>NC_057831.1:6969696-7272727 GCF_910594005.1 Cervus elaphus | reverse complement strand
TGCCTGGAGAGTTCTGTGGACAGAGGAGCCTGGTGGGCTGCTGTCCATGGGGTTTCACAGAGTCGGACATGACTGAAGCGGCTTAGCATGCATGCATGCATTGGAGAAAGAAATGATAACCCACTCCAGTATTCTTGCCTGGAGAATCCCAGGGACAGAGGAGCCTGGTGGGCTGCTGTCTATGGGATCGCCTAGAGTTGGACACGACTGAAGCGCCTTAGCAGCAGCAGCAGCAGTGTTCTTCTGCTTCTTACACTATTTTATTTCTCTTTTTGAGTTCAGGTTTAGAGGAAATCTCTGGTTCATTGAATAATAAACACACATTGCTTTAGGTTCAAGAAATACAATGATGTACTGCAATTACCTTCAAACTTGACAAGTTCTTCTTTAACTGTCAGAATTTTTACATTCTTTTCTCCAAAAACTTAAGTTCTATTCCATTTATCCCACATCATGTCATCCTAATGTAGTAGATGCTTTTGCTTGAAAATCTTTGATTGATGAGCCCGTTATACTTTATATAAAAGATTTTGAGTTGAAGAGTAGTTGATTTGCAATGTTGTAATTGTGCCAACATCTGCTGTACAGCAAGGTGACTCAGTTATACACATATGTGAATTCTTTTTAATATTATTTTCCATTATGGTTTACCACAGGATATTCAATATAGTTCCCTGTGCTATGCATTAGGATCTTGTTGTTTATCCATTCCAAATATAATAGTTTGAATTTACCAACCTGAAGCTCCCAGTCCATCTGTCTTGCTTGCCACCACCCTGCCCACCCTTGGCAGTGACAGGCATGTTCTTTATGTCTATGAACTGTTTCTGTTTTGTAGGTAGGTTCATTTGTGCCATATTTTAGATTCCACATAAAAGTGATATCATATAATGTTTTTGTCTTTCTCTTCTGATTTACTTCCCTTAGTATGATAACCTGTAGTTGCATCCATTTTGCTGCAAATGGCATTATTTCTCTCTTTTTTTAAATCATTCAGTAGTATTCTGTTGTATATATGTATTGCATCTTCTTTGTCCATTCATCCGTCAATGGACATTTAGGTTATTTCCACGTTTTGGCTATTGTCAACAGTGCTGCTATGTTTTTGAATTATAATTTAATCTGGATATATTCCCACGAGTGATATTGCTGGATCATACGGTGATTCTGTTTTTAGTTTTCTGTTGTTGCTCAGCTGCTAAGTCATCTCTGACTCTTTGCAACCCCATGAACTGCAGCATGCCAGGCTTCCCTATCCTTCACTATCTCCCGGAGTTTGCTCAGATTCATGTCCATTGAGTCAGTGATGCCATCCAGCCACCTCATCCTCTGCTGCCCCCTTCTCCTTTTGCCTTCAATCTTTCCCAGCATCAGGGTCTTTTCCAATGAGTCAGCTCTTTGCATCAGGTGGCCAAAGTATTGGAGCTTCAGCTCCAGCATCAGTCTTTCCAATGAATATTCAGGGTTGACTTCCTTTAGAATTGACTGGTTTGATCTCCTTGCCGTCCACAGGACTGTCAAGAGTCTTCTCCAGCACCACAATTGGAAAGTATAAATTCTTTGGTGCTAAGCTTTCTTCATGGTCCAATTCTCACATCAGTACAGGACTACTGGAGAAACCATAGTTTTGACTACACAGACCTTTGTTGGCAAAGTGGTATCTCTGCATTTGGATATGCTATCTAAGTTTGTCATAGCTTTCCTTCCAAGGAGCAAGCATCTTTTAATTTTGTGGCTGCATTCACTGTCCACAGTGATTTTAGAGCCCAAGAAAATAAAATCTGCCACTGTTTCCATTTTGCCCCCATCTATTTGCCATGAAGTGATGGGATTGGATACCATGATCTTAGGTTTCTGAATGTTGAGTTTTCTAAGGAACCTCCATCCTGTTTTCCATTGTGGCTGTGCCAACTTACATTGTCACCAACAGTGTAGGAGGGTTCCTTTTTCTCCACACTCTCTCCAGCATTGTCATTTGTAGACTTTTTAATGATGGCCATTCTTATTAGTTGGTAAAGAATCTGCCTGCAATGTAGGAGACCTGGGTTCAATTCCTGGGCTGGGAAGATCCCCTGGAGAAGGAAATGGCAACCCACTCCAGTATTCTTGCCTGGAGAATCCCATGGCAGAGGAGCCTGGTAGGCTACAGTCCATGGGGTCACACAGTCAGACATGACTTAGCAACTGAGAGAGAGAGAGATTCTTATCTGTGTGAGGTGAAACCTTACTAAAGTTTTGATTTGCATTTCCCTGATAATTGGTTATATTGAGCATCTTTTCATGTGCCTACTGGCCATCTGTGTGTCTTCTTTGAAGAAATATCTGTTAAGGTCTACTGCCCATTTTTCTATAGGTTTATTTGTTTTGTTATTGAGTTATGAGTTATGCGTTACTTTTATATTTTGGAGGTTAAACCCTTGTCTGTTGCATCATTTGCAAATATTCTCTCCCATTCTGTAGGTTGTCTTTTCATTTTGCTTATGGTTTCCTTTACAGTAACCAAATAATACTCAAAATTCTCCAAGCTAGCCCTCAACAGTGTGTGAACCAAGAACTTCCAGATGCTCAAGCTGGCTTTAGAAAGGGCAGAGGAACCAGAGATCAAATTGCCAACATCTGCTGGATCATCGAAAAAGCAAGAGAGTTCCAGAAAAACATCTACTTCTGCTTTATTGACAATGCCAAAGCCTTTGACTGTGTGGATCATGACAAACTGTGGGAAATTCTGAAAGAGATGGGAATACCAGACCACCTGACCTGTCTCCTGAGAAATCTGTATGCAGATCAAGAAGCAACAGTTAGAACCACACATGGAACCAATGGACTGGTTCCAAATTGGGAAAGGAGTATATCAAGGCTGTATATTGTCACCCTGTTTATTTAACTTATATGCAGAGTACATGATGAGAAATGCTGGACTGAATGGGGCACAAGCTGGAATCAAGATTGCTGGGAGAAATATCAGTAACTTCAGATATGCAGATGACACCGCCCTTTTGGCAGAAAGCAAAGAAGAACTAAAGAACCTCTTGATGAACGTGAAATAGGGGAGTGGAACAGTTGGCTTAAAACTCAACATTCAAAAAACAAAGATCATGGCATCTAGTCCCCTCACTTCATGGCAAATAGATGGGGAAACAGTGACAAACTTTATTTTCTTGGGCTCCAAAATCACTGCAGATGGTGATCTCAGCCATGAAATTAAAAGACTCTTGCTCCTTGGAAGAAAAGCTATGACAAACCTAGACAGCACATTAAAAAGCAGAGACATTACTTTGCCAACAAAGGTCTGTCTAGTCAAGGCTATGTTTTTTTCCAGTAGTCATGTATGAGTGTGAGAGTTGGGCTATAAAGAAAGCTGAGCACCAAAGAAATGATCCTTTTGAACTGTGGTGTTGGAGAAGACTCTTGACAGTCCCTTGGACTACAAGGAGATCCAACCTATCAATCCTAAAGGAAATCTGTCCTGAAAATTCATTGGAAGGACTGATGCTGAAGCTGAAACTCCAATACTTTAGCCACCTGATGTGAAGAACTGGATCACTGGAAAAGACCCTGATGCTGGGAAAGCTTGAAGGTGGGAGGAAAGGGAACGACAGAGGATGAGAATGGTTGGATGGCATCACCGCCTCAGTAAACTTGAGTTTCAGCAAGATCCGATAGTTGATGATGGACAGGGAAGCCTGGTGTGCTACAGTCCATGGGGTCACAGGGAGTTGGACATGACTGAGCAACTGAATTGTTCCTTTACTGTGTAAAAGCTTGTAAGTCTGTTTGTGTTCTTGTGCTCAGTCGTGTCTGTCTCTGCGACCACATGGATTGTAGCCTGCCAGGCTCGTCTGTCTGTGGGATTTCTCCAGACAAGAATACTGGAATGGGTTGCCATTTCCTCCTCCAGGGACCTTCCTGACCCAGGGATCGAACTCACATCTCCTGCATCTCCTGTATTGGCAGGCAGATTCTTTACCACGAACTGCGAAGCTCAAGTTTGTTTAGGTCCCATTTGCTTATTTACTTATTATTTCTATTGCCTTGAGAGACTGACCTAAGAAAACATTAGTACAATTCATGTCAGAATATTTTGCCTATGCTCTCTTCTAGAAGTTTCATGGTGTCATGTCTTATGTTAAAATCTTTAATTTATTTTGAATTTAGTTTTGTGCATGGTGTGAAGGTGTGTTCTAAATTCATTCATTTACATGTGTTTGTTCAACTTTCCCAGCACTACTTGCTGAAGAGACTTTTTCTCATTTTATACTCTTGTCTCCTTTGTTGAATATTAATTGACTGTAAGTGTGTGGGTTTATTTCTGGGCTATCTATTCTGTTTCATTGATCTGTGTGCCTGTTTTTGTACCAGAACCATTCTGTTTTGATTACTGTAGTTTTGTAGTATTGTCTGAAGTCTGTGAGAGGTATGCCTTCTGCTTTTTTTTCCACTTTAGGTTTGCTGTAGCAATTCTGAATCTTTGATGGTCCCATATAAATTTTTTGATTATTTATTCTCATTCTGTAAAAAATATCATGGGTAATTTGATAGGGATCACAGATTAAATTACAGATTAAATCTGTAAATTGCTTTGGGTAGTATTGCAATTTTGACAATGTTAATTCTTCCAATTAAGAGCATGAGATCTCTTTCCACTTATTGAAATCTGTTTTTATTTTCTTTATTAATGTTTTATAGTTCTCAGCATAAAAGCCTTTCACCTTCTTGGTCAGGTTTATTCCTAGGGTATTGTGTGTGTGTATGTCCGCAAGCTTAAGTTTTCTTTTTTTTAACATTCCCTTTCTAATATTTCATTGTTAGCGTAATAGAATGCAACTGATTTCTGAATGTTAATTTTATATCCTGCTACTTTGCTGAATTTATTTATTAGATCTAGAAGTTTTTGTGTGGAATCCCTAGAGTTTTCTATGGTTAGTATCATGTTGTCTGCATGCGTGACAGTTTTACCTCTCCCTTCCAGTCTGGTTATGTTTTATACTTTCTTCTTGTCTGGTTGCTGTGACTAGGACTTTCAGTACTGTGTTGAAGAGACGTGGTGAGAGTGGGCATCTTAGTATTTTTCCATATTTTAGTGGGAAGGCTTTTAACTGTTCATTGTTGAGTATTATATTGGTGATCAGCCTATTATACTTTAAAAATATTGTGTCTGTTAAACTGAATATGAACTTTAAAAATCCCTTAGGCCATAAGGCTTGAAACAATAATATTTATGTTCTGGATTATGTTGCATTTTAACTATTATTATTACACAATTGGTTAGTGCAACATAATTATATATTTTTTTGATAAGTCATACATAGAACTTGAAATTTTACATAGGGTACGTGGGAACCACTGGAGGCATGGGCAGGTAACAAAATGTGTTATATTTGTGTACTGTCCCTTACTTGCTGAACAGAGAGCATGACAGATCCTGAGACCAGCTACTACTCAATATCTGCTTGTTTGAATTTCTTAGTTTTTCCCACTTATTGGGAGTTTTCCTTAGTCCTCCTTAGGAGAGTTTTTTTTTTTTTAAAAAGAAAGCATTTAGCCATAATAATTTCACAATACAATGCACTTTAAACACATAGCAACAAAATAAAACAAAATAAGCACCTATAAAGCAGAAGTATCTATTATGTGGTCTACAATAGAAATTTCCTTTTCCCTTTAGGTGTCAAAAATCTTTCATTCTGTTTTGAAGCATTTATCTGGGGAAAACTGAATATTCAGCATATTTTACTAAACTTCCTGTCACTTTTAATATGGATTTAAATATTTTACTAAACATCCTCTCACTTTTAATATGGATTTAAATACTCTTTGAATTATAGGTACTGGATCCACAACATTATGTGTAAATCACTATCCTAGGCACTGTAGTAACCTTTAATCCTGATATCACAGGAGTACTTATACTTTACACTGCCAACTAGATGACTCTTTAAATTTATATTGCCCGCTAAGTTGCTTCAGTTGTGTCCAATTCTTTTTGACCCTGTGGACAGTAGTCCGCCAGGCTCCTCTGTCCATGGGACTCTCCAGGCAAGAATACTGGAGTGGGTTGCCATTTCCTCCTCCAGGGGATCTTCCTGACCTAGGGATCGAACCTGTGTCTCCTGCATTGGCAGGCAGGTTCTTTACCACTAGCACCACCTGGAAGTATTTAAAATAGCTTTCAGTAAAACTGTTTAGAATAAACATTAAAACTGATGACGCTGTAGTCAAGGTTAACTCACTTATGCATATTGTGAAAGACTTTTAAAGATGGCCACTGAATATGCTAGAGCAATTAAAGTAGGAAGTTTATGCTACTCTTTCCCTCATGAGTTCATTTAAATGAATCCTTACCATTAGTTTTTTCTTTTTTTAAAATAAAGTTGATTTATTGGGTGCAATGAAAAGAAGGAAAAGTAAAAGAGAGCCAGTTTTCCTAATTTTTTACCCCTGGTCCTAGGGAGGGTATTTTCATGAATTAAACTTAATTGACTGAGATAGGTAGGAATGGTGATAGATGCAATACTAGTGTTCGTAGCTGCATCTTTGCCAAAGATCCCTGTTGCAACAAAAGCCAGAAGGGTGAGGTGGATCTGCCGTGTCCCTGAGCAGGTTGGGAGTCTGGGGGTGCTGCCGGCCATCCGTGGCTCCTTCTTCGCTTCCATAATCGAGAGTGAAGGCCCGCTGCTCCCGGATGGTCTCTCTTTTCCATGGCTGCGTCATTAAAAGAAGGATTTCCGTTTCTCTCAAAACTTACTCTTCCCATTAGTCAGGTTTCTAATACTGTGGCTCAATTGGAAAACAAAGTTTAAAAACTATTGGAATCAAGACATGCTTGCAGTGAGGTCAGCTGTCTTCAGCACAGAGTTGTTACTTTTTTTCTTAGGGGTTTATGAGCATACTTGATTCTTTTGTATACTTAGTTCCCAAAGTGAAATAATTACAAAAGAAATTTTAAGAAGTTTTCTATACACTTATTGTTTTCCTCTTAGTTGCTTTTATCCTGATAGTTATCAGTTGAAACTGCTTGAGATAACCTCAGTCAGTATGTAGATCAAAACTGGTAATATCTACATTAAAAGGCAGATGTGTGACAGTATTTTCCTTTGAATTGATGCCAAGAAAGAGGGAACTTGCAAACTTTCTAAGACATCTAAAGCTCAACATTCAGAAAATGAAGATCATGGCACTTCATGGCAAATAGATGGGGAAACAGTGGCTGACTTTATTTTTCTGGGCTCCAAAATCACTGCAGATGGTGATTGCAGCCATGAAATTAAAAGATGCTTACTCCTTGGAAGGAAAGTTATGGCCAACCTAGACAGCATATTAAAAGCAGAGACATTATTTTGTTAACAAAGTTCTGTCTAGTCAAGGCTGTGGTTTTTCCAGTAGTCATGAATGTATGTGAGAGTTGGACTATGAAGAAAGCTGAACACTAATATATTGATGCTTTTTTTTTTTTTTATTTTTTTATTTTTTTATTTTTTTTAATTTTTTTATTAGTTGGAGGCTAATTACTTCACAACATTTCAGTGGGTTTTGTCATACATTGATATGAATCAGCCATAGATTTACACGTATTCCCCATCCCAATCCCCCCTCCCACCTCCCTCTTCACCCGACTCCTCTGGGTCTTCCCAGTGCACCAGGCCCGAGCACTTGTCTCATGCATCCCACCTGGGCTGGTGATCTGTTTCACCATAGATAGTATACATGCTGTTCTTTCAAAACATCCCACCCTCACCTTCTCCCACAGAGTTCAAAAGTCTGTTCTGTATTTCTGTGTCTCTTTTTCTGTTTTGCATATAGGGTTATCATTACCATCTTTCTAAATTCCATATATATGTGTTAGTATGCTGTAATGTTCTTTATCTTTCTGGCTTACTTCACTCTGTATAATGGGCTCCAGTTTCATCCATCTCATTAGGACTGATTCAAATGAATTCTTTTTGACAGCTGAGTAATATTCCATGGTGTATATGTACCACAGCTTCCTTATCCATTCATCTGCTGATGGGCAAATAAAAGCAAAACTAAACAAATGGGATCTAATGAAACTTAAAAGCTTTTGCACTACAAAGGAAACTATAAGTAAGGTGAAAAGACAGCCATCAGATTGGGAGAAAATAATAGCAAATGAAGAAACAGACAAAGGATTAATCTCAAAAATATACAAGCAACTCCTGAAGCTCAATTCCAGAAAAATAAATGACCCAATCAAAAAATGGGCCAAAGAACTAAACAGACATTTCTCCAAAGAAGACATACAGATGGCTAACAAACACATGAAAAGGTGCTCAACATCACTCATTATTAGAGAAATGCAAATCAAAACCACAATGAGGTACCATTACACGCCAGTCAGGATGGCTGCTATCCAAAAGACTACAAGCAATAAATGCTGGAGAGGGTGTGGAGAAAAGGGAACCCTCTTACACTGTTGGTGGGAATGCAAACTAGTACAGCCACTATGGAAAACAGTGTGGAGATTCCTTAAAAAACTGGAAATAGAACTGCCATATGACCCAGCAATCCCACTTTTGGGCATACACACTGAGGAAACCAGATCTGAAAGAGACACGTGCACCCCAATGTTCATTACAGCACTGTTTATATATTGATGCTTTTGAAGTGTGGTGTTGGAGAAGACTCTTGAGAGTCCCTGGGACTGCAAGGAGATCCAACCAGTACATCCTAAAGGAGATCAGTCCTGGGTGTTCATTGGAAGGACTGATGTTGAAGCTGAAACTCCAATACTTTGGCCACCTGATGCTAAGAGCTGACTTATTTGAAAAGACCCTGATGCTGGGAAAGATTGAAGGCAGGAGGAGAAGGGGACAACAGAGGATGAGATAGTCGGATGGCATCACCGACTCAATAGACTTGAGTTTGGGTGAACTCTGGGAGTTGGTGATGGGCAGGGAGGCCTGGCGTGCCACGGTTCATGGGGTTGCAAAGAGTCAGACATGACTGGGGACTGAACTCACCTGAACTGAAAGAGTGTAGTGTATATGAATAAGTTCTAGCTGATGAGATAAAATGGCTTTACAAAAGCCATCTTTACAGGAATCTGGGGCCTGAAACAAATACAGTAAATGACCTTCTACCATGCAGTATATTCATCCACATGAAATCTGGAGTTAAAGCAAAATATAAGAAAAATGAAGAGAGATACTTTAAAGAATATTAACAAATAGCCTGAAGAAGTATCTAAGCTGGTAATTGGATCCAGTCCTGTCAATGCTGATGTTGTTTGCTATGTTTGTGTCTCAGTTCACTTTTGACATCAGCTGGTGAAATCACCTGTTGTTGGTCTTTCCTATTAGCTCCCTCAGTTTCTGATTCTTGGATTCTACTTCCTTCTAATCGCAACAGATCCTTCAGATTATGGGACAGAACAATTTCTCATCTGCACTCTCCTGGAGGTGTGGCCATGGGGTTTAGTTTGTTGCTCCCATAACTTAAATCCCGCAAGAAGGCAGGCAGTCTTGTTCTCTGTAGTTGAATGTTTGGTCTCTTCTGTGGTCTCATCTTGTATGTGACTGATTAGTAGATTGTCCCCATAGATCCAGGATCAGTTAGGGACTTCTTTCCTGCATCTAGCTTGTTATTAGAGATATTCATTCAATTCAATTTTACAAATATTTACTGAGCTAGATTCAAGACACTATATGGAGTGCCTCAGAGATCCTGAGATGAGTAAAACAAAATCATTGACATCGAAGATTTTTTGCAATTTGGAAAGTGATTTTAATGCACAGTAAAGATAGAAGGTTTAGAAGATGAAAAAAAGTTTAATGGAGTGAGAATGCTGTGTATGAGATTTGTCTACATGAAGAAAGGAGGTAGGGACAGTAATATGTACTTTTGAGTTCCAGTTCCTTTGCTGAATTATCTCATTTAAAGCTAAAACTGTAGCTGTGAAGTAGGAATTATGCACATTTTACAGATTACAAAACAAAGGATTTGAAAAATTAAATAATTTTTCTACAGTTACACAACTAATGAGTAGAGATTTGAATACAGTGACTCCAAAGCTCACAGATGTTCTTTCTACCATTTTGTTCTGTCTGAAAGTGTCAGGAAGGAAAAAAAAACCTTTAAAGGAAGAAGGCACAGGTCTTCTTTGGAGAGGCCACCAGGTTTGACTGGAATATGTGGAAGTTGAGGGAAAGTAGTAGGAAATAAGACTGGAAATATATGTCGGGCCTGTATATTTAGAGGGATCTTAAATACCAGGGTAAGAGTGCTAATTTGATGGACAGTGACGAGCCACTGAAGGTTTTGGAGCCAGAAGATGAGTTGAGAGCTGAGGGTAAGAAGGAATGGTCTGACAGCAGTGCCAGGGTAGACGGGAGAAGATGCTCTTCCACTCTGTCCCCTGTTATAGAGCTCCAGTTAAAAACAAGAAAGGTATAAACAAAGCAGAGGAAGTGAGGATTGAAGAGAGAGAATGCAAAGCATATTTTGGAGATAGAATCTACGTGACTTGATGACTTGCCAGAATTTAAGGAGTAAAGTAGAAAGAAGAGCTGAAAATGACTCAGTTATTATAAACTTGAAGGTATGAAGGGGAAAAAAAAAGAGAATTCCTATTACCTGAAAACCAGAGAAGGATCTCCTCTAAGGGAGAGAGTTGTTAAATTGGTTTAGGATAAATTAAATTTATGGTTCAGATAGGTGAGCTCAGGGATTATAGCTAATAAACAGCTAAGAATGTGAGTCTGAAGCTCCAGAAAGAGGCCCAGGATAGGGAAGTATGTTTAGTCTCTATATGGAAATGATGATCTAGGCTGGAAAGTGGGAGAAGATACTTAGAAAAAAGAGAGGAACCTGAAAACTAATGACAACTAGGAAGAAAATGACTGGTAACACCTCAAACAGTAGACATTTTATCAGAATTTTTTTCTTTTAATTTGGTAACACCATGTGACAAGTAGGATTTTAGTTTCCCTGCCTAGGGATCAAACCCACGTGCCCTGATTTGAAAGTATGAAATCTTAACCACTGGATGGCCAGGGATCCCGGACTTATTACTCCTCATCTAGATCCTGCAAATGTAAAATTTTTCTTTCACACTTATGTATGTCAGCCATTTGATAAAATTATAAATTTCAAAGTATACATTTCAGTTGATACCTCTGCTTCACTATTTAGTCATATTCTGAACCTAATCTTTTGCTATCTGCTTTAATAAAAATTTGTGATGATAAGCATAAAAATGAATCCTTTTGAGAGTAAAGCATGGTTAACATATATTTAATACTGAAGTTCATCAGAGATAATTAGACATATGATTTGATTCCTATCTATTGATTTCAAAGAACTTTAAACTTGTTTCAGCTTCTTCTTAGTTCAGCTCAGTCGCTCAGTCATGTCCGACTCTTGGTGACCCCATGAATCGCAGCACACCAGGCCTCCCTATCCATCACCAACTCCCGGAGTTTACTTAAACTCACGCCCATCGAGTTGGTGATGCCATCCCGCCATCTCATTCTCTATCATCCCCTTCTCCTCCTGCCCCGAATCCTTCCCAGCATCAGGGTCTTTTCCAATGAGTCAACTCTTCGCATGAGGTGACCAAAGTATTGGAGTTTCAGCTTCAACATCAGTCCCTCCAATGAACACCCAGGACTGATCTCCTTTAGGATGTACTGGTTGGATCTCCTTGCAGTCCAAGGGACTCTCAAGAGTCTTCTCCAACACAACAGCTCAAGAGCATCAGTTCTTCGGCGCTCAGCTTTCTTCACAGTCCAACTCTCACATCCATACATGACCACTAGTAAAACCATAGCCTTGACTAGATGGACCTTTGTTGGCAAAGTAATGTCTCTGCTTTTTAACATGCTGTCTAGGTTGGTCATAACTTTCCTTCCAAGGAGTAAGCATCTTTTAATTTCATGGCTGCAGTCACCATCTGCAGTGATTTTGGATTAGGCTTGAAAAAATTTGTATATATATTTTTTACTCACTGACAGTTGTGAACAAAGTATGGGAAAGAAAGATTTAAAAAGGGAACACTAGGGAGTCATGGTAAAAATGTCATAAGAATAGTAAAAATATAGATAGTTTTTCTGTTTCTCCTTTTCACCCCTTCTTTTAAACATGTATTCTTCTAGTTCTTTGGCCCATTTTTTGATTGGGTCATTTATTTTTCTGGGATTGAGCTGCAGGAGTTGCTTGTATATTTTTGAGATTAATCCTTTGTCTGTTTCTTCATTTGCTATTATTTTCTCCCAATCTGAGGGCTGTCTTTTCACCTTACTTATAGTTTCCTTTGTAGTGCAAAAGCTTTTAAGTTTCATTAGGTCCCATTTGTTTAGTTTTGCTTTTATTTCCAATATTCTGGGAGGTGGGTCATAGAGGATCTTGCTGTGATTTATGTCGGAGAGTGTTTTGCCTATGTTCTCCTCTAGGAGTTTTATAGTTTCTGGTCTTACATTTAGATCTTTAATCCATTTTGAGTTTATTTTTGTGTATGGTGTTAGAAAGTGTTCTAGTTTCATTCTTTTACAAGTGGTTGACCAGTTTTCCCAGCACCACTTGTTAAAGAGGTTGTCTTTTTTCCCAAAGAAGACATACAGATGGCTAACAAACACATGAAAAGATGCTCAACATCACTCATTATTAGAGAAATGCAAATCAAAACCACAATGAGGTACCATTACACGCCAGTCAGGATGGCTGCTATCCAAAAGTCTACAAGCAATAAATGCTGGAGAGGGTGTGGAGAAAAGGGAACCCTCTTACACTGTTGGTGGGAATGCAAACTAGTATAGCCACTATGGAGAACAGTGTGGAGATTTCTTAAAAAATGGGAAATAGAACTGCCATATGACCCAGTAATGCCACTTCTGGGCATACACACTGAGGAAACCAGATCTGAAAGAGACACGTGCACCCCAGTGTTCATCGCAGCACTGTTTATAATAGCCAGGACATGGAAGCAACCTAGATGCCCATCAGCAGATGAATGGATAAGGAAGCTGTGGTACATATACACCATGGAATATTACTCAGCCATTAAAAAGAATTCATTTGAACCAGTCCTAATGAGATGGATGAAGCTGGAGCCCATTATACAGAGTGAAGTAAGCCAGAAAGATAAAGAACATTACAGCATACTAACACATATATATGGAATTTAGAAAGGTGATAACGATAACCCTATATGAAAAACAGAAAAAGAGACACAGAAATACAGAACAGACTTTTGAACTCTGTGGGAGAATGTGAGGGTGGGATATTTCAAAAGAACAGGATGTATACTATCTATGGTAAAACAGATCACCAGCCCAGGTGGGATGCATGAGACAAGTGCTCAGGCCTGGTGCACTGGGAAGACCCAGAGGAAATGGGTGGAGAGGGAGGTGGGAGGGGGGATCGGGATTGGGAATACATGTAAATCCATGGCTGATTCATATCAATGTATGACAAAACCCACTGGGGAAAAAAAATAAATAAAAAATAAATAAATAAATAAATAAATAAAAAGCCAAGGCGGGGTGGGGGGGGTGGGGGGAGTAGCCCTCTAAATTCTACTTACAAATCCTTCTTCTGTAATAGTTGGTGGCTCTGAAACAAAATAAAATATTACATTATCTCACTCAAAAAAAAAAAAAAAACATGTATTCTTCTAAATATTAGGACTCAATGACATGTGTTTTAAGAAGCACATGTAAACATCAATTAAACATGTAATTTAGAAGTTCTGATTTATATTAAAAGAGGAGTATTTGTTTTATAAATGTGTTTAGCATTGCTAACTCGGTGCATTTAAGCATTTGTTCACAGATGTTAAATTACTTTATAGAGAGAGACAGGGTGGAGGCTCTTCTGGTCTGCTGGTACAGAGCCTCGTGTTTCTGAAACTGTGCTAACTGTGCCCCGTTAGCCTGTGCATTGTGCGTTTATTGACACGGGAACACCCAGCAATGAGCGGCTTGGAGAGATGGTTAGAACTTGGGCTGAAATAACATTTCAACAAAAGAAGGATACACTTTTAGAGAAGTGGCAAGATAAAGGAAGAGGACATTGAACTTCTTGGGGCAGTTAATTGTGGGAAGGGAAATATATGGGGAAGCTAATGGTAGATTAAGGCTAGTCTTAGCAAGATTTGTTAGGCATGTTCCTCTGGTGCCATCTCTAGGCTGCTAAGGGTCAAGAATTGTCTCCAGCGATTAATTGCTCTCCTTTCTAGTAGAGAAAATTTACATCCTGATTTTAGACAAAGGGAGTTGGGGGAGAGAACTTCTCTTGTATCTGCTTTTTCTCTATTGCTTTTAGCTCAAATCTATGCCAAAGTGGCATATTTTGGGAGTGGATATATTCTGCTGCCCTTCACAAGCTTTCAGCTGGAACTTAAAAGTTACTGCTCTGTGTGCGTGCTAAGTTGCTTCAGTTGTGTCTGACTCTTTGAGACCACATGGAATATAGCCCGCCAGGCTCCCCTGTCCATGAGATTCTCCAGGCAAGAATACTGGAGTGGGTTACTGCTAGCTAAACATAAATCATAAAATAAAATGTATCTACAAGTGCATATAGGTTAATGGAAAGTTCAGATTCAATCACATTATTTTTATTTACATTCAGATTCAAGATTACAAAGATTTGTTGTCTTGAGAAGAATCTCCTGGGGTGCTTGGTCATGTAACCCAGATCTCTCCTTGCAGAATCTGACTCAGTGGTCTGGAATGGGATCTTTCATTTTATGTTTTTAACTGGAAGCCCACATCCTTGGTACTCAATTTGGGCCAAGTACCAACAGTATTGGCAGCATAGGGTTTGTTAGAGATATAGACTTTGGGAACCCGTGCTAGGCTTGTTAAATTAGAATTTTCATTTAGTAAGAATTCCAAGCATTCATAGAAGCCTGAGAGATGTCCCTCTGAATCAGTGGTTCTCAAAGAATAGTTCCAGACCAGCGGCAGCAGCAGCATCAGGGAACTTGTTGAAACTGCAAATTCTCAGGCCCTAACCTAGACCTACGGAATGAGAAACTGTGGGGCTGGAGCCTAGCAATCTGTGAGCCCACCAGGTGATTCTAATGCATGCCAAAGTTTGAGAGTCACTTCTGTACATGATTCTTGTCATTGAGAAAATGAGGACACGTAATCTAATCCTACAAGGCTTGTTTAAGCCAGGAGTCCCAACTTTAAACATTAGAGTTTAAAAAAAAACGTCAAGCCACGTGACCACAATTTAGTTAGAATATCTGTGATGTGGATTTTTTAAATGTTCTGATTTTAAGAACAGCTTGGGTTGAAAGATGACTAATTTAATTCATCAACAAATCCAGCAGTCAGTTCTAGAAATAGGCAGGTTGCCAGCATCCTTTCACTTTGTACTGTCTTAGATTTGGAAGTTTTGTCTGATGTGGAGTACCTGTTGAGAGATACATTTCATGACTTTCTCATGCTCCTACACATCAGAAATACAAGGCCATGAGGACTGTTTAACTGGGCCATTTCTTAGGGTTTTATTTTCACGGAGTAATCTTGAGGAATAAAGTAATGTTCCTCTGAAACAAAGAGTAGCATTCCTTAACTCTTGCTATGAAAGGGTGGTTTCTCCAACTGGCTTGCTTAAGGCTCCATCTGAGCCCTCCTCCACATTGCTGTACTGAGACTGGCAAAGCAAGGCAAATGGATGCTCGTGTTGCTTCCTGTGCTATGTGTAGTAAAGTCTTTTATTCCTGACTCAGAAATCCTGTATCTCTACCAATATTTATGAAATCCTTTCAGGTGAACTTACTAAGTTGTAACTAGGGTAATATTCCAATCCCAGACCTGAAGTATGCTATTTCTATTACTCTAGCCTCTTTCAATTAGATCTTGTTCTTTAGACCGTAATCGAGTATTTCTGTCCCAATGAGTCATAGATTTCATTCTAGCCTGTATTTGGGTTTCTTCATCTTGTTATTATTCAGCTTTATCCCACTCAGGATAGTGCCCCTCTTTTGGCAACCTTACTCCAGGTCAGCATCTCCCTGGGATACAACTAAGCCTATCTAAGCTCCAGAAGAGGACCAGATTTTAATATGTTAAAGCACGTACATCTCTGTAATAGTAATAATAGCATCATGCATTTGTATAACATGTCATCACTGTCAGTGTGCTTTTATAAAAATCATTTTACATAATTTATTTTTATTTTTTGTTTAATAACTAGACTAGTACATTGCATGTAGTAGGCATTCATTATTTATTTCCTTAAACAAATGAGTGGAAATACTCATGAACTTAAAATAGATGAAGAGAAGAAAACATCCTGTTTGTAGATGTAGGTGATGTACCTTACCTTTCTGATAAAAGTGCCTGAATCATGTTAACCATTCTGATCATCATCTTCCTTGTGATTATCATCATCATCATTTGTATTAAGTAAACTCACACATTGTTTTAGTTTGATAGAATGGTTTATTTTCTTCTCCTTAAAGAACCTTGGTACTAAAAAGACAAATGTATTAGTATATTATCAAGTCAGTTAACAGTCTTTATTGACTTTCTCGTCTAATTCATGTATGGCTTGTTGTCTCATCCTTGTAGAGTGTCTTCTCAGCCTTTTAATTTGGATAGTTAATCTGTCCTATAACTTACTGTGCTGTGCTGTGTCGCTTAGTCATGTCCTACTCTTTTTGGCCCCATGGACTGTAGCCCTCCAGGCTCCTCTGTCCATGGAATTTTCCAGGCAAGAATACTGGAGTGAGTTGTCTTTTCCTACTCCAGGGAATCTTTCTGACCCAGGGATCAAACCCTGTCATTGGCTACCTGGGAAGCCTAAGTATGTTAGAAAAATGTACAAAAAGTGCATTTTGGGAACACGAATTCCATACTGTGAAGGTGAAGGGGCAGGATGAAAAAGTATTGTCCACATTACAATGAGCATAAAATAATTTCAGTGGTTGGAAGGGATATTTTATTTATGAGAATATCATGGAATCTTAATTTATTACTTATAGGGTTTGGGGAGACTCTGTTTTATGTTAAACACTTAGGAAAACAGTCTCACTAGAAATATAAGAGTTTGTATAATCTTTCTCCATTATGCAGTACAGGAGCAGATAACAAGATGAGTGGCTTCCAAAAACAAACAGAAAGATTGCATTAGCTCTTATAGAGAAACACAGAGCACCTACAGGTAGAACAAAAAGAGGAACTGAAAGTTGTGTACCTCACTGATAGAGGCAGCCTTTCTTACATGTGAGCAGCTGCCGCAAGAATTTACCACACATTCAGGGTGGGATCAGCAGAGAAATAACTCCAGAAAGAATGAAGAGATGGAGCCAAAGCAGCAACACCACGCAGTTGTGGATGTGACTGGTGATGGAAGCAAGGTCTGATGCTGTAAAGAGCAATATTGCATAGGAACCTGGAATGTTAATAAGTCCATGAATCAAGGCAAATTGGAAGTGGTCAAACAGGAGATGGCAAGACTGAATGTCGACATTCTAGGAATCAGTGAACTAAAATGGACTGGAATGGGTGAATTTAACTCAAATGACCATTATATCAGCTACTGCGGGCAAGAATCCCTTGGAAGAAATGGAGTAGCCATCATAGTCCACAAAAGAGTCCGAAATGCAGTACTTGGATGCAGTCTCAAAAATGACAGAATGATCTCTGCTCATTTCTAAGGCAAACCATTCAATATCTCAGTAATCCAAGCCTATGCCCCAACCAGTAATGCTGAAGAAGCTGAACAGTTCTATGAAGACCCACAAGACCTTCTAGAAACACCCAAAAAAGATGTCCTTTCATTATAGGGGACTGGAGTGCAAAAGTAGGAAGTCAAGAAATACCTGGAGTAACAGGCAAATTTAGCCTTGGAGTACAGAATGAAGCAGGGTAAAGGCTAATAGAGTTTTCCAAGAGAGCACACTGGTCATAGCAAACACCCTCTTCCAACAACTCAAGAGAAGACTCTACACATGGACATCACCAGATGGTCAACACCGAAATCTGATTGATTATACTCTTTGCAGCCAAAGATGGAGAAGCTCTATACAGTCAGCAAAAACAAGACCAGGAGCTGACTGTGGCTCAGATCATGAAGTCCTTATTGCCACATTCAGACTTAAATTGAAGAAAGTTGGTAAAACCATTGGACCATTCAGGTATGACCTAAGTCAAATACCTTATGATTATACAGTGAAAGTGACAAGTAGATTCAAAGGGTTAGAACTGATAGACAGCGTGCCTGAAGAATTATGGATGGAGGTTCGTGACATTGTACAGGAGGCAGGAATCAAAACTATCCCCCCAAAAAAAGAAATGTAAAAAGGCAAAAGAGTTGTCTGAGGAGGCCTTACAAATAGCTGTGAAAAGAAGAAAAACAAAAGGCAAAGGAGAAAAGGAAAGATATACTCATTTGAATGCAGAGTTCCAAAGAATAGCAAGGAGAGAGAAGAAAGACTTCCTCAGCGATCAATAAAGAAATAGAGGAAAACAATAGAAAGGGAAAGAGTAGAGAGATAGCTTCAAGAAGATTAGAGATACCAAGGGAACATTTCCTGCAAAGATGGGCACAATAAAGGACAGAAATGGTATGAACCTAACAGAAGCAGAAGATATTAAGAAGAGGTGGCAAGAATACACAGAAGAACTATAGAAAAAAGATCTGCATGACTCAGATAACCACGGTGGTGTGATCACTCACCCAGAGCCAGACATCCTGGAATGCAAAGTCAAGTGGGCCTTAGGAAGCATTACTATGAACAAAGCTAGTGGAGGTGATAGAATTCCAGTTGAGCTATTTCAAATCCTAAAAGATGACGCTGTGAAAGTGCTATGCTCAGTATGCCAGCAAATATGGGAAACTCAGCAGTGGCCATAGGACTGGAAAAGGTGAGTTTTCATTCCAATCCCAAAGAAAGGCAATGTCAAGAAATGCTCAAAGTACCACACAATTGCACTCATCTCACATGCTAGCAAAGGAATGCTCAAAATTCTCCAAGCTAGGCTTCAATAGTACATGAACCGTGGACTTCCAGAGGTTCAAGCCAGATTTAGAAAAGGCAGAACAACCAGAGATTATGCTGCCAACATCCTTTGGATCATTGAAATAGCAAGAGAGTTTCAGGAAAAACATCTACTTCTGCTTTATTGACTATGCCAAAGCCTTTGACTATGTGGATCACAACAAACTGTGGAAAATTCTTAAAGAGATGGGAATTCCAGACCACCTGACCTGCCTCCTGAGAAATCTGTATGCAGGTCAGGAAGCAACAGTTAGAACCGGACATGAAACAATGGGCTGGTTCTAAATTGGGGAGGGAGTACATCAAGGCTGTTTATTGTCACCCTGTTTATTTAACTTATATGCAGAGTACATCATGAGAAATGCTAGACTAGATGAAGCACAAGCTGGAATCAGGATTGCCAGGAGAAATGCCAATAATCTCAGATAAGCAAATGACACCACCCTTATGGCAGAAAGCAAAGAACTAAAGAGCCTCTTGATGAAAGTGAAAGAGGAGAGTGGAACAGTTGACTTAAAACTCAACATTCAGAAAACTAAGATCATGGCATCTGGTCCCATCACTTCATGGCAAATGGTTGGTGAAACAATGGAAACTGTGACAGAGCTTGTTTTTGGGTGCTCCAAAATCACTGCAAATGGTGACTGCAGCCATTAAATTAAAAGACACTTGCTCCTTGGAAGAAAAGCTGTGACCAACCTAGATAGCATATTAAAAAGCAGAGACATTACAAGGTCCATCTAGTCAAAGCTATGGTTTTTCTAGTAGTCATGTATGGATGTGAGAGTTGAACTATAAAGAAAGCTGAACACTGATGTATTGATGCTTTTGAACTGTGGTGCTGGAGAAGACTCTTGAGAGCCCCTTGGACTGCAAGGAGATCCAACCAGTCAATCCTAAAGGAAATAAGTCCTGAATATTCATTGGAAGGACTGATGCTAAAGCTGAAACTCCAATACTTTGGCCACGTGATGTGAAGAACTGACTTATTTGAAAAGACCCTGATCCTGGGAAAGATTGAAGGTGGGAGGAAAAGGAGACGGCAGAGGATGCAATGATAGTATGGTATCACCAACTCAATGGACATGAGTTTGAGTAAACTCCGGTAGCTGGTGATGGATAGGGAGGCCTGGCGTGCTGCCGTCCATGGGTTCGCAAAGAGTTGGACACGCCTGAGCAACTGAACTGAACTGATAGGATAGGAGGGAAGCTCTTTAACTTCTATACAATTAAGAACAGATTTCAAAAGCTATGGAATTGTTTATGGTAAACCTTAACCTAAGGATTTTTGGTTCTTATTTCAATTCATGATTTAAATAAAAATTGCAGTTTAGGAAGTCTTTTATTAGATAACAAATGGTGTGTAATGCAGAGGAAGTTGTTTATAGTAAAATCCCTGGGCAGTTAAATAAAAATTTACTTTTAAAACAATTTCTTAGCCCCTGCCTGAGATTAGATGTAAAACCTGTTCCTTAGGTTGAATTCAGGGAAAAATGGAAGAGTCACACACACAATATTCATTGTAAGATTTTGGCCTATTCGTAATCATTCAATAGCTTGGATTCAGTCAGTATGGATGTTTCAGCTTGGGATTTTTACAAAGGATAGGCAGAATTCCTTTGAGTATTTCAGATAAAGAAATTGAGTAAAACCAGTTCAATCAAGATTTGTACCCAGAGTTGTCAGAAATAGTAAGTCTTCCCCTCAGTCCTCTCCTGAAAGTTGGGAGGGGCTTGACTGTCCATTCCTGTAAGACTGTGCTGCTTCTTTGCCTAACTTTTCTCAAAGCAAGTTGTATTTGCCTGTGTTTAAAAGGCTCTTTTCAGTCTTCAAATTCTTCATATCTCATATAATTACAGATTTTTTTCTATTTTTAAAAAATTATTTATTTATTTATTTCATTTATTTTTATTAGTTGGAGGCTAATTACTTCACAACATTGCAGTGGGTTTTGTCATACATTGACATGAATCAGCCATGGAGTTACATGTATTCCCCATCTGTCAGGGAATGTTTGACGGGAGGATTCCTACATGCTGTCTCTCATGAGTCCTTTGTCCCTCTTCAAGCAGAACAGCACGCTGCTCCCAGGGTCTGAGGTCATTGTGTGAGACAAGCATGAGTCTCCTTTAGTAAACATTCTCCTTAGGACAAAACAGCTTAATCTCCTTCCCCTTTCTTGAGATACGGATTGTCTCCCGACCTTGTGACTAACATTACCCCTTGTTCCCTTGGTAACGGTTGCTGCACATTTGGTTTTCTGATCTCTGTCATTCCCGAAAGAAGTTTCTTGTACTGCAGCCTATATATACTCATAGAAAAATCATTAAAGCACCTTTGCTCCATCAGAGCTTAGGTCACTGGGTCTTTTTTGTCTCTTTCTCTCTCTTTCTCTCTCTCTGTCTTTCTGGCTGACTCTCTGGAGCGTGGAGACCCGTCGTGCTCACTTTTCTGCCCGGGCTTCTAAGACCCCCTCGAGAGGGCGCCTGGTGCCTTCGTGAGCGATGCAAGTCCTGTATCAAGGACTTTATTGGTCCTCTGCATAAACCAAGGGATATCAGCCTCTTTCTCTCTTTCACTTTCTTATCGTCGACTCTGTACCACAAGGTTCCGGTCCATTAAAGGACCCCAACACCGATCCCGATCCCCCCTCCCACCTCCCTCTTCGCCTGATTCCTCTGGGTCTTCCCAGTGCACCAGGCCTGAGCACTTGTCTCATGCATCCCACCTGGGCTGGTGATCTGTTTCACTTTAGATAATATACATGCTGTTCTCTCGAACCATCCCACCCTCGCCTTCTCCCACAGAGTCCAAAAGTCTGTTCTGTACATCTGTGTCTCTTTTTCTGTTTTGCATATAGGGTTATCATTACCATCTTTCTAAATTCCATATATATGTGTTAGTATGCTGTAATGTTCTTTATCTTTCTGGCTTATTTCACTCTGTATAATGGGCTCCAGTTTCATCCATCTCATTAGAACTGATTCAAATGAATTCTTTTTAATGGCTGAGTAATATTCCATGGTGTATATGTACCACAGCTTCCTTATCCATTCATCTGCTGATGGGCATCTAGGTTGCTTCCATGTCCTGGCTATTATAAACAGTGCTGCGATGAACATTGGGGTGCACGTGTCTCTTTCAGATCTGGTTTCCTCAGTGTGTATGCCCAGAAGTGGGATTGCTGGGTCATATGGCAGTTCTATTTCCCATTTTTTAAGAAATCTCCACACTGTTCTCCATAGTGGGTGTAGTAGTTTGCATTCCCACCAACAGTGTAAGGGGGTTCCCTTTTCTCCACACCCTCTCCAGCATTTATTGCTTGTAGACTTTGGGATAGCAGCCATCCTGACTGGCATGTAATGGTACCTCATTGTGGTTTTGATTTGCATTTCTCTGATAATGAGTGATGTTGAGCATCTTTTCATGTGTTTGTTAGCCATCTGTATGTCTTCTTTGGAGAAATGTCTGTTTAGTTCTTTGGCCCATTTTTTGATTGGGTCATTGATTTTTCTGGAATTGAGCTTCAGGAGTTGCTTGTATATTTTTGAGATTAATCCTTTGTCTGTTTCTTCATTTGCTATTATTTTCTCCCAATCTGAGGGCTGTCTTTTCACCTTACTTATGGTTTCCTTTGTAGTGCAAAAGCTTTTAAGTTTCATTAGGTCCCATTTGTTTAGTTTTGCTTTTATTTCCAATATTCTGGGAGGTGGGTCATAGAGGATCTTGCTGTGATTTATGTCGGAGAGTGTTTTGCCTATGTTCTCCTCTAGGAGTTTTATAGTTTCTGGTCTTACATTTAGATCTTTAATCCATTTTGAGTTTATTTTTGTGTATGGTGTTAGAAAGTGTTCTAGTTTCATTCTTTTACAAGTGGTTGACCAGTTTTCCCAGCACCACTTGTTAAAGAGGTTGTCTTTTTTCCATTGTACATCCTTGCCTCCTTTGTCAAAGATAAGGTGTCCATAGGTTCGTGGATTTATCTCTGGGCTTTCTATTCTGTTCCATTGATCTATATTTCTGTCTTTGTGCCAGTACCATACTGTCTTGATGACTGTGGCTTTGTAGTAGAGTGTGAAGTCAGGCAGGTTGATTCTTCCAGTTCCATTCTTCTTTCTCAAGATTACTTTGGCTATTTGAGGTTTTTTGTATTTCCATACAAATTGTGAAATTATTTGTTCTAGTTCTATACTTACAGTTTTAAGCCATCAGTTTCCAATTTCACATGATGCTGTGTTATAAGGATATCTTTCACATCCTTTAAATACTTCTTGTGTCTTCAGTGAATAATTAAACATAATTTCCTGTTCAGTTTTGATGGTTGCTGGTATATTTTCATTAGAACTAAGTGATTGTAATAGTTTTTCTTAAAATTTTTGTGTAAAAATCTGTAACGTTTATAGATTAAAAAGCTGTTCAGAATATGATGCTCCATGGTGCAGTGTGGCAACTTAAAAGAAATGAGTTGGCCTCAAAGATACAAATTTTCAGGGCATCAAGATCATACTAACCATATAAAGGTGCTGTTGTATTTTACTTTCAAAAAAGTGACAGACTAGCATTTTAGAATAAGAATTGGTAAGAAACTGATATCTGAAGAAGAAGTTACATAGTATCTTATTGTAACTGGATGTTAGGAAGAAACTTAGAGATGGTGTGGGACCAACACTTGACGTTTTCAGGTTACATACAGGAAAGTAAATTCTAACAAATATGAGAACTGTCTTTTAAAATCTTTGTTTTTGAAGCAAAGACATATATTCTTTAATACAATCTCTACTAATAATAGAAAGGAACCAAATGATATTTGGTTTAAGATTATACCTGAAGATTTATATTTGAATTAAATGTTTTATTATTTAATTTTAATAAGTAAAGTTTGAAACTGTATCCTCCATTAATACCTGTTTCATTTTAATCACATCTCCTATTTATTAATAGTTTGTTTTTTAGCGTTTATTGAGTATCTATTATGCATGGTTACGGAGAAGGCAATGGCACCCCACTCCAGTACTCTTGCCTGGAAAATCCCACGGACAGAGGAGCCTGGTAGGCTGCAGTCCATGGGGTCGCGAAGAGTCAGACATGACTGAGCGACTTCACTTTCACTTTTCACTTTTATGCATTGGAGAAGGAAATGGCAACCCACTCCAGTGTTCTTGCCAGGAGAATCCCAGGGATGGGATCGCACAGAGTCGGGCACGACTGAAGGGACTTAGCAGCAGCAGTATGCATGGTTAATGCTAGTTTTTCAGGGGTCCAAAAATAAGCATGATTCCTGTCCTCCAAAGAGATAGAAAGGGACTTCCTGCCTGTCTAGTGGTTAAGACTCCATCTTTCAGTGCAGGAAGTGAGGATTCAGTACTTGGCTGTGAGGCTAAGATCCCACATATCTCAGAGCCAAAAAACCAAAGCATAAAACAGAAGCAATATTGTAACAAATTTGATAAAGACATAAAAATGTTTAAAAAAAAAGAGAGGAAAATATATGAACCTTCAATTGAGCTAATTAAGTAAATTGCTCAATTTTTAAAAATTATCAGGACTCCTTTTGACTCTTAAAAAATTGTTGAGGATCCCAAAGAACTTCTGTTTATATAGCTAATATTAGTATTTACCACATTGGAAATTAAAAATTAAAAGTGAATAAACTTAAAATACAAACATACAATAATAATACCTTTCTTTAGCTATCAGGATGATAATCTTATCTCATGTTGTTTAGCCTGTGGAAAACTCTACTGTCTGTACACTTGAAAGAAAATGAGAATGAAAAGGGCAAATAATGTCTTAGCAATATTGAGAAAATGTTCTGACTTTATGAAGCCTCTAAAATCAGGGTCTTGAGGACCCCCCAAATGCCAAACAGATAAAGAGAGGAAGAGCAATTTATGTCAAGTAGTGCTGAAAACCATTAACTAACACATTAACTTGAGTCTTCATTATTTAATATTGAGTGTAAACTTTAATAAAAAAGCAAACTAGTAGCACTGATTTTTCCAGTAAGCTTGGTTCAGAAATGAAGGCACTCCTCTGCCCCTGGTGGCAGTCTATCCCCGTTAGGGGCTGAGAGGGTTTGAGTGGTGCACAGTCACCGTGTGTCTTAGCTGGGATTGTGAGGCTCTGAATGTGGACTCTGCCTTTCAGACACTGAGATGCTATACTTGGAACCTCTGAAACATGCTAACTTATACCCTAAACATTTCCACAATGAAATAAAAGCAACTAAGTTAAAATCCATCCGTGTTTTAAAAAACCAGTAACCGTACATTGAATACAGTTGATGCTCAATATTTCAGTTGGGCAGAAAAAGGAGCATTCTTTGTTTTTCTTGACTGCATGGTCTTATTACCTAGGGTAAATAAAGAGACAGCAAGACAGGTGTACAACCCCTACCACATTCAGTTATGCACGCCACCGCCCCCCCCCCATTTTAGTTTAGAACATTGTTTTTCAGCAGGAAGATTAAGAATAGATTTTATCCTTTTACTGAGGTAGTTCTGAGCTTTTGTGAATCAATAACCTAATAACTCAAGATTTTTCATTAGCTTTTAGCCTCCCTCCCAGTATTTAGAAGTACAGTATATCATGGTGTAGCGGTCATCTCCCTGGGAGAATGGGAAGACTTTCCAAGATACCTAAGCTTGAATGGTCTTATAGCAATAAATTTTCTGACACTTTATTTTCATGTGAAGTTTTCCCTCAAAACTGATGTCAGAAAACACTCCTACTTCATAAGAGCCTGTCTTTATAGAGAATATGAAATTTCCTCAGTCACCTTATTTCTTACCTGAGTGTATTGCCTGAAGAGTAAACCTCTCTGGGTATCTAACGAAGGTGAAGCCTCTGGCAATGACTAATCACAACACTATGAACCTACAGGGCTTTGAGTCTTTCCCAAATTTGCACATATTTCTCTTAAGGAGAAAGCCTAATGATAGAAACTTCTATTTCTGCCACTTAAAAATGAGGTGAATTCACACATGTGGTATAGAGGGTAAGAAACTAACACCAATTTTTATTTACTCAACTTTGCTTTTTTCATTTCCAAAGAATTCATGGCTTCCATGAAAGAGTCCATTGAGGAAAAAATATTACTAACAAATATTAAATGCTTAAAAATGATCTTTTCTGCATACTTCAATTATGGAAACCCTTTTCCGATTGTCTCAATATCATTCTTTGGTATCTGAAATCAAGTAAGAACAGTCAAAATATGGAGAAGGAAGCTTTTTAAGCAATGCAATTGTATGTTTTCTGGACATATGAAAATTTTCAAAACATATTGGAAACATTAAAAAAAAAACTTTAATGTGGTTTCTTTTAGATTTAATATATATCATCAACTAAAGTAATTAAAATCTATTTTTTCTAAGTCAGGTCATATAAAGTGAAAGTGAAAGTCGTTCAGTCCTGTCTGACTCTTTGTGACCCCATGGAATACACAGCCCGTGGAGTTCTCCAGGCCAGAATACTGGAGTGGGTAGCTGTTCCCTTCTCCAGGGGATCGTCCCAACCCAGGAATCGAACCCAGGTTTCCCACATTGCAGGCGGATTCTTTACCAGCTGAGCTACCAGGGAAGCCCATGTCATGTAAATTTATTCTAATTACCAGTACTCCTCACCTTGTTTGAATAAAAAATTAAATGCTTTCTATGTCCTATGACAGAAGGTAACATTGTAGACTAGCTGTTAGATCAGTTACCACCTGAGAGAAGCCAATACTCTGACACAGCAGAGAGGGGACAGGGAAGAAATTACTCTGACCTAAATCCCCTCCCTCAGACCTGAAGATGTGCCTCTCATTGGCTGAACATACTTGGATGTAAAAGGATCTTATGGGTCAAGCTCCCAGAGAATAGAAGAAAGTGAAAAATGATTAAGTGAGAATGCAGAAGAAGATTTGGGAAACACCTAGAAATGCAGAAAATGAATGACTCTAATGAACACCTGAACAACAACAGAAAATGATTGTATATCTTAGCTGGGTCCTTTAAAAAATGAATCTGAAGGCAAAGAGTAAAAGACTGCTTTTTGGCAGCTAATCATCCATGGTGTTTCTACACAACTGTGACAGCTTTTGTCCAAGATTATGTTTTGAAGGATGTTTGTGTAGCAGACAACCTTGGCAGATAGGAATAATGTCATGATAGTAAAGATAATTTTTAACTTATATGTTTACTTAACTTCTATGCAGAGTACATCATGAGAAATGCTGGACTGGATGAAGCACTAGCTGGAATCAAGATTGCTGGGAGAAATACCAATAACCTCAGATATGCAAATGACACCACCCTTATGGCAGAAAGCAAAGAGCTAAAGAGCCTCTTGATGAAAGTAAAAGAGGAGAGTGAAAAAGCTGACTTAAAGCTCAACATTC
Source organism: Cervus elaphus (assembly GCF_910594005.1). NCBI lineage: Eukaryota > Metazoa > Chordata > Mammalia > Artiodactyla > Cervidae > Cervus > Cervus elaphus. The sequence goes on along the minus strand of NC_057831.1, from coordinate 7,245,377 downwards.
AGAAAACTAAGATCATGGCATCCGGTCCCATCACTTTATCGCAAATAGATTGGGGAAACAGTGACAGACTTTATTTTTTTGGTCTCCAGAATTACTGCAGATGGTGACTGCAACCATGAAATTAAAAGATGCTTGTTCCTTGGGAGAAAAGCTATGACCAACCTAGACAGCATATTAAAAAGTAGAGACATTACTTTGCCAACAAAGGTCCGTCTAGTCAAGGCTATGGATTTTCCACTGGTCATGTACGGATGTGAGAGTTGCACTATAAAGAAAGCTGAGCACCGAAGAACTGATGCTTTTGAACTGAGGTGTTGGAGAAGACTCTTGAGAGTCCCTTGGACTGCAAGGAGATCCAACCAGTCCATCCTAAAGGAGATCAGTCCTGGGTGTTCATTGCAAGGACTCATGTTGAAACTGAAACTCCAATACTTTGGCCACCTGATGCAAAGAACTGAGTCATTTGAAAAGACTCTGATGCTGGGAAAGATTGAGGGCAGGAGGAGAAGGGGGCAACAGAGGGTACGATGGTTGGATGGCATTACTGACTCAATGGACATGAGTTTGAGTAAACTCTGGGAGTTTGTGATGGACAGGGAAGCCTGGCGTGCTGCAGTCCTTGGGATCGCAAAGAGTCAGACACGACTGAGCAACTTGCTTTTTCTCAGCTGTGCCACAAATATTCTGTGTGCAGAGTGTCTGCATGTGGCTTGGTTGGCAAGGGGAGCATATAACCATAGAGCTCCTGTTGCCTGCTGTGATAATAAAGTCCTTTGTGTCCCACCAAGGCCCTCATGCCTTCCCTCAGCATCTGTGTAACCATGGCAGGTTCACTTGTTAGCTCACAAGCAAGGTAAGACCCTTCGCAGTTCTTCGGGCTAATACTGTATTTGGGAAGTACAAGCCTAAGACAGTGGAGGTAAGGGAAAAGGAGCAGTGAGGCAAAGACATGTGCATTGCCTTGCTCTTTACTATAAAGAACCGCAAAGGAGGCATTATTAGTCACTGTTCACTCAGTGTTGTAGACTTTTCTAGAAAGATTGAAAGAAGGAACTTCCACTCAAAGTAGACCATAAGAAAAAGTGAAAGGAGGGGGACAATTTCTCCTTGACCTCTTCCCATATCCTCTTCCCCTTGGTCAAGGTTTACCTCGATTATGATCTCACTTCTTGGTTGCATCTCAGTGGCTGCTCAGAAAACCAGGTTCCATGCCTTGCAGTGTAGTATTTCATCCAAATACGAAAGTGGAGGACTGACTTTATGTAAGTAAAGTGTTGACCAAGGCATGGAAAGGAGGAAGTAGACAAGAGAATTTGAGACGGTACATATGATTTATATTTTAGTATAATGGGTAAAAGTGTATTTGCATATCAAACAGTTCCTAACATTTTGCTTTCCATAAAATTGAAGGGGAACCTAATTGAGCTTTTAGCTTATTGCTTAAAAAAAGAGGACCCTTTAGTAATAGATTATGTGATTTTTTTTTTTTGATCATGAAGTTAGAAGTAGTTCAAAGAAATATGAGCCAATATTCTAACAGAACTTCTATTTTTATCTACTTGTGTTGGTTTTTTAAAAATAATTTTATTTATGTATTTTCAGTTGTGCCGAGTCTTCCTTGCTGTGCATAGGCTTCCTCTAGTTGCTGTGCTAGCAGGCGCTCCTTTTGTTTCCATGCACAGGCTTCTCACTGTGCTGGCTTCTTTTGTTGCAGAGCACAGACTGTAGGCGTATGGGCTTCAGTAGTTGCAACATGTGGGTTCAGTAGTTGTGGCCCACAGGCTTTGTAGTTCCTGATCTAGCGACTGAACCAGCGTCCCCTGTGGCCCTTGAACTGGCAGGCAGATTTTTTTTTTTTAACCTCTGAGCCACCTGGGAAGCTGCAGCTAAGGTACTTCTTTTATGTCCACCTCCTGTTGACTAAAAGGCATTTGTAAGAGAATGAAGAAGAGACGTGACAAATGGGTTAAAGTCACAAACTTGGGAATAATGTGATTCTTTGTTACAAGCTTACTGTGGTAAGGACACGTAACATGAGACCGTAGCAGTGTTAACTGCTGACTACGGGCACTGTGTTGTACAGCGGTTCCCCAGAACCTGTTCATGCAGCACAACTCAAACTCTATCTCCCCTGAACAGTTCCCTGTTTCTGCCTCCTCCCAGCCCCTAACAACTGCCATTCTGCTCTCTGCTTCAATCACTTTAAGTATTTTGGATCTCTTTTATAAATGCAACCATGAATTGTCCTTCTCCGTCTAGCTTATATAATAATATATAACTAGTATTAGTATAATATTCTCTAGGTTTGTCCACATTGTTGGATATGGCAGAATTTTCTCCTTTTTTCAGGATGAATAATATTTCATTGTATGTGTGTATATGTGTATAAACATACATACATACCACTTTTCTTTATCCATTTATCTGTTGATAGACACTTAAATTGGGCTTTCCCAGTGGCTCAGCAGTAGGGAATCAACCTGCAATGCAGGAGACGCAAGTTCGATCCCTGGGCCAGGAAGATCCCCTGGAGGATAGCACGGCAACCCACTCTGGTGTTCTTGCCTGGAGAATCTCATGGACAGAGGAGCGTGACAGGCTATAGTCCATGAGGTTGCAAGGAGTCAGACGTGAATGAAGCAACCGAGCACATACACACCCCCACATAATAGATATTTAAGTTACTTCCATCTCCTGGTTGTTATGAATAATGCTGCAGAGGACATGGGAATGTAAGTATCTCTTTAGGATGCTGATTTCAGTTCTTTTGAGTATATACCTAAAAGTGAGATTGCTGGATTGTATGGTAGTTCTATTTCTAGTTTTTTTTAGCAGCCTCTATACCATTTTACCTTCCATGATAGCTCAGTTGGTAAAGAATCTGCCTGCAATGTGGGAGACCTGGGTTCAATCCCCTGGAGAAGATCTTCCCCTGCTGGGAAGGTCCCCTGGAGAAGGGAAAGGTTACCCATTCTAGTATTCCGGCCTGGAGAACTCCATGCACTGTATAGTCCATGGGGTCATAAAGCCTGAGCGACTTTCGCTTTCACTTTCATACCAATTTACCTAGTGCTTGTACCATTTTACATTTCCACCAATAGTGAACACGGGTGCCTGTGCCTCCCCACGCTCTCTGGCACTTGGTATGTTTTTGTATTTTTGATAATAGTCATCCTAACAGGTATGAAGTGGTAACTCATTTGGTTTTGGTTTGTGTTTCCCTAATGATCAGTGATTTTGAGCATGTTTTCACACATCTGTTCATAATTTGTCTGTTTTGTTTTTAAAGTTGTTCAAGTCCTTTGTCCGTTCTTCATTCAGGTTACACTCACATGTAAGAGCTAGGGAAAAGAGAATTCAGTGAAGTACAGAGAGGCATTTCCCACAACGGGGAAAGTGTTTTAATTTGAAATCCAGCATGGAGACAGTATTGGAATCGAGGAGTTGACTTAAAGTTATTTTTTCCAGTATTTCACATGTGTTTACCCCTTACAGGTAGTAGATAAAATATTCTTCATTTTCCTGATTCCAAGTTAGAAGGTAAAATTCATTTAAGATATGCATAACTGGTTGTTTTGTGGAAGGTCTTTTATGTTTTGGGTTTTTGTTTAAATCTTTATGTCTCTATCTACCAAGGAAGGTTGTTATTTCCTCCCTTGCTTCTGAATCTGTATTTCACAACTGGATGTCTATAAATAGTACCAGGCAGTACAGTAATTATACAATTACTAAAGGTCATTGTTAGTATGAACATATTTCATTTAGATGCAGACTTTTACTGCTGTATCACAGACATTTGAGAAATACACTGATTCACACTAGAAATGGCACTACTGACTCGAAGAGTTTGAGCAAAATCCAGGAGCTGGTGATGGACAGGGAAGCCTGGCGTGCTGCCGTCCATGGGTCACAAAGAATTGGACATGACTGAGCAACTGAGGTGAACTGAACACTAGGAGTTAGCATGGATTTACCACAGGTTGATACCAGAGGTTTACAATTTGTCTAAAAATATTTCTTTGTCATTTGTTGCCAAGGGGACAATAATTGCAATCTCTGTTTCAAGAAAGACTGTGTAGTATAATCCTATACTGCATAGATGTGTTTATGTTTGGATGTAACAGAGCAGTGGACACAACAAGTTAAAGCCCTTCTTCTTCTGTTTCTTAAATATTATACTTGGGCAGGTTGATTCAGTTTATTTCAACAAATTCTTTACTGAATTCCTGCTATTACCAAGTACCAGAGAAACAAAGCTCAATGAAATACAGTCCCAGAGAAATATAGATGTACATCGAATATTTTGAAATAATGTGAGAGGAGTCTTAATATATACAGGGTACTGTGAGTTTGAAAGAGATTCTCCTTATTTGGCTTGAGCAATAAAGGGTGGGCACGGCTTCTGAAGGAGGAGATGTCTAAGATGTTCCTTAAGGGAGGAACATGTGTGGCCAGGTTTGGGTGGAGAGAAGGTAATGACTGGTCAGAAGATGGTTCCTGCCATAGAGAGCATAAAGGTAGTGCTGAATGAACAACAGGGTGAGTGGGGGGAACCCTATATTATCCTGTATTAATAGTAAAATATGAGGTGTTAGGTTTCTGGGAGCTTGAGCAGGGCTAGCTCTGGAGGGCTTCATAGGCTGCTGTATTTGAAGACTTGAAGTATGCAGAGAACAGCATTCATAGTCCAATTGACACTCATGTAACTCTGGTGGCAGTGTGGAGGGTGTATTTAAAGGAAGCAAATCCAGAGGCATTTTTAATGCTTCAGTCAGGCATGAGTGGAACTTGGCGATGATAGAGTTAGGGAGAGGGAGGGCACAATTAGGAGAGAGTAAGGAGGCATCTATTTATGACAGTGCTTTTGTTGAACCAGAAAAAGTACAGCTTGAAGGGTGAGAAAGACCTGAATTTGAACTCCAGCTTCATCACTTCAGGATTTGAGCTGTTTACAAGTTATAATGTTCTGTATTTCTGAAAGTGAGGGTGACACTTCCTCATGTTATCATGGGGATTAGACTTGACCTGAAACAGTGCTTGAATAGCATGTCAGTAAATGTTACTAGTGTTACTGTTAAAATCTTCAAGACTTAGTCTCCTCTCCTGCATTATAGATTTGTTGTGATGTTATAGCAAGACAATATGTGTTAAAGGTGCCTAATCTTTTGGATAAAGAATTTTTTCAGGAAAAATTTTATGTGTTACTTTCCCCCAATTGAAAGAAAAATAGATTTGAACCTCATTTAAAAATACTATTTTTGTAGCCAGTGCAATTTACTGTTTTATGAATAAAAGCAAACCAGTGAGACCTTTGGCCACGGAAATGCTAGTAAGGATCAACCCTGAGAATTAGCTGTATCATTGCATCATCGTGATTGAGAACATAAGAGCAACGATCAGACTGACGGCTGATTGTGTGTCTTTAAGCAAATTAGCTTGCCTCTCTGTGCCTCAGTTTCCTGATTTCTAAATGTCTATAGACCCTAAAATATGTACGAGGGTTAAATTAGATAATCACTCATGTAAACTGCTCAGCTGTATGCTGGGTACATGCTAAAGACCTCCCAAATAATGACTATTATTTTTTGGAGGGCAGTGTTCAAAAGAATGACTTTACATGCACTGGCTCTTTGTGGATGTTACTAGCGGGCCCCACTGGCAGATGGGGAATGCAGACTGAGAGCTGAGTTATGCTGCCGCAGGTCACACAGCAGGGAGGCACTAGAGCTGAGGCTAGAATTACTTCGTCCTCTTCAGTGTTGTATTTCCCGAGTCTGTTGTGTCTCCTACTAGGGCTTAGTTGGTGACCCTTTCTTGCCACTCCAATCCAAACTAGGTCTTCCTCTCTCCAAGGTTGAAAGATAACCTCTGCTTTATCAGAATGCAACAGGAGCTCTATAACATGGGCTCTGGTTTTCTGGAAGGGTGACCACTGCTTCACTCTGCACTGACGCTGGAGGGCCCAGCCTACGGAGGGTCTCAGCTGCTGTTTGGCTCCTCCTCCTATGGGCGAAGGATACTCTTAGCGAGTCCCCAGCTTCCCACTTGCACCAGGACCTGCTAAACTTGAGTGCACCTTCCCAGAGTCAAGGAATTTTAGTGATGCTCCTCTCAGGATCCCTAGGTCTCTCCTTCCTTCCACCTGAATAGCCTCCTTCTCTGTTTTGTGTGAACGGATAGGCTAGACTTAATTGCCATTTGAGTAGCGGCATGGGTTTCTTATTGGTGGTCACTGTGAAAACATTTTCAAGCCAAGATATTGATATATTTGTTATAAACTATGATAGTTGGGAATTCCCTGTTGTACAGTGGTTAGGATCCTGTGAGTTCCCTTTTGAGGGTGTGGTTTTGATCCCTGATTGGGAGACTTAAGATCCCACAAGCTACTCAATGTGGCCAAAACAAGCAAAACATACGTAATAACAATTAAGAAGCGGTCTGGTGGGCCCAGGTGGCACTCGTGGTAAAGAACTCACCTACCAATGCAAGAGACATCAGAAACAGGTTTGATCCCTGGGTCAGGAAGATCCCCTGGAGAAGGAGATAGCAACCCACCCCAGTATTCTTGCCTGGAGAATCCCATGGACAGAGGAGCCTGGTGGGCTACAGTCCATAGGGTCGTAGAGTCGGATGCAGCTGAAGCAACTTGGCACACACCACACACAAGCAGTCTGGGAGATAACACCTGGAAGAATCTCATCTGTGAGTGGATATGCTCACTTAAGGGCAGACTCTACTTTTAAAGGTGTCAACTTTTCCCTTTGACAGATAAGGACAGGTAGAGAAAAACATGGAATTTGATTTGCTTTTCAGGTAATATATACATACCCACCTCATATTCAAAAATAAAACTTAGGAGAGTTGTTGAGGGCTTCATTAGAAGAAGTAACAATTTCCCGATCTCAACTTCTCCAGTGCATTTGAGTTCCTTCCTTATGTTCCATGATTTTTTTAACAGGCCTGTAGTCCAGTGAACAATGCAAAGAAATAGAGGAAAACGACAGAATGGGAAAGACTAGAGATCTCTTCAAGAAAATTAGAGGTACCAAGGGAACATTTCACGCAAAGATGGGTTTGATAAAGGACAGAAATGGTATGGACCTAAGAGAAGCAGAAGATATTAAGAAAAGGTGGCAGGAGTACACAGAAGAACTGTACAAAAAAGATCTTCACGACCCAGATAATCACGATGGTGTGATCACTCACCTAGAGCCAGACGTCCTGGAGTGTGAAGTCAGGGGGGCCTTAGCAAGCACCACTATGAACAAAGCTAGTGGAGGTGATGGAATTCCAGTTGAGCTATTTCAAGTCCTGAAAGATGATGCTGTGAAAGTGCTGTACTCAATATGCCAGCAAATTTGCACAACTCAGCAGTGGCCACAGGACTGGAAAAGGTCAGTTTTCATTCCAATCCCAAAGAAAGGCAGTCCCAAAGAATGCTCAAACTAAAGCACAATTGCACTCATCTCACACGCTAGTAAAGTAATGTTCAAAATTCTCCAAGCCAGGCTTTAGCAATATGTGAACCATGAACTTCCAGATGTTCAAGCTGGATTTAGAAAAGGCAGAGGAACCAGAGATCAAATTGCCAACATCCGCTGGATCATCAAAAAAGCAAGAGAGTTCCAGAAAAACATCTACTTCTGCTTTATTCATTATGCCAAAGCATTTGACCGTGTGGATCACAATAAACTGTGGAAAATTCTGAAAGAGATGGGCATACCAGACCACCTGACCTGCCTCTTGAGATACCTGTATGCAGATGAGGAAGCAACAGTTAGAACTGGACATGGAACACCAGACTGGTTCCAAATAGGAAAAGGAGTACGTCAAGGCTGTATATTGTCACCCTGCTTACTTAACTTATATGCAGAGTACATCATGAGAAACGCTGGGCTGGAAGAAGCACAAGCTGGAATCAAGATTGCCGAGAGAAATGTCAATAACCTCAGATACGCAGATGACACCACCCTTATGGCAGATAGTGAAGAAGAACTAAAGAGCCTCTTGATGAAAGTGAAAGAGGAGAGTGAAAAAGTTGGCTTAAAGCTTAACATTCAGAAAACTAAGTGCGCGGAGCCGGCCTGACTGCTCAGGCCCCTTCTCGGCCCTGAGAGAGATCAAGAGGTCCCTCTCTGTCCCGCCACCCCTGATTTATTAAAGTGCAAATTGGCCTTTCTCACCTCCCTCAAGGAAATCGCTGCAGCCACCATTTGCCCATTTTCCTGACTCTGATAAGATTATCGGGCTCCTGTGAATGGCTTATGTCTAGGTAGTCTTTACCTGATTGTAAGACGCTGGTGCCATGCTCTGCTGGAGTTAAGATAAAACTCCTGAGCTAAAACTAGTGTCTGCAGTTCTGCACGTATGCAAGTCTTTGATCTAAAATTTGGTGAATCCTGTTAGCATATATATGTATGTTACCCCTCAATAAAGTCGTCGGAATCAGTCACAAGCTGACTCCGTCCCTCTCAACCCCATCTTTCCTAGTCTTTTATTTCTCAGGTGCTCTGGTGATTGCGTCCTCGACCTGTTCGTTTTGCCGGCAGGCCCGGCAAGTGGCGCCCGAACAGGGACGTGGGCGGATCCCAGCGCACAGCCACCCGAAATATTGAAAGTGATCCCGGGAGAAAACCTCATCTATTCAGGTATCGTTGAAAAACTGTGGGTGGAGAGGGTATAGTTGAGAGTAAAAATTATGGGGCAAAGTAATAGTAGGCAGTTCTTTGTTTCTATGTTAAAAACTATGCTAAAAGCTAGAGGAATTTCTGTGTCTAAACAGAAACTAGAAAGATTTCTTGTCTTTGTGGAGGAAACTTGTCCTTGGTTCCCAGAGGAAGGAACTGTTAGCCTTGAAACTTGGGTAAAGGTGGGAGAACAAATTCGAACAGTTTATACCCTCTGTGGACCAGACAAAGTTCCTCTTGATGCTTATTCTCTATGGACTCTAATAAGAGATTGTTTAAACCCAGAACACGAGAGTAGGAAACTTGAAACAGCCTTGAAACTTATAACACCCAAGTGTTCAGGTGCCCCCCCAATGGGTAGCGGAGCACATATATGACTCCCCAATTGTTTCAGGTTCCAGAAAAAATGATAATGAGACTACTGCTTTCGAACAAGACTCAGATTCGGAACTTTCTCCTGATGAGGAAGACAATTTAAAAGAGCAGGCTTTTGAGCATGACAAAGAAGGATGGGATGCCTTTATAGTAACTCAACAAAAGAATAAAGACCAAGGCTCCCCTTTTTCTGAACTTAGAGAGATGCTAACATCCATATCTCAGAGAATGGAACAACTAGACTTATCGCCCATAAATACAACTAAGCCGTTGCATTCTAAAACGCCATCTGTTATAGCCGGTTTAGCTCCTGACCCGCTGCCGCCGCCCGTCCCGCTCCCTCCCCCTCCTCTCGCAGAAGCGCCTTTGATTCCAACAGCGCCTCTATATGTTCCGTCTAGCCTAAAAAGGCCAGTACTTTCACCACTACAAATGGCTGTGAAAACAGCCCGAGAACAGGGTGAAAATCTTGAGGGATATTCCATGATTTTCCCTGTCTTTCAAGATGCTAATCATCGGAGGTATCATGAGCCCCTGCCTTTTAAACAACTGAAAGAACTGAAACAAGCTTGCGCTCAATACGGGCCTACTGCGCCGTTTACTCTAGCCGTAATTGAAAGTCTTTCATCTCAATACTTGCCTCCTAACGATTGGAAGGCTGTTGCGCGAGCCTGTCTCTCAGGAGGTGATTATCTCTTGTGGCACTCAGAATACGGCGAGGTCTGTAACATCATTGAAGACCGTAACCGCCGTAATGGGCTGCAGGTTACTTTTGACATGCTAATGGAGGAAAGACAATTTAGAGACCTTAATCAACAACTGACCCTTCCTCCCCTAAAATACTAAACGATGAGGGGCGAGCTGCTCTGGCACTAGTTGAAAAGGCCCTCTCTCAACATTTTGCTACCTACTGTGATTTTTCTCAACCGTGGGGACTATATGTGTTTCCCTCTAAACATACCCCGACGGCAGTGTTATAGCAAAATGCTCCCTTACAGTGGATCCATTTACCTGTATCACCTTCAAAAGTTCTTACTCCTTTTTTTGATTTCATTAGCCTCCTCATTGCCAAAGGAAGGCGTCTTTCCAGAGAAATGTTGGGAGCCGATCCTGCTTACATTTATGTGCCCTATACCAAAGAACAGCAGGAATGGCTTTTTCAGTTTAATGACTCGTGGACTTTGGCCTTTTCCTCCTTTACAGGTCAAATTATTAATCATTTACCATCTGATAAACTTTTGCATTTTGTCAGCCAGCATTCATTTATTTTTCCAAAGAATGTTTCTAATGTTTCTATTCAAGATGCTCTTACGATCTTTACTGACGGATCCTCCAATGGAACCGCTGCCTTTGTGGTTAATGATACCCCTTTCTCCTGGCAGACAAACTATACATCGGCTCAAGAAGTAGAACTTTCAGCCGTTCATAAAGTATGCTCACGATATTCCTCACAGTCTTTTAATTTGTTTACTGATAGCAAATACATTGCTCATGCTTTGCAATATATAGAAACCATTCCCTTTATTTCTACTGTGAATTCTAACATTCAACATTTGTTACGTTCAATTCAGTCTCTGCTGCAACAGCGCACCTTACCCTGCTTCTTTGGACATTTACGTGCCCACACTGGGCTTCCTGGACCTCTATCTATGGGAAATCAGATGGCTGATTCTCACACTAGAGTTTTTCTTTCACAGGTGGAAGCAGCACAGCAGTCACATGCACTACATCACCAGAATAGTAATACTCTTCGTTTGCAATTTCAAATTCCTCAAGAGACTGCACGACAAATTGTTAAATCTTGTTCTGTTTGCCCTAAGTTTCTCCCAGTTCCACATCTTGGCGTTAATCCTCGCGGGCTTCTACCGAATTATCTTTGGCAAATGGATGTCACTCATGTCCCTTCCTTTGGTCGTTTAAAGTACATTCATGTATCTATTGACACCTTTTCAGGATATATTGTGGCATCCTTACAGACTGGTGAGGCCGCAAAACATTCTATCTCACATTGTCTTTATGCTTTTTCCGTTTTAGGCACGCCAAAGATTATAAAAACTGATAATGGCCCCAGCTATGTCTCCTCTGCCTTCAAAAATTTTTGTTCCTCTTTTTCTATCACCCTAAAAACAGGCATTCCTTATAATCCACAGGGTCAAGGCATCATGGAACGTGCTAATCAAACTTTAAAACTACAGCTTCAAAAAATACAGAGGGGGGAGCTCTACCCCCTTCTACCCAGAAATTACCTTAATCACGCTTTATATTTTTTAAATTTTTTAATTTTAGATAAAGAAGGACATTCAGCCACGCAGAGATTTTGGGACCCTCAGATTTCCAGCAGGAAGCCGATGGTCTTGTGGAAAGACCTGCTGGATAATAACTGGCATGGCCCAGATCCCGTGTTAATTTGGGGGAGGGGTCATGTATGTGTTTTTCCACAGGATGCCAAAGCACCGCACTGGCTCCCGGAAAGGCTGGTACGCCAGACGGAGGAGATTACTGAATCAGCAATTAGGTCGGCTGACTTTAGAGCAGAAGAATCTTCTCCCGACAAATCAGCAGATACATGAGTGTTAATGCGTACTTATATTACAAAAATAGATCTGTTTCTTCTCCTAATGATTTTAATCGATTTGAGGGTGACTACTACCAAGTTTGGGATGAATATTTCTGGATGACCCCTGAAAAAGGACAGCTACTGACCCCTGCTGACATTTGCTGGGAGCAAAAGACTCATGTACCAACATTTGGAGGCCGAGAATTTCCAGGATATCACATGAAACATATGGGACTATTGCCTACCCACAAATGTAAGACTGTGATGGATGTAACGTTTATTGTCAACAAGTCTGTTATGTGGCCGGGGACAGATTGGGAAAATAGCCCTGGTATAAGATGGGTAGCTCCAAATAACACTCGATGGATTTGTGGATACAACCTTTGGCCCTGGCTCCCTGTAGGATGGGTGGGGAGATGTACCCTAGGGTTTGTGTTTGCCCCTGGGAGAATTCATAAGCAAAAAATTAGTCAACCTGTTAATTTACCTTATGTTAAAGCCTGGTGGTCACGCTCTGTTTTTCATTGGTATGATTATTTAGCCTCAATTTTTGTGCCCTCTTTAGGAGCCACTGATATTATGCTCAGGGTAGAGGCTCTGAACAATTTTACAAAACAAGCTTTGACAGATACTAGAAGAGCTTTAGAGGCTCTTAATGAAGAACAAACACAGATGAGAAAAGCCGTTCTACAAAATCGTATGGCTTTAGATATTCTAACAGCCTCTCAAGGGGGAACATGTGCCTTAATAAAAATGGAGTGTTGTGTATATATTCCTGATTATTCCTCAAATGTTTCTGATGCTTTAGAAGATATGAAACAACAAGTAGCCGCTATGGATTTTTCTGACTCCAGCATTTGGAGTCAGATATCTGCCTGGTTTCATAGTGATTGGTGGAAATCTGTAATTTTTATCATTATATGCATATTGTTATTGCTGTGTTTTGGCCCTTGCATTTGTCAATGCTTATCTGAGATGATAAATAAAAGATTGCTGATGTGTTCCCATTTGCAAACGCGGCCATTTCCTTCGAGGGAGATATAATGGCCATTAGTCAAAAGAAAAGGGGGAGATGCGGGGAGCCGGCCTGACTGCTCAGGCCCCTTCTCGGCCCTGAGAGAGATCAAGAGGTCCCTCTCTGTCCCGCCACCCCTGATGTATTAAAGTGCAAATTGGCCTTTCTCACCTCCCGCAAGGAAATCGCTGCAGCCACCATTTGCCCATTTTCCTGACTCTGATAAGATTATCGGGCTCCTGTGAATGGCTTATGTCTAGGTAGTCTTTACCTGATTGTAAGACGCTGGTGCCATGCTCTGCTGGAGTTAAGATAAAACTCCTGAGCTAAAACTAGTGTCTGCAGTTCTGCACGTATGCAAGTCTTTGATCTAAAATTTGGTGAATCCTGTTAGCATATATATGTATGTTACCCCTCAATAAAGTCGTCGGAATCAGTCACAAGCTGACTCCGTCCCTCTCAACCCCATCTTTCCTAGTCTTTTATTTCTCAGGTGCTCTGGTGATTGCGTCCTCGACCTGTTCGTTTTGCCGGCAGGCCCGGCAACTAAGATCATGGCATCTGGTCCCATCACTTCATTGGAAATAGGTGGGGAGACAGTGGAAACAGTGTCAGACTTTATTTTTTTGGGCTCCAAAATCACTGCAGATGGTGATTGCAGCCATGAAATTAAAAGACACTTACTCCTTGGAAGGAAAGTTATGACCAACCTAGAGAGCATATTAAAAAGCAGAGACATTACTTTGTCAACAAATGTCCATCTAGTCAAGGTTATGGTTTTTCCAGGGGTCATGTATGGATGTGAGAGTTGGACTGTGAAGAAAGCTGAGCGCCGAAGAACTGATGCTTTTGAACTGTGGTGTTGGAGAATACTTTTGAGAGTCCCTTGGACTGCAAGGAGATCCGATCAGTCCATCCTAAAGGAGATGAGTCCTGGGTGTTCATTGGAAGGACTGATGCTGAAGGTGAGTTTACTCAAACTCATGCCCATCGAGTCAGTGATGCCATCCAGCCATCTCATCCTCTGTTGTCCCCTTCTCCTCCTGCCCCCAATCCCTCCCAGCATCAGGTCTTTTCCAGTGAGTCAACTCTTTGCATGAGGTGGCCAAAGTATTGGAGTTTCAGCTATTTCCCCACCTATTTCCAATGAAGTGATGGGACCAGATGCCATGATCTTAGTTTTCTGAATGTTAAGCTTTAAGCCAACTTTTTCACTCTCCTCTTTCACTTTCATCAATAGGCTTTTCAGTTCCTCTTCAGTCTCTGCCATAAGGGTGGTGTCATTTACATATCTGAGGTTATTGATATTTCTCCCGGCAATCTTGATTCCAGCTTGTGCTTCTTCCAGCCCAGCGTTTCTCATGAACTGTCAGTATGGTTTTATCTCCTTTCTCCTGCTCATTTTTATGAAGATATTTTGGTGAGACAAGTGTTTGTAATTGAAACAAACAAACAAAAAGTTAAATTGGCCCTGTAAGAGAATTGTTCTGTATATCCATATCTACCTTCACTTTTGGGGCTTCCCAGTTGGTGCAAGTGGTAAAGAACCTGCCTGCCAGTGCAGGAGACTTAAGAGACACGGGTTTGATCCCTGGGTCGGGAAGATCCTCTGAAGGAAGAAATAGCAACCCACCCCAGTATTATTGCCTGGAGAATCCCATGGACAGAGGAGCCTAGTGGGCTACAGTCCATGGCGTCTCACAGAGTCAGACACGACAGAAGCAACATAGCACCTTCATTTTTGGTGCAAGAGAGGTTGCTTATAGAGTTCAGATACGTCAGTGATGTTCATTATAGAAGTCACTCATCAGTTGGAATAGAAAGGGAAGTAGCTTTAAATCCAATTTAAAGGGAACTCCTTTAAATCCAATTCAGAACTGCACCAACTTATGAATAAAAATGCTTCTTGCAGAAACTATCATGTCCATAAGTGTTTTTCTGAAGGCGTTTGTATGGTGATTTTGGTTGTTATCTCAAAATCAGTTGCTATATTTTATCAAGTAACTGCCACAGGCTCCTGTCTTAAGTATAGCATTTTGGGTTACTGTATTACCAATAAGCAAGAATTAAAAACAAAACTCGACAACAAACTAGCCATCGGTCAAAAGTTTGTCATTAGTCTCCTCTTTGAAGGGGCAGCAAATGAGTTGCAGATGGACTGCTATTTACATACAGTTCCTCAGTGTACCCTGAGGGCTTGGCGGATGTTTCCTGCAGTGTCATCACCATGCAGTATTTAAAATTTACACTTAAAAGAGCCCTTGCTTAAGAGAGAATAGGCAAAAAGTGAATTATTCCTAGGTGGGCGGTCCGCAGAGTTGCAGGACTGTGGGTGGTGTGTTACACTTTTCTCTGGGCCAAGGTCATCGATCGTTGTTGTAAAGGGTGGATGCAGAGGAAGGAAAAGGTCTGTGCATTTATGTTCAGGAGTGTTGCTGGGCAGCCAGACTGGTTCGCTTTCTTTTTCTCCTTCTCCTCCCCAGAGCCCTGTCCTGCTATTGATACTCGGAGAATGAATCTTTAGATGGGGTCCACCATCTTCCCATTTCATTGGACTTGGTCCCCATGTCACTTCCTTAGAGACAGTTTTCCTGACCATCCTCTCCAAGCAAGTTCCCCTAACTGCTCTTGTTTTTTTCCCTTAAATATTTGCTTATTTGGCTGCACTGGGTATTAGTTGCATCGCACAGGATCTTTGCTCTTTGCTGTCACTTGCGGGATCTCTCAGTTGTGGCAAGTGAACTCTTACTTGCAGCATATGGAATCTACTATAGTTCCCTGACTAGGGATCGAACCTGGGCCATCTGCACTGGGAGTATGGAATTTTAGCCATTGGACCACCAGAGAAGTCCCTCCCTAACTGCTCTTTACTGTCACACTCAGTCATTTTCTTCGTATCATCTACCACAGATTTTGTTCATGTGTTCTCAAAAAAAAGATCTGTCACCCATTTTGGGCTATAACCTCCAGAGTTTACGTATTTGTCTCATCACTCTTCTTCCACAATAGAATATTGAAAAGAGAAGGCACTTGATAGAAGTAAGGGTTTTATAGAACTAACATCCCTTAGGTTAGAACTAACAAGACCCTTAGGTCAGAACTAACAAGACCCTTAGGTCTTTATTTGCCTTATTAATGTTGTTCGTTGATAACTTCTCAAAACTGATGAAATTTAACAATAATACTATGTTACTTTAGTGGGAAAAATTCTTTTCTCAGCGTCTTCTTTTTTTTTTTTTAACAGCTAGCATAGAGTTCCTTTAGGAAAGAAAAATTTTCCTCTAGAAAGATGGCTATGTAGTCCACTATGGGGGGGTGGAAACATCAGGGCATGGTTTACGATAGTAAAGTGAAACAAATCGCTGGATAAAATACTTTACATAAGATGTTAATAGTAATCTGAAGTTGGAGAAGGCAGTCATGCAACATGGTGCAAATCAGGTCTCTTTAAAAAAGTGTTTAACAAGTTAAGGAGGTGTAATAGTTTCTTGTTGCAGGACTGCTGAAGTCTTTAGAGGACACAGTTGTCTAATATCTGGTGTTAAGACACTTGTTCTGACATAAATCACTTTTATAGCTTCAAACTTTGGAAGAGTCAGCTGCACTCACACACTTTGGGGAGAAGCTTGGGAAGCCCAGTGAAAGGGGGCTGTATCCGTGTGTGATTACCGTGGGACTGGGAGCTGCAGCAGCTCCAGAAGTGACAGGTGGGTATAACTGAAGTCTCAGTGGCCTCATCTATCGCTTTAAGTTGTACCTTAAGTTCACATCTTGAAAACATTCTTGACTGGTTACTTTGGGGCTTCCAGAAATATCTATCTTGCATTGAATGCTGCAGAAAGTTTCAGACGCATAATGCATACATAGAATGTAATCACTGGTTAAAAATAAAGTGTTTGGTATTTTTAGTGACATGTTAAAAAAAAGCAAATGTGTGAGTATTTCTGATTTCTGTTTTTAATGGTGGGAAATCTTGTGTTTTCTATTTCAACTATCTGTTTCTAGTTACCACAGTCAGTTTCCCAGGGGAAGGCTCAGGACTCTGTGCATCCTGTGAGGGAAACTGGCTTCGGCCGGGGTGGGAGGAGAAGGTGAAGCCGTGAGAAGCTGAGCTGGGTCCCTCCTGTAGCCGGTCTTCTGCTCAGGATTCCTGGAGGAAGGGGGCTCCTAGGTGATTCTGGGGGCTCTCTTTTGGGACCTTAATCTCTGGAGTATTGTTTCTTTATTTTTGTTATCATTGAGAGTGTGACTCAGATCTGTACCTTTTTCAAAGCCAGTCAAGTTCGGGGAGACACCTGCTAAGTACAGTATCCACACACCTGAAGGCAATTACTTTCATTATGCCAGACATGCAATTAAGGAGTGAATGTTGTGTGAATCATTAGTCTTCCTTCCTTGAGATGTAAAAATGAGCAGTGACAACTCAAACTCTTTAACCTTTTTGGTTTAAAAGTTATAGGATGTTAATACATTGTTAAAATATTTAAATCCATAAATTACCAGTTACTGCCAAACCACAAGTGAAATTATGCTCTTGCTTATACAAAATGAATCTGATTGTACTTTTAGAGTTTTGTGGGCTTGATGACTTGCTCTCTTAAACCTTAGAGGGAAGAAAATTCCACTCTACAGTTTTGCAGAAAGTCTTGTTCTTTGAGATGCCTTTGGTACATGGCTGGGATATAGATTCAGGGAGACCTTTCCAAATGGATTTAGAGCAGGTTCATATCTGGTTCTTCAGCTGAGCTTATATCTTTTTGTAGCTTCTCTTAAATTACCCAGTATTGCTTTGGTTGCCCCGTGTCCTAAAATGTGTTTATGCACCAGAGTCATTTCTGCTCAGTTGACCTTCAAAAAAAAAAAAGTACAGGAAGGTAGCAATGTTAGAGGTAAAGAACACAGGCTTCATGCTTTGGAATCAGACACAGTTGCCTTATTATGTTGCTTAATAGCTATGAAGATCACTTTGCATAACAGGAGAAACTTATATTTAGGATGACTTCTACATTAGCCCCTGTGGCTTAAATGGCAATTATGGATACATTTTGGAAGTTGAATAGTTACAGTAGGCAATTTAGCTTTTAGGATATTAGTTTACTACTCTTTCTTTATCTGCAGCTCTGTCTACAATGGCAACCCACTCCAGTGTTCTTGGCTGGAGAATCCCAGGGGCGGGGGAGCCTGGTGGGCTGCCATCTATGGGGTTGCACAGAGTCGGACACGACTGAAGCGACTTAGCAGCAGCAGCAGCAGCTGTCTACATAAAACATCTTTCTCTTTCTAGTTTATTTGCCTAGATCATCTCTCATTCCTTCAAGCTGCATTTTAACATGCTGGTTTGCAAGGAGCTTTTCCTGACTTTCTGGTCTCTACTATATGCCTGTTTTATCATGCCCAGTTTCATGCCCTAACATATGGTGCTGCAATTGTTTCTTGACGTGCAACTTCCTCCAGTTATCTCTGAACTTGTGAGCACAGAGATTATTATTATCATTTTATTTTTATCATTGCATCCTCCATGTCAATCACAGGCATCATTCTGGTCTTCTGGTACAGAGTCAGCTCTTGATAAGTATTGATTTAATAAAATTACTTATTGGTTCTTCAGGTAGCATTTACATCTCCAAGGGGAATAATCACCCTTTATTTAAGCAACTTACCAGTGCAAATCACATCTTTACTTCCAGCTTTATGATATGCTTTTAATAGAGGAATTATGAATGTTAGATAAGAAAGAGGATTTGGAATTCATGTAATTCAGTAAAGGAATTTTACATAGAAAGAGACCAAAGTCCAGAGAAATCAATCAATTTATCTGACATCATAGAGCTTGTTAATGGCAGAACCAGTATTTTAGAGAGGGAGGCAGTGTTCAAAGGTGAATGCTTATGGCTTTGAGGTCACACCTGTGTTGAACTCTGTTTTAGCTCCTTTACATTGTTGGCACTGTTGGCATTGGCTAAGATACTGACTTGCAAACCTTGGTTTCTTCACCTCTGATTTGAAGAGGGTGTTTAGGAAAGAGAGTGAGGACAGAAAACTTCTTATGGGGATTATATGAGTTAACATATGAGAATGTGTTGCACAAATTGTGTAGAACTATATAGTAATAGCCATGACTACTTAGACTTAGGATTCTTTAACAATCATTGATGCTGCCTCTGACTCTGAGGGAAACACTTCAAGTCTTTGAACTACTGTTTAGTTCCCAGTAAATAGGTGTGAAGAGCCTTTCTTGTTTTAATAAAGACCTTTGCTGTTAAGTTAGAAGTGCTCCTTACAAACACCTAATAAGGAAACAGCTACCAGTTTAACTTGTATCGAGTCTCTCTCTCCTTCCCATCAGTTTAATTTTCTGACCTCCACATTGTTAAATAGTATGTGCTGTCTCGATTCTGACCTGTAAATAACAAGCTGTCATTTATGAATTCCTTCCTAAATTAAGGATAATTACAAATACTCATTTTCTTGTGTTTACTGTTTACAAGTAACTGGAACATAGATTATTTTTGGACTATTACTTTGCCATACTAAAATAAAGCTGACATTTGATTATCATGCTAAGCTATTCTGAACACCGCTTAGCCATCAGACCTCTCATGCGTGGGAGCTGTGCTAATACATAAATATTGAGGACTGGCATTCCAAGTTAAGGCTCATACTTGCTCCGTGGCAGATGTGATAATAAGGGGAGGAAAAAAGGAAGGCATAAATGGAGTGGAGAGTCTGGCCTGAGGCAAAGCTGTAAAGCAGGTCAGGTTAATCTTCACATGTTTCTCAGCTGTCTTTACCCTTCTATCCCTTGAACACCCTCTCTGAAGAATTTTTTCTCCTAGATTCCTGTAGCCACGCTGCCCTGGTTACTCAAAGCTTGTTACAGCTCTTTATAAAAGCAGCTGGTTCTTTTCTGCCTGGCAAATGGAAGACTGCTCCCCCTCTGCGCTGGGCTCACCTTCACTTTTCAGGCAAGGTATTGATTGTAACAGTGTTCTTTCTGCGTACATGCTGCTACTTTTGCTATCAAGTACAAAGCAAAGCAGAAGTATTAACAGTTCAGAACTCTTCTGGTCCTTTACTCCCCAGAAGGTTCAGGATTGTTTTTTAATTAATGTATCTAATGTTATGGAAACTCTAGAGAATATAAATCTGCTTCCTTTTAGTTGATACTTTTCGTTTTAATTCTTTACTACAGAGGCAAAAATTTAGCCTAATCTTTCTGCCAATTGATGAAAGTGTGAAAGTGTGAGTTGCTCAGTCGTGACCAACTCTGTGTGACCCCATGAACTGTAGCCCGCCAGGCTTCTCTGTCCATGGGATTCTCCAGGGAAGAATACTGGAGTGGGTTGCCATTTCCTCCCACAGGGGATCTTCTCAACTCAGGGATGGAACCTGTCTCCCGCATTGCAGGCAGATTTTGTACAGCCTGAGCCACTAGGGAAGCCGATTAATGTATCTGATGTTAAGGAAACTCACGAGAATATAAAGCTGCTTCCTTTTAGTTGATACTTTAGTTTTTAATTCGTTACTCCAGAGGCAAAAAATTAAGCCTAATCTCTCTGCCAATTGATGAATGTTCATTTATTTGCAGGAGGAGGTGGCTACAGTCTTTCATAAGGCTTCTTAGCTCATTTTTAAATATCAACTTGTTTTTCCTTAGCCAGTAAGGAATAAGTGGCTAGCAGTTCCTTAGCTAGCCTGTTTCTTTCCTTTTGGAGGGTTTCCTCAATGTGTTTCTAGTAATACAATGGCTAGAGACACATTTATTTTTGAAGCCCTTGCCCTTGAATTATTTGTGCAAGAAGCTGATGTTTCTCTTTCACTTTTGCTGACTCTCTGTGTGTCCTTATCTCTTTTTTGCCTTCTCCATTGCTTTCTTTTCCTACTGAATCTTCTTTTTGTTTATTTTTAGTCATTCTCAGAGAGCCAAGCAAAATTTCCCTTAAATAATTTTCTTCACATGTACTTTTTTGTTCTTTCTGTTCATTGTTAATTATACTTTCATAAAAGCAATGCAACTCTATTGAATAAATAAATTAAAAATATATGAACATTAAAAAAGTTTCTAAGAGATAAGTAAAAAATCTTAATGTCTCCTATTGACTTCCTATTATAACTCCCTAAGATAAACTCTGTTGACTGTTTCTTGTGTGTCCTGCCAGACCTTTATTATATCAATCAAGTAATACATACTGAATCCAAATTTCAAATAAAAACCTCTGGTTATGAAAATATCTCACTTGAACTTTTGTACCTCAGTTTAACTTCTTCATGGAGCTCCCATTGTCCTGCTTATCCCTGAGTTCTGGGAGGCTGAATAGTGTTAAGGGCATTTCATCTGGATCACAGTCATCTTTCTATACTGGTCCCTACCTTTTCATTCTTTTTATTTCTTTGGTTATCAGCATGGCTCTATCTGGTCATTTCTTCTCATAAAATGTTTGCCTTATACTTGGGCTTTTGCATTGAATACAAAAAGCCAAAAAATTGACATTTTTTTATTCCTGTAGATTCTTCTGCATTATCCTCTTCTGGAGACATAGAACACTCCAGCTGCTGCCTAAAGGGGGATAAATGTCAGAGAGTAAAAGCAAATATAAGAAAAAAAAATTACCTAATAAGTGTAAATATGTTCACTGACCATTCAATGGGAATTTTCCTGATGCTTTCTCAGTATATTGAGAAAGATTAGGATAATAAACCATGATGTAATGGCACATTCCACTAGCCTGTGGACCTCCCTCTCAGCATCCAGTCCACATAAGCAAAATGCCGAAATTCACCGGAGAATTTATTGAAGAAAGGAAATTTATAAGAATAACAAGTACTTTGGCTTCTGTAGGGAAAATATATTTGTTCTCTGGAGTCTTTCAAGATGTTTTCTTTGTTTTTTTGTCTTTGGCTTTCTATACTTTGAGTATGTTGTGCCTGGGAGGAGATTTTTTTTTTTTTAGTATTTATTCTGCTTGGTGTTCTCTGAGCTTCATGTGTGTGTTCTTTAGTGTATGCCATTAGTTTGGGAACATTCTCAGCCATTATTACTTCAAATATTTCTTGTTTCTTTTCATGTAAGTATCATGTACAGGCCTTCATATCATGCACAATTTACATCTCTTGTTAATTATCACATAGTTCCTGGATATACTATTCTGTTTCTTTTTCCATTAATTTTTATGTTTGCATTTCTGTTTGGGAAGCTTCTGTTGACATGTCTTTTATGAGACTGGTTCTATCACTATTCTACTAATGAGCAAAGACATTCTTTTGTCGTTGTTCATCTTCAGTCCCTCAGTTGTGTCCAACTCTGTGACCCCATGGACTGTAGCACTCCAGGCTTCCCTGTCTTTCACCATCCCCCGGAGTTTACTTAAACTCACATGCATTGAGTCAGTGATGCCATCCAACCATCTCATCCTCTGTCGTCCCCTTCTCCTCCTGCTTTCAGTCTTGCCCAGCATCAGGGTCTTTTCCAATGACTTGGCTCTTCATATCGGGTAGCCAAAATATTGGAGTATTAGCTTCAACATCAGTACTTCCAGTAAATATTCAGGGTTGATTTCCTTTAGGATTGACTGGTTTGATCTCCTTGTTGTCCAAGGGACTCTCAAGAGTTTTCTCCAACACCACAGTTCAAAAGCATCAGTTCTTCAGCACTCAGCCTGCTCTAATAATTACAAAATAGCTGATCCTTATTCTGATGCCTGCTGAGTCTCTTCAGACTGTTTTCTCTTGCCTTAGCATTCCTTGTAATTTTTTGTTGAAAACTGGACATGGTCTAGCAAGTATTAGGATCTAACGGGTAACTAGGCGTTTAGTGTTAGGTTTTGTGTTAATCTGGCTAGGTGCTGACTGTGTTTAATTTTTCTTAGCTCTAAGTGCCAGAGGTTTCAGTTCCCTTTAGTTTCTTTGTCCTTCACCCCCCACCTAGTTCTCTTTGGATTTCCCCAAGAATTCCTTTTTAAATGTAGTCTGTGTCCTGCAACTCTCTCGGTTGTAATTCCGTTTTATTGTACTGAAATCCTGTTGATGCACTGACAGGTTTTGGAGAGGGGCAGCGGTTACGCTTGTGGCTCAGCTGGTGAAGAATCGGCCTGCAACGCAGTAGACCTGGGTTTGATGCCTGGTTTGGGAAGACCCCCTGAAGAAGGGAAAAGCTACCCTCTCCAGTACTCTGGCCTGGAGAATTCCATGGACTGTATGTATAGTCCAGTTCATTTTAGTTCAGTCACTCAGTTGTATCTGACTCTTTGTGACCTTATGGACTTCAGCACGCCAGGCCTCCCTGTCCATTACCAACCCCGGAGTTTACTCAAACTCATGTCCATTGAGTCGGTGATGCCATCCAACCATCTCATCCTCTGTCGTCCCCTTCTCCTCCTGCCTTCAATCTTTCCCAGCATCAGGGTCTTTTCAAATGAGTCAGCTCTTCGCATCAGGTGGCCAAAGTGTTGGAGTTTCAGTTTTAGCATCAGTCCTTCCAGTGAATGTTGAGGACTGATTTCCTTGAGGATGGACTAGTTGGATCTCCTTGCATTCCAAGGGACTCTCAAGAGTCTTCTCCAATACAACAGGTCGACAACATTTCTTCTGTGCTCAGCTTTCTTTATAGTCTGACTCTCACAGCCATACACAACTACTGGAAAAACCATATCTTTGACTACCTGGACGTTTGTCAGCAAAGTAATGTCTCTGCTTTGTAATATGCCATCTAGATTTGTCATAGCTTTTCTCCCAAGGAGGAAGTGTCTTTTAATTTCATGACTGCAGTCACCATCTGCAGTGATTTTGGAGCCCAAGAAAATAAATTCTGTCACTGTTTCCCTTGTTTCCCCACCTGTTTGCCACGAAGTGATGGGACTGGATGCCATGATCTTTGTTTTCTGAATGTTGACTTTTAAGCCAACTTTTTCACTCTCCTCTTTCACTTTCGTCCAGAAGCTCTTTAGTTCTTCACTTTCTGCCCTAAGGGTGGTGTCATCTGCGTATCTGAGTTATTGGTATTTCTCCCCGCAATCTTGGTTCCAGCTTATGCTGCATCCAGCCTGGCACTTCTCATGATATACTCTGCATATAATTTAAATAGGCAGGGTGACACTATGCAACCTTAACGCACTCCTTTCCTGATTTGGAACCAGTCTATTGTTCCATGTCTGGTTCTAACTGTTGGTTCTTGACCAGAATACAGATTTCTCAGGAGGCAAGTCAAGTGGTCTGGAATTCCCATCTCCTGAAGAATGTTCCACAGTTTGTTTTGATCCACAGAGTCAAAGGCTTTGGCATAGTCAATAAAGCAGAAGTAGGTGTTTTTCTGGAACTCTCTTGCTTTTTTGATGCTCCAGAGGATGTTGGCAATTTGATCTCTAGTTCCTCTGTCATTTCTAAATCCAGCTTGAACCTCTGGAAGTTCACGGTTCATGTACTGTTGAAGCCTGGCTTGGAGAATTTTGATCATTCCTTTGCTCGTGTGTGAGATAAGTGCAATTTTGCAGTAGTTTGAACATTCTTTGACATTGTCTTTCTTTGGGATTGGAATGAAAACTCACCTTTTCCAGTCTTGTAGCCACTGCTGAGTTTTCCAAGTTTGCTGGCATATTGAGCACAGCACTTTCACAGCATCATCTTTTAAGTTTTGAAATAGCTCAACTGGAATTCCATCACCTCCACCAGCTTTGTGCATAGTGATGCTTCTTAAGGCCCACTTCACTTCACATTCCAGGATGTCTGGCTCTAGGTGAGTGACCACATCATCATGGTTATCTGGGTCATGAAGATCTCTTTTGTATAGTTCTTCTGTGTATTCTTGCCACCTCTTCTTAATATCTTCTGCTTCTGTTAGGTCCATACCATTTCTGTCCTTTATCAAACCCATCTTTGCCTGAAATGTTCCCTTGGTACCTCTAATTTTCTTGAAGAGATCTCTAGTCTTTCCCAGTCTATTGTTTCCTATTTGTCTGCATTGATCACTGAGGAAGGATTTCTTATCTCTCCTTGCTATTCTTTGGAACTCTGCATTCAGCTAGGTACATCTTTCCTTTTCTCCTTTGCCTTTCACTTCTCTTCTTTTATCAGCTATTTGTAAGGCCTCCTCAGACAACCTTTTGTCTTTCTGCATTTCTTTTTCTTGAGTATAGTCATAATCACTGCCTGCTAAACAGTGTCCCAAACCTCAGTCCATAGTTCTTCAGGCATTCAGTTCTATTAGATATAATCCCTTAAATCTATTTTCACTTCCACTGTATAATCGTAAGGGATTTTATTTAGGTCATACCTGGATGGTCTAGTGATTTTCCCTGCTTTCTTCAATTTAAATATGAAGTTAAGACTGGGTGCTGACTGTGGCTCAGATCATGAACTCCTTATTGCCTAGTCTCTTAGCAACTTTCAAATATGAATACAATATTGTTAACTATAGTCAACATGCTGTACATTGCATCCCCATGACTTATTTCTTTTGCAACTGGAATTTGTGCCTTTTGACTCCCTCCACCCAGTTTTGCCCCCCTCCCAAACCCTGTCTCTGGCAACCGCCATCTGTTTTTCTGTTCATTTATTTTGGCCACATCGAGTGACATGTGGAACTTCCCCAACCAGGGATGAAGCTGTCCCTCTTGCAGTGAAAGTGATGATTCTTAACCACTGGGCCACTGGGGAAGTTCCAATCTATTTTTTTTTAATCTGGGACTCTTAAACTTTGATCCTGAAGCTTACCTCTGACATCTGGGGATCCCTGGTTATCTACTAATTTATTATAATTAAGCAATAAAATGTGCTGATGGGACTTCTGTTCATTTTGTAAGAAATTTGTCCACAGCATGGGCTTGGCTTAGGGTGTAGATGGTCAGGCAGGAAGGCTGGTGTTAAATGAAACCTCTAAATTACAATTGACAGATTTAGCAAGTAAAAATATGGGACATGCAGTTGTTTGAATTTTAGTTTATATAGCCAATAAAAGAAAAAACCACAGGCCTAATACAGTATCACTTGTTCTGCCTTCACCATAAGTGTAATCTTTTTTTTTTAAAAATATTTGTTCATTTATTTGGCTGTGCTGAGCCCCCATTTCAGCACCCAGGGTCTTCAGCTGTGGTGTGTGTGACCCTTAGCTGCATCATGCAGACTCTCAGTTCTGGCGTGTAGGATCTAGTTCCCTGATCAGGGGTCGAATCTGGGGCTACTGCATTGGGAGCATGGGGTCTTAGTCAGTGGACCACCAGGGAAATCTCTAGAATTGTAACCTTAACCAGTTTGGAATTTTCTGGTCAACACTAATGTGATGATCTGTCACATGGGTGCTTTTCCATCTCAGAGGAAGAAGAGGCCATCTGCATGGTAAAACCCTGCTGGTTCTTTCCCCCTAATAATATGTCCTGGCCTAAAAATAACTCTTTCTTTTGTCTAGTAGCTCCTTTACCCTACCCTTCTTCGTATAAAAACTTTAGATTTTGTACAACCCCTTTGAGTGTCCTTCTAGTTGCTAGATGGGATGCTGCTTGATCCATGAATTGTTGAATAAAGCCAATTAGATCTTCAAATTTACTGGGTTGAATTTTATTTTTTTAACACAATAAATGTATTTTTAGTGTAAGTATTTTTTTTACAACCCTACTCTGTCATTATGTGGAGGTATTTGCTTAGGATCAGTTCTTTGAGAGGAACCCTCTAATTCTTTGCATGGAAACAGAAATATAACTCTTGTATTTATGTGTCTACAAGGGGAGGAGGAGTAGAGTTGGGAGTTGATTTTTTTGTATATACAAATTTTCAGATAGTTTGCTGATTTTTCAGTGCCGTGTCTCACTTTCACTTTCTGCAGTACCTCACATTCCCAAGTACCTTATGTCGCTGTGATTCTATGGCCTTGATAGGCTCCCATTGCAACTGAGTTCCTCTCAGCGCATCTTGTAGGCCAAAGCTTCTGAACCAGAGTGTCATGTGGATTGCAAAGATTTAGCAACATATTGATAATTTTACACTTCTTATCATGACAAAAACTTTAAAGCATTTTTTTTTTGCTATCCTTTAAAAAAATATAGGAGCTTCCTTGGTGTCTCATTGGTAAAGAATCTGCCTGCCAATGCAGGAGACGTGAGTTTGATCCCTGATCTGGGAAGATCCCACATCTGATCCCACATTCAGAGCAACAAAGCGTGTGTGCCACAATTACTGAGTCTGTGCTCTAGAGCTGAGGCTGCAATGAAGCCTGTGCGCCCTAGAGCCCATGCCCTGAAACAGGAGAAGCCCCTGCAATTAGCAGCCTGTGCACTGCAACAAAGAGTAGCCCTGGCCCCCCACAACTAGAGAAAAGCCTGCACATCAGCAAAGACCCAGCACAGCCAAAAAGAAGTAAATGTTTCTAAAACTTACAGCAATTACATTTTTGGTTTACATTTTTGGCTTCCCAGTTTCAGTAATTATTATTTTAATGCATAGGACTCTGTGCAGAGTACATATTCTCAGAGAGCAGAAGTATGTCCCAGTTTTTCTATTCTTTTGGGGTTTTTTTTGTCTTCAATGATATTCAGTGTTTTGAGTGTGAGCATAAAATATTTAATGCTTCAGGAGATCACTCTGGTTAGTGTGGTGTATCATGCAGAACCTCCTATAGACCAGGCTCAGCTTTTTCCTTCCTGAGTCAGCTGGCCCTGGAGAAATCCCTAGGAGTCTGTAAGTGGTATCACTGAGAGGAGAAGTAACAGTCCAGCAGGAACAGGCAGGGCCCACATGTTCCTACAGTCTGCTGCTGCTGCTGCTAACTCGCGTCAGTCATGTCCGAGTCTGTGTGACCCCATAGACGGCAGCCCACCAGGCTCCCCCGTCCCTGGGATTCTCCGGGCAAGAACACTGGAGTGGGTTGCCATTTCCTTCTCCAGTGCATGAAAGTGAAAAGTGGAAGTGAAGTCGTTTACTTGTGCCTTTAGTTTCTGCTAGTCCAATCTTGTACATGTCGTTTTCACATGCCAGCTTTATGGCTTCCTGGATTAGATAATACCCAGTTCTTGATGAACAGTCACATCTCCTGTTACTTGGTATCCCAGAGTTAAGTCTCAGCCTGCACCAAGGAGCCAAGTGGCAAGAGAACATCTGTTTTATAAAAGGAGAGTGTTTATCCTCTTTAAGTGCGCTGGCATGTCTCCTAAATCCTAGAGGTTTGTCTGTAAATCATCAATCAGGGCTTGCTGTTGGGTCCTTGCAACAGTTTGTTTGCTACAGATGTTTTGATCAACAGTCATTCTTCCAGATTCCCACTTCAATTGGTCGGTTATGAAATTGCTCATGCTGCAGAGTGGGTTAGCTGCAATATCTTATTGTATTCTGGCATCAACTTAAGATTGTCAACCTGGCAAATTATTTATTTAGTAAGTTGGTGGAGGAAGCATATAGAAAATCTCCCTGAAATGTTACATCTCTGCCTTAGTGATAAGCAAGCAAAATCCAGCACCTTGTCTTTCATTTGGAGGAGACAGTCATATACTGATATGTCGTGGACTCTGGACTCCCTAAAACTTCAGAGTTGGAAGGATGCTGACTTTCCTAGGAATAATCTCTCTATATGTCTAAAGTTCCTGTTTACACTCCTGCTAGCCAGATTCTGTCAGAATTATGTCATCAATATGTGGGATCAGCAAGATGGCCTTTGGAATGGTGTGATGATATGAGTGTTTGCAGACTAAACTGTGGCACAGAGCCAAGCATTGAGGAGAAACAACTATGATCCTAATCTCCTGCCCTTGCTAGCTGACGGAGAATACTTCTGTACCTCTGTGTGTGTGTGTGTGTGTGTGTGTGTGTGTGTGTGTGTGTGTAAAAGAGAGAGAGAGAGACTTGGAGTATACAGGGTACCAGGGGTCATATTGCTTTGTTCTAGTGAAGAATCTTCATGAAGATCAGCAACCATGGTTAGATTAACAACAGTCTTTTTTGATTTTTTCTAAGGAGTCAGTCTGTTATATACATGGGACAAATGGGCCAGTTAAATAGGAATGGAAGATTTACAATCTCAGTATTTTTCAAGTATTCAATGGAGGTAGTACTGTGAAATTTCCTCAGGAGTACAGAACTGATACTAACTTACTACTTTGGGAGAAAGGCTTTGTCCCTGAGACTTACACTTTGCTGTTTCTGTCATTATATCCTTTACTTCATAGTTCAGGATTCCAGTGTTATAACCCTGTCAGTTGCTGAGTATCCCTGTTCCAACTGAGCTTTCACAACTGAGGAAATGACCACAGGCATGTTCTCAGATGTACTAGGCCTATGCTGAGATGGAGTTGAGCCAAAGATCCAGTTATAAATCATCCCCTAAGTAAATACTTTCTAACTCCTAGAAAACAGTGGCATCCTGGATCCGTGGGGGTTTATGTCATCTCAGAGGCACTATCCAGATGTTACTGGTAGGTATGTGTAGCTTCTTTCTTAGCACATTGTATCCCTGTGTGTTAGGGTTCTCCGGAGAAACAAAGGAAATCCATCCTGAATATCCATGATGATGAAGCTGAAGCTCCAATACTTTGACCACCTTATGCAGAGAGCTGGACTCATTTGAAAAGATGCTGGGAAGTTCAGTTCAGTTCAGTCCGTCAGTCATGTCCGACTCTTTGCGACCCCATGGAGTGCAGCATGCCAGGCTTCCCTGTCCATCACCAACTCTTGGAGCTTACTCAAACTCATGTCCATCCCATCGGTGATGCCATCGAACCATCTCATCCTCTGTCATCCCTTTCTCCTCCCGCCTTCAATCTTTCCCAGAATCAGGGTCTTTTCAAATGAGTCGGTTCTTTACACCAGGTGGCCAAAGTATTGGAGTTTCAGCTTCAACATCAGTCCTTCCCAATAATATTGAGGACTGATTTCCTTTAGGATGGCCTGGTTGGATCTCCTTGCAGTCCAAGGGACTCTCAAGAGTCTTCTCCAACACCACAGTTCAAAAGCATCAATTCTTTGGCACTCAACTTTCTTTATAGTCCAGCTCTCACATCCATACATGACCACTGGAAAAACCGTAACTTTGGTTAGATGGACCATCATTGGCAAAGTAGTGTCTGTATTTTTTAATATGCTGTCTAGGTTGGTCAAAGCTTTTCTTCCAAGCTTTCTTCTTTCCAAGGAACAAGTTTCTTTTAATCTTATGGCTGCCGTCACCATCAGCAATGATTTTGGAGCCCCCCAAAATAAAATCTGTCACTGTTTCCATTGTTTCCCCATCTATTTGCCATGAAGTGATGGGACCGGATGCCATGCTCTTAGTTTTCTAAATGTTGAGCTTTAAGCCAACTTTTTCACTCTCTACTTTCACTTTCATCAAGAGGCTCTTTAGTTCTTCTTCACTTTCTGCCATGAGGGTGGTGTCATCTGCATATCTGAGGTTATTGATATTTCTCCTGACAATCTTGATTCCAGCTTGTGCTTCATCTAGCCTGGCATTTCTCATTATATACTCTGCATATAAGTTAAATAAGCAGGGTGACAGTATACAACCTTGATGTACTCCTTTCCTGATTTGGAACCAGTCTGTCATTCCATGTCCAGTTCTAACTGTTGCTTCTTGATCTGCATGCAGATTTCTCAGGAGGCAGGTCAGGTGGTCTGGTATTCCCATCTCTTTCAGAATGTTCTAAAACAACAGTTTGTTGTGACCCACACAGTCAAAGGCTTTCGCATAGTCAATAAAGCAGAAGTAGGTGTTTTTCTGTAACTCTCTTGCTTTTTTGATGATCCAGCAGATGTTGACAATTTGATCTCTGGTTCCTCTGTCATTTCTAAATCCTGTCATTTCTAAATCTGGAAGTTCACGGTTCACGTACTGTTGAAGCCTGGCTTGGAGAATTTTGAGCATTCTTTTGCTCAAATGTGACATGGGTGTAATTTTGCAGTAGGTTGAACATTCTTTGATATTACCTTTCTTTGGGATTGGAATGAAAATTGACCTTTTCCAGTCCTGTGGCCACTGCTGAGTTTTCCAAATGTGCTGGCATATTGAGTGCAGCACTTTCACAGCATCATCTTTCAGGATTTGAAATAGCTCAACTGGAATTCCATCACCTCCACTAGCTTTGTTCGTAGTGATGCTGGGAAAGATTGAAGCAAAAAGAGAAGATGGTGGCAGAGGATAAGATGGTTAGATAGCATCACTGACTCAATGGACATGAATTTGAGAAAACTCTGGAAGATGGTGAAGGACAGGGGAGCCTGGCATGCTGTAGTCCATGGAGTCACAAAGAGTCAGACATGACTAAGTGACTGAACAATGACAGCAACTGCAAAAGAAACAGAACCAATAGGAGGTACAGAAATAGGTATATACAATGAGGTTTATTATGGGAATTGGCTCACATGGTTATGGGCCTGAGATACGCCACAGTCTGCCATCTGCAAGCTGGAGCGCCAGGGAAGTCAGTAGTATATCTCTGTGTCCAGCGATCCTGGCTAACGGCTTGAGAACCAATAATACACTGGCATTCAGTCCTGGAGTCTGAAAGCCTGAAAAACAAGAACTCCAGTGTCCAAGGGCAGGAGAAGATAGATGTCACAGCTCAAGAAGAAAGAGAATTAACCCTCTGTTGACGTTTTTGTTTCTGTTTGGTCTTTCAACAGACTGGATGATGCCAGCCCTCATTGGTTAGGGCAGATCTTTTTTACTCAGTCTGTATGATTCAAATGCTTAACTCTTCTGGAAATATCCTCACAGAAACACCTGGAAAAATAATATTTTATCAGCTATCTGGGGATTCCTTAGCCCAGTCATCTTTAGATGTAAAATTAAGCATCACATCCTAACAAATGGTCCTATTCCCTTGGGAGTAGGCTCCTAGGAATCTTCTAAGAACATTTATACTTGTGGAATTATTCCAGGAAAGTGAAAGTGAAGTCGCTCAGTCATGTCCGACTCTTTGCGGCTCCATGGATTATAGCCCATGGAATTTTCCAGGCAAGAGTACTGGAGTGGGTTGCCATTTCCTCCTCCAGGGGATCTTCCTGACCTAGGGATCAAACCCAGGTCTCCTGCATTGCAGGCAGAGGCTTTACCTCTGAGCCACCAGGGAAGCCCCATTATTCCAGGGTCCCTCCTGAAATATACCTGGCCTCACCTTCATTCAGGGGCTGTGGTTGTGTTTGCTGACTCAGGCCTAAAATTGGATGAAAGACCTTAAGTCTTTTATGTTGACTCAAGTCAGGTCTCTGTTTGCCAGATATTGGTTTTGTATTAATGTCACATAAATCAAGCAGAACCTTACTAAAACTAGCCATTTATCTCAGTTCTTCACTCATTAGCCTATACCAAAGGTCCTTGGAGGTCAAACCATTTTGATAGTCACCCTGGCCCTACTGTCCATCATGTCATCTTGCCCGTCTTGCTTTTCCTGGTTAAGTGACATGCTTTATCAGCTCATTGAAATCAGAAAGACTAAACAGCAGCATCTTTTTATCTAGAAGGACAACTACTACAGAACTACAGACGTTTTTGGGGAAGATGGTGCTTCAGTCTTGACTGAATATTGTCTAAAGCAGTATATTTCTCAATAGTTTGGTATGGGCCTTATACTCTGAGCCATCTCAGGGGATTTAGTTAGGAGTTGATTGTACTTAATTAGTCTATCTCTTCCAACATTTCTGTCTTCTTAATCTTTGGATTTCTTGCTGAACAGTGTCTCAAGGATATTTTTTGCACACCAAGTTCATTTAATGAAAGTGTGACCTTATCTATAAATTCATCCTGGTCTATAATTTTGTTCCTCTCTCCATGGTCTAACACTTGTAGAATCTATTTCCCCAGGTTAACCACAATGTAGAATTAATAACAACATATTTTAATTACTTTGGTGTGTAACTTGTTCACTTTCTGAATTAGATTTTGTACCATCCTCACCATGACGTGTTTGAATTTAATTCTAGCTAACAATCTTGAGACAATGAAAGATGCAAGGAGTGGAACACAAGGAAATTTGTCATGCTTTTGAAAGGTTTTCTGCTCAGATGAAGCCATAGAGGATCGTAGGTCTGGTAGCTCTCTACTCATCAGACAGGGAAGAAGGAATTGCTTCCGCTGACCAGGGTAGCTCCCCAGGAGTTAGGGATCTGGCATATGCAGAGTTATCTGAGTCTGTCCAAGTGTCTCCCTTCGAATTACCAAGCTACCACTCTGTCCCAGACAATGTCCTGAATTTTCCAGAACACTCAATGAGGTTAAAATTTGACATATATTCACCATAACTTGAACTGGGAACTTAAAATCCTGCACTGGTTATTTTCCTTTTTATTAGCCTCAGCAATGTAGTCAGAAGACATTATTGATGGTCCCCATGAACTTCACATTTGTAATTTTTGCCATCCTATTTTATTATAGCAGCCACTTGGGGCTTCCCTGGTGGCTCAGAGGTAAAGCGTCTGCCTGCAATGTGGGAGACCTGGGTTCGATCCCTGGGTTGGGAAGATCCCCTGGAGAAGGAAATGGCAACCCACTTGAGTATTCTTACCTGGAAAGTCCCATGGACGGAGGAGCCTGGTAGGCCACAGCCCATGGGGTCACAAAGAGTCCGACATGACTGAGCAACTTTGCTTGCTTGCTTGCTTGGTTTGTCCAAGCATTGACTCCAAAATGTGCCTCATTCTGAGTGATCACAGGTGATAATCTAAATAACTATTTTACCTCTGCATATCATGGATTTTCCTATGAAAGTCGCTCAGTCATGTCTAACTCTTTGTGACCCCATGGACTATACAGTCCATGGAATTCTCCAGGCCAGAATACTGGAGTGGGTAGCTGTTCCCTTCTCCAGGGGATCTTCCCAACCCAGGGATTGAACCTAGGTCTCCCGCATTGCGGGTGGATTCTTTACCATCTGAGCCACAAGGGAAGCCAGATTTTCCTAGATTCCACCATTTAGTTCTTGTAGGATATTTTCTCTGTTGAGATCTATTTAGATCATATAGCCCTGGATTTTCGTTTCTTTGATACTATGTTGTGGCGATACATAGTTGTAGAGGGCAGAATGTAGCCTGATTAATAAAGAGATGTATGTATAACGTATGTATATACGACAGGACTCAAGTGACTTA
The DNA here is from genome assembly GCF_910594005.1 of Cervus elaphus. Classification (NCBI taxonomy): domain Eukaryota; kingdom Metazoa; phylum Chordata; class Mammalia; order Artiodactyla; family Cervidae; genus Cervus; species Cervus elaphus. The sequence goes on along the minus strand of NC_057831.1, from coordinate 7,211,692 downwards.
GCGTGCAGACACATACGTGGGTTACAGAAATATTGGAGGGGTTGAAGAAGCAAGTTTCAGGATGAACTTCCAGAAACAATTCCCAAAGCCACAGAATGCAAATGGTTGCCAGCATAGTTGGCTGTTGTTTAGTCAGTAAGTTGTGTTGAACTCTTCTGTGACTCTGTGGGCTTAGCCTGCCTGGCTCCTCAGTCCGCGTGATTTCTCAGGCAAGAATACTGGAGTGGGTTGTCATTTCCTTCTCCAGAAGATCTTCCTGATCCAGGGATTGAAGCCATGTCTCCTGGGTCAGCATATTCTTGTTGAAATGAGGATGCTGGGAAACTGTTGCTATGGTTGCTCGCTCCAGAGCCATGCTGCAGCTGGTATGACCCACACCAGCAGAAGATGTGCTTCATTCTGTGATTCTCTTCTCACTTCCTCAGTTCTGAATTCATTTCTCACACACACACACACACACACACTCACACTCACACACACACAAATGCCTCAGCTGGTGGAACCTAAATCATACTGGAACTTCCTCTGTAAGTTCATCTGGGAAGTATAGCTCTTATTTTTCCAGACTCTGTTGTACACTAGAGAAAGATCCAAATAGAGGTTGAGTGGATCAATCTACTATTAGTATGTTTTTCAGTGGAGTTTTAATTGCCACACACTTTTCTTTCTCCTACTTTTTCTCTTTGTTGTTGTTGTTTGTATCTGTAATTAGATATTGTTATGGTTTCTATTTGTCTGTTACTCTGTTTTGAATGTATAAGCTGTTTACTAAGAAAATCTGTGGAGACACGTGGGTAGCATGAGCTAGGGCAGCTGCCAGGGTCAGTCTGTGAGCATCATCCTGAGACATTTCTCACACAGTCCCTGCCTGCTCCTGGGGCACACTCTCCTTCACTTGGACAAACAAGACAGAGAGATGCTATATCTATATCTATATATATCTCAGTGGCTTTCCAAATTGTGAATTTGTCTTTAGTTATCTTATTAGCTGACTCTGTTATCTGCTGTAAATATGATTATACTTTTTGCTTCATCCCCACTCTAACTTCTGAGTTAGGAGGCTATATCTCAGGAAATATATGTGGCAAGTATTAATGGTTTCTCCTTTGGTCCCTTCAATTCTATGGTTCTATGTGTGTAGAACTGGGTGCCTGTAGAACTTTTTAAAGCAAGTAAACAATTGTTGATGAGGCTTCCTGGGCTCTGTCACTTACATTTCAAGAACTCCTTTTCCTGCAGGAACTCTGGAGAGGTGTAAGTTAGCTGTACATCCTCTCTGGATTTGGCAAATAGCCTTCACAATTTATGGCTTGGGATTATGACCATTCCTAGTTTTATCAGATTTTTCTATTCTGCGTTTTGTTCTTTGTTGTTTTGTAGGCTTAGCTAGCATAGTGTAATAAAAACAGCTTTATCATGACATGTCTTGGCAGAAGTTTGGGAATAGGAGAGAGAATGGAAGGAATATTTTAGATTTTTCTCTCTTTCAGAGTAGTGATAATAAAAGTCAAGTTCTTTTTTTAAATTGGACTGACTGCGCTGTGCAGCCTGCAGGCTCCCAGTGCCCGGAGCAGGAGCTGAGCCCAGGCCACGGCAGTGAAAGGGCTGGTCCCAACCATGAGGCCTCAGGGAACTCCCCTCAGGTTCCTTTTTCCTAATGTGCTTTTGACTCCTTTTGCATGTTAGTGCAAATAACATTTGCCTAATAACAACAACATAAAGAGAATAAATTTGGTAACTAAATGGATGATGATCTAGTGTGGGATCTAATTAATGGAAAATGGCATTAAGTTGCAACTGACAACTTAAACCACTTTGTATAATTCTCCCGAAGAAACTTCTTATCTGGGGATCCATTGAAAACGGTGAAATTTTGCTTCTTTGTTGACCAATCTTCCCTTCAAAACACCTTTGGATACTTAGAGACTCAACAGTATATTAAGAATAATTGGGTTCCCCCCGGCTGTGGAAGGGAAACAAAAGTATTATGGGTTTTAAGCCAGAGTAAAACTAGTAATATTTAGGTCATAAATGGAAATGTCACAGTGTTCTGGCAAGGTTTGCTTTGCATATTTATGATTTTAGTTATTTATACCCTACTTTGTTTTGAAAAGGATTTCAGGCAACTTACAAAAACACACAAAATAAAAACAAGTAAGTGGGGAAATTGAGATAAAGGGAAAATATTTTGGAAAAACAAGATGAAGCACAGGGGGAAAGAATTTAACAAATGCTTGCTGCAGAATTCTGTCTACTTGCTTAAAGAGGGCTAGCTGTTTGGCTCAGATTTTCTAGTAGCCAGTGGAAAGAAGCAAATGTAATTAGCTGCAAGATTCACAAACTTATTAAGATATAAATAAAGCCACTGCTCAGGAGACCTGTATAATATTCCTGGTACTAGAAAAACCTGATTAAAATGTAATGACTTGTTTTCCTAACAGCATTTGTAATGTAAGTAAAATAATTTTCACAGAGAAAATTTTGTGTAGCTTCTTTTAATAAAATTCTGTGGCATAACACCAAAAAGTAATCATATAAAATTTATTCCAGCAGGGGCTAGAATGAAGCAGTTCAGGTGCAGGCTCTTACTGGTTTGTAAAATTTGAGTATTCAGATAAATAGTATTTGTTGCAAAATATATTTCTTTCCATTTTAATAATTGTTTTAAATTTATATATGATATATGTATATAAAAAATTCAAGTAGTAAATTAAAACAAAACCCACTTCCTCTTTCCAGGAGGACTCATTGTTAAAAATTTGGATTTTTAAAATATAGAGTCAAATGTATCAATGTACTTGTAGTATGTTCATACACACACTTACAGACACATGAACAGAGTTACATCCTGATATCCACCACTCATAAATCCAGGTGTGTTACTTTTAAGTCATATGCTTTGGTGTAGGGTCCAGCTGATGGTCCATGTGGACTAATGGAATAATTTCATTTGGGAGGAGTGCTCTTCATGGTGCCAGGAACAGAAGCCAGGAGCAGATGTGTTCTGAAGGATATCTGCCAGGCCAGTTACCCAGGGATGTGCTGTGGAGTGGCCATGCAGGCAAGCTTTGGGTCTCTGCCTCCCACCACCCATTCCCTCTAGCCAGGCAGTGAACATCACATATCTTCTTCCAGGTCAGAGAAGTGTAAGTGAAAACTCAAGTAGAAAAGAAAAGCTCTTATCCTCAGTTCCTGCAGATGTCCTGGTGACAAAGAGCCAGTCAGGTCCCACAGACCACTGGTTACATGAAAGGGAGGTTGCAAACTCAAAGGGAAAGAGATTTAATAGAAATACTAGTTCAGGGAACTAAAATAATATCACATATGTCCTAAGAGTGATAAAGAAAGCTATCACAGCTGAAGAATATGATTAGGGATTTACTGAAACAAGAGTAGATGGTAACAATAATGTTATATGTCAATTACATATCAATAAAAAAGAATAAATAGTAATGGCAAAATCAGAAAATATGACTTAAGGAGTATGGTATAATTATTAACATTAAAATCTCTTTACTTCCGGAAGAGCACAAAATCAAGCAAAGAAGAAATTAATGAGCTGGAAATGTGAGAAATGACATAAAATGGCACACAGCTAAAAGGGTTAAAGGAGCAAAAATGTAAGAGAAAAGTTGAGATAGGGATGATATTAAATATTCCAGGATCTATCAAAATGAGTGCCAGATGGAGAAAATAAAATAGACATGATATTTAGGGGAAGGGAAAGAGAATTTCCAGACAGAAAGATATGGTTACTGAAATAAAGAAAAACCCCAACCAATACAATGTTGTAAAGTAAAATAAATAAATAATTTTTAAAAATTAAATTAAAAAATATATATACTGACAGGGCCTACATGGGGGCTCATTGTTAAAATGACTTATTATGCTGACCTCTCAAACAAAGAATAAAATCACAGTGATCCTTGAGATTGAAAAGAAAAAAGAATTATTGTGAGGAGTAAATGAAATAATACATGGAACGCATTCTACACAGTGCTGAGCACACAGTAAACACTCAATAAATGTTAGCTGTACACATGTAAAAAGAAAGAAAAAACCCAAATCCTAAGCAGGATGTATTCAAAACACACACACACACACACACACACACACACACACACAGATACATGGTAGAGAGGGTTTAGTACATGAGGAACAAAAAACCCTAAAACTTTCTGTAAGGAAAACAGACGATTTACAAGGAAATGAGGGTCTGATTGATACGAACCTTCTTACTAGCCACATAAGGCTGTTAAAAGGTTGATAAAATCAGAGGTGAAGAATGGAGACTGGAAAAAAAAGTTGGGGGGTAAAAATAAATAGATACCAAATTGTAGGTATAAAATGTTTTCAAAGTAAACTAGCAAGAAAATCGGAGAAGGCAATGGCACCCTACTCCAGTGCTCTTGCCTGGAAAATCCCATGGACGGAGGAGCCTGGTGGGCTGCAGTCCATGGGGTCGCTAAGAGTCGGACACGACTGAGCAACTTTCACCTTTCACTTTCATGCACTGGAGAAGGAAATGGCAACCCACTCCAGTGTTCTTGCCTGGAGAATCCCAGGGATGGGGGAGCCTGGTGGGCTGCCGTCTGTGGGGTCGCACAGAGTCGGACATGACTGAAGTGACATAGCAGCAGCAGCAAGAAAATAAAGATTAAATAGGTAAACTAATAACTTTTTAGCTAAACAATCTTGAGTTATGGAAAGCAAAACAGAAACAAAGCTGAATTTGTTTATTGGATGGAAAATATCTTCAGTCAGGAAAGAAAAGGGAAAGAGCGAAGGAGAGGACAGACAGACAGATGATTATATGTAGGGAATTCATGTCTTAACAAAATTTTGAGGTGGCTCTCCTGTTAGCGCTCCTGTGGAAGGAGCCAAGACTGCCGACTCTTGCGTGACGGCCTTATGCTGTAGCCCTTTCCTTTAAACCTGCAGGAAACATGTCTTTATTCATAATCTCAGTGGTAGTGTGGTTTTTGCTTTTTTAAATTTCAGACAGGTGCTAGTCGGGTGTGGTGTCTTGCATGACCTGTGCAGCTGTTAACATCACCTCTAACACTTCCACACAACTTGAGTATCAGCGTGTTATAGGGAGTTAAAGAAAATCACAAGTATCCTTAGAACTTTGTAATTCAGGACAGAGGATTTCAATTCACCAGTGAGTGTAACAATGTATTAATTGGAGTTGTCTCTAAAGTGAACACTAGGGCAATCTGATTTGAATTTCTTACTTTAAAAATGGTTATCACTTTTTCTATATGTTAAAAAATTAAAAATTAAAAAAATTAAAATTTTTACTATATTATATTTTAATGTATAGAAGAAAGATAAGAATGAAAGAAAAGGAAATGAAGAGAGGAAAGGAAGTATTGGGCAATATCTCTTTAAGGCTTTGGTTCAAATCTATAGATCTCTGTAGATAGTAAATTCCAATTTTTCTTCATGATATTCAGATTTGGAGACAACATTCTTGGGGTTATAATTATAATAGTATGCCGATGTTACTGCAAAATTCAGTAAACAACTGAAACCCCTATCTATGCTTGCTTCTATGAGTATCTGCTTCTTTTTCTTAAGAATTGTACGAAATAACACGAGAGAGTATTACACGAAAACCACTTCTTCTGGACTTGAATGCTGTAAAACTGGATAAGCTGCTTCAGTGAAATTTGTCGTAAGTTGGGCAAACCTAAGTAAATTACATCTGCAATTAAAAATGACACTTGATCATGCATGTTTGTGGAGCTCCCACCTGGGTATGATCATGTTTTATGATCATTTGTACTTTTAGCAACAAATGTTATATCTACTTTCCCATAGCTTTCCCTTCCTGTTAATGGAGTGAGAAATGAAATATGCTTTCTTAACTTCCCTTGGGCTTTAAGCAAAGTTAGACCATGACTAGGCAACCAGCAATGGGAAACAATGAGAAATAAATGACAAATTCTCACAAATCAAATCCTTTCTTAAGGTCAGCTATGCACATGTGTTGCACTGCAGCTAATAATAATACAGAAGAAATAAACAAAGACTTGTAACCTTATTGCTGTTTTCTCCTTCTTCTCCTTTCCACACCCCAAACCTAATCTCTGGCGTGTAGGTGACTGTCAGTGTCAACCTTATTTCGTAGGTAGAAACATGAAAACTAACATCAACATAAACTAATTTACTTAATTGTGAGTTCTTTAAGGACAGAAATTGTATCCTAATGGTACTTTGAATGCACAGGTAGAGAACAATGCCTAGCTTATATCTGTTGCCCAAGAACAACATAATGTCACTTCACACATGTTTATGGCACACACAAAGGCAGTTCTGCCAGCTTCTGTCATGGAAAAGATAAAAATAGTGCCGTGAATACAGAACTCTGAACCCTTCATAAAACATATAGCTCTGCCAAGATGGTCTTGATTATTCGGGTTTATCTTTTTCACTTTATCGCTAGGGTGCGGAAACGTCTTGATTTTCAAGTGGCATAAGAAACCAGAAAGGTTTGTATGGAAACCGTGACATGGGACCATAAAATATCGAGTCAGGACATTTTGTTCTTATTATTTTATCTTTAACAGTATTTTGAGAATTAATGAGAACAATTTTTTTCAGTGCAGTTAATGGTCCATGAAAGGCAATGTAGAGAGTGAAAAAAGTTGGGAGTCATCTAATCAACTGATATTTACTGGATTGTCTATTATATGTCAAATCTTTGCTAAACTTTCACTGTCTCAAAGGAGTTAGACAGATATGGTTCCCTGTTCTCATTGAGCTGACATTTTAGAGAAAGTGTTAGGCAGAAAACTAACTAGCTAAACAAACGGCCGAGTGAACAAGTGTGCACTGGAGTGTGGGATGCCGGGGGAGCTGACTTCCCATTGGAGAGGGCACCAGTTAGGCAACACTGGCTGAGGTCAGGAGGAGAGTCCAGACCCGGAAGAGGGGTCTTTCAGACCGATAAACCACGGAAGCAAAAGCTCTGATTTGGGAAAGAATCTGCACCTGAGATCTAGGCTTGAATACACACACACTGATCTCTAAGCACAAGTGGGTAAACCGTTTTACCTAATTTCACATTCATAAAATCAAAATAACAATGCGTGTGTTGAAAGTCAGGGCTTCCCAGGTGGCTCCAGTGGTAAAGAACCCTCCCGCCAATGCAAGAAATGTGGTTTTGATCCTGGATTGGGAAGAGCCCCTGGAGGAGGGCATGGCAACCGACTCCAGTATTCTTTCCTGGAGAGTCCCCATGGAGAGAGGAGCCTGGTGGGCTACAGGTCACAGGTTGCCTACCTATGAGTTAGACATGACCGGAGCAACTTAGCATGCACTCACGCAAGCTGAAACCCGGTGTGAAAGTTAAAACTCTTCATGGCAAAGCACTCTAGACATTGTAGACCTTCAGAAAAGGCTGCTTCCCTTTTCTACCAACATTTTATAGCTTTAGCTGAATTATTTACAGAAGTCACAACAACAACAAAATGTTAACATTTCTGAAGAATAAGTGTCATTTTGTTCCAAGCAGCGCTTACTGGAAAAAAAATTTAAAAAACTCTTTTGGAAGCTTTAAACAAGATCCAGCAGTACCCTAACAACTGTGACGGTCACAGATTACCATACATACTTTTGATCCAAGTGTGTTTCAGTGACTGCAAAAAAATCACTATTGAAATGTAACAGACTGAAGTTCTTACTTGTTGAGTTTTCAGTGATAGATTAGAGTGTATTTAATCACCTTTTCAGCATGAGTTAATTTAATCTCTTTTACATTAAACAGACTCTTAAACAAGACTTTGAAATGCTGCTGTATTACACTAGGATTATTTTACTATATATAGACATTTTGGAGTTTTAAAAGCCCTACCCTAAAATGTATCTGTTTAGATGACCTTTCGTAACCAATTCCAGTTGGCTGATACAATTTTATCAGCCAATTGTAATGCTTGCTTTCTTAATAGACAAGTAACCTTCCCTTTCTTGGAGCAAGAATACTTGATACACTAAATGACTAGAGAAATTTAAGTCCTTAGTAAACTCTACTCACTAAAATATGTCCCTTTGAGACCAAACCACACCCATAAAATGAGTCACAATAAAATAATCCCTGGGATTAATATCTGATCTGTATAACCTATGTGTTCTGATGAAGAACAAGTTGATGTAGTTGTTCAGTTGTTATGTCCAACTCTTTGTGACCTTGTGGACTGCAGCATGCCAGGTTTCCCTGTCCTTCACTATCTCCCTGAATTTGCTCAAACTCACACCCATTGTGTCAGTGATGCCATCGAACCATCTCATTCTCTGTTGCCCCCTTTTCCTCCTTCCCTTAGTCTTCCCCAGCATCTGGGTCTTTTCCAGTGGGTTGGCTCTTCACATCAGGTGGACAAAGTATTGGAGCTTTAGCATCAGTCCTTCCAGTGAATATTCAAGGTTGATTTCCTTCAGGATTGACTAGTTTGATCTCCATGCTGTTTAAGGGATTTTCAAGAGTCTCCACCACCATCAATTTGAAAGCATCAACTCTTTGGCGCTCAGCCTTCTTTATGGTCCAGATCTCACATCCATACATGACCACTGGAAAAACCATAACTTAGACTATATGGACCTTTGTCAGCAAAGTGATGTCTCTACTTTTTAATATACTATCTAAGTTTGTCATAGCTTTTCTTCCAAGGAGCAAGCATCTTTTCTCTTCATGGCTGCAGTCAGCTTTCACAGTGATTTTGGAGCCTAAGAAAATAAAATCTGTCACTGCTTCCACTTTTTCTCTGTTTGCCATGAAGCGATGAGATGCTATGATCTTCGTTTTTCGAATATTGAGTTTTAAGACAACTTTTTCATTCTCCTCTTTCATTTTCATCAAGAAGCTCTTTAGTTCCACTTTGTTTTCTGCCATTTGAGTGATGTTATCTGCATATATGAGGTTGTTGATATTTCTTCCAGCAATCTTGATTCCATCTTGTGATTCATCCAGCCTGGTATTTCACATGATTCATTCTGTATAGATGTTAGGTAAGCATTGTGACAATATACAGCCTTGAGGTACTCCTTGCCCAATTTTGAACCAGTCCATTTGTTCCATGTTCCAGGTTCTCATTGTTGCTTTTGGGCCTTCATACAGGTTTCTCAGGAGGCAGGAAAAGTGGTCTGGTATTCCCATCTCCACGGGAGGAGAAGGTGTCAGAGAGGTGGAAAGAGCCATGTGGAGCTTATGATAGTGCTCATAAGGAAAAAAAAGAAAAACAAGTTTTCCTGAGGGAGGGCATAGAAACTCATCAGAAAAAAAAATTGTGGCATAGGTGAAGTGAAGCAAAGTGAAGTTATTATTGTAGAGAAAACTGCTGTGAGTCATCTGGGTTAAAAATTAAACCAACCAACCAACAAACAAAAAATTCTAATTGTAAGAGAATGAGACAGGAATATTTTTTAGTTTTTTAATCTAAATTATTCCCAGGAGTGTAGACTTTCTTTCTGAGAATAAAAGCAGTGAAAGGAGATTTCTGTGGGTTGAGTTAATTTCTTCTGCTGGATACCCCTGAAAAATCATAACAACTGACTGAAATGAATCTTAGCTTTGCCTTTGTTCAGCCAAATTCATGTCTCTCTTTTCTCTTTATTAGTGGCCTAGAATACCTCCCATCTCTCCATTTACTTAAATCCCACAATATCTTGTTAAAAACATATCTTTTTTGTTAAGTTTCTCTCTCTGACCTTTTTTTCAGTAAGCTCTCCCTTCTCTAACTTTCCTGAACTACTCTTTTTAGCTTAACCCGAATAGGGCTTCTCCAATGGCTCAGTGGTAAAGAATCTGCCTGCAGTGTGGAACCCTTGGGTTTAATCCCTGGGTTGGGAAGATCTCTTGGAGAAGGAAATGGCAACCCACTCCAGTATTCTTGCCTGGGAAATCCCATGGACACAGGAGCCTGGCAGGCTATAGCCCGTGGGGTCGCAAAGTCGGACACAACAGAGCAACAGAAACACACACACAGAGAAGGGGAAATAGAGTGAGGCTGTTTGTGGAACTGGTAGACTGATGATCATTTCAGGGTCTATATGCAGGAATTGAATTGTCAGTCTTTTTTGGGGGTGGCGAGGGGTAAGAAGGAGGCAAGTGTTTGTGGAACTTGGATAGTAAAAATATGATGCCAGTGTAGGGGATGAGGTTGAATTTTTTCTTTATTAGCTTTTAGGGTAGGTTTTGAGCTCCAGGGAGAGAGAGGTGAAGGCTGGAGGAATCATAGTTATAAAAGACTCAGTAAGACATTGAATAGAAGCAGTGCTGCTTCAGGACCCATGAGAATGCTAGCACAGATCTGATGAGAAGAACATCCCCAGCCCTACGTCTTCCCCCTCCCTTTTCACCCTAAGATTCGGGAGGCCATTGCTGTGAAACTTTTGAGCATGCCAGGCTGTGTTCCCACACATGGTTCCAGAAACAGAATCAATGAAGACGTACCTAGATGAAGAGGCCAGAGAGGAGGGGCACAAACAGAGTGATCACAGGAAAATGCAAGATAACACCCAAGACTCAGAGATACATCAGGGAGATTGTGAGACGGAGAAGGGGGTTAGGGAGGGGCTTAATTTCTGCATGAGCAGATGTAGGTCAGTATTCCTAACAGTCTGGCATAAGTGTCAATATGGTTTTATTCCTGCTCATAACATAGCATAGTCCCTTCCAGCTCTTTCGTTTATAGTGGTACTAAGTAATGCATTTCTTTAAAAGCTACTGGCTATAATCAAAAGTAGCCAGTGTGCATTTCTTTAAAAACATTGTATTTATGCCCAAGTTTTCACTACAGGTTCATTGAAACTAATTAGTGTATTTATTTGCCAGGGCTGTTATTATAAAATACCACAAATTGAGTGGCTTAACAACAGAAATTTATTGTCTCATGGTTCTGGAAGCTAAAAAACCAAGATGAAGGTGTTGGTAAGGCTAATTCCTCCTAAGGACTGTAAGGGAGAGTCTGTTCCATGTCTCTCTCTAGCTTCAAGTGGGTGGTTGTCCATCTTTGGCATTGTTTGGTTTGTAGGTCTCTGCCCTCATATTCACATGGTGTTCTTCCTGTATGTATGTCTGTCCAGATATCCCTTTTTATAAGTTTATCAGTCATATTGGAGTAGAGACTCATTCTAGTAAATTGGGGTATATAGTCCCTTTGCCGGGCTTCCCAGGTGGTGCTAGTAGTAAAGAACCTGCCTGCCAATGCAGGAGATGGAAGAGACATGGATTTGATCCCTGGGTTTGGAATATTCCCTAGAGAAGGGCATGGCAACCCACTCCAGTATTCTTGCCTGAAAGTTCCATGGACAGAGGAGCCTGGCGGGCTACAGTCCATAGGATCGAAAAGAGTCGAATATGACTGAAGTGACTAAGCACAGTCCCTACACCAATTCCCTGGTGGCTCAGATCCGGTGAAGCGTCTGCCTACAGTGCGGGAGACCCAGGTTCAATCCCTGGGTTGGGAAGATCTCCTGGAGAAGGAAATGGCAACCCACTCCAGTATTGTTGCCTGGAAAATCCTAGGAATGGTGGAACCTGGTAGACTACAGTCCATGGGGTGGCAGAGAGTCGGACACGACTGAGCAACTTCACTTCTATGCCAATTATGACCTCATCCTAACTAATCACACTTACAGTGACCCTATTTGCAAGTAAGACCACATAATGAGGGACTGGGAATTAGGACTTCAACATAAGAACTTTGTAGGACACAATTCAATCCATAACAGTTGGACATGTTGAAGACCTAGAGATGAATTAGAATTCTTGGTCTGAGAATCTGGGGCTATGGTGGGGGTAGTACAGCGCTGTCTTTGAAGATGAAGTGCTCTAGGATAATTAAGTTTTTGTCTCTTAATTAGCTCTGCTCTAGATATTCCTTTAACTAGTGGTGAGGGGAAAGAGTGATCACGAAGTGAACAGATGCTCCCCAGTTATAGTCATCATATATGTGACATCATATAATATATATATATATATTAATCCAAATGAGAGCACATGGTTTATAACAGACTAAGTGATGATTGATAAAGTATACAAAATTGGGGCCAGTCTTGGCCTCATTTGTGGTAGGCTATTCATGTGAAAGGATTGCTTTTGATCCATGGTATGGTAGGTGATCAGTACCTCAAAACATCTAACAACCTAAGTTTGTGAATGTATTTCACAGCAAAATGAATTTTTCAGATGTAATTAGGATTAGGGACCTTAAAATAAGGAGATTATGCTGGATTACCCATGTGACCCAGATGAGAACTTTATCTCAGTTCAATTCAGTTCAGTCGCTAAGTCTTGTCTGACTCTTTGCGACCCCATGGACCACAGTACGCCAGGACTGCGGCACGCCAGGCTTCCCTGTCCATCAACTCCCGGAGCCTACTCAAACTCATGTCCATCGTGTCAGTGATGCCATCAACCATCTCATCCTCTGTCATCCCCTTCTCCTCCCACCTTCAATCTTTCCCAGCATCAGGGTTTTTTTCAGATGAGTCGGTTCTTTTCATCAGGTGGCCAATGTATTGGAGTTTCAGTTTCAGCATCAGTCCTTCCAATGAATATTAAGGACTGATTTCCTTTAGGATTGTCAGGTTGGATCTCCTTGCAGTCCAAGGGACTCTCAAGAGTCTTTTCCAACACCACAGTTCAAAGGCATCAATTCTTCAGCGCTCAGCTTTCTTTATAGTCCAACTCTCACATCCATATATGACTACTGGAAAACCATAGCTTTGACTAGACGGACCTTTGTTGGTAAAGTAATGTATCTACTTTTTAATATGCTGTCTAGGTTGGTCATAGCTATTCTTCCAAGAAGCAAGAGTCTTTTAATTTCATGGCTGCAGTCACCATCTGCAGTGATTTTGGAGCCCAAGAAAATAAAGTCATTGTTTTCATTGTTTCCCCATCTATTTGCCATGAAGTGATGGGACCAGATGCCATGATCTTCGTTTTCTGAATGTTGAGTTTTAAGCCAACTTTTTCACTCTCCTCTTTCACTTTCATCAAGAGGCTCTTTAATTCTTCTTCACTTTCTGCCATAAGGGTGGTGTCATCTGCGTATCTGAGTTTATTGATATTTCTCCCAGAAATCTTGATTCCAGCTTGTGCTTCATTCAGCCCGGCATTTCGCATGATGTACTCTGCATATAAGATAAATAAACAGGGAGACAATATACAGCCTTGACATACTCCTTTTCTGATTTGGAACTGTCTGTTGTTCCATGTCCAATTCTAACTGTTGCTTCCTGACCTGCATACAGGTTTCTCAAGAAGCAGGTCAGGTGGTCTGGTATTCCCATCTCTTTAAGAATATTCCACAGTTTGTTGTGATCCACACAGTCAAAGGCTTTGGCGTAGTCAATAAAGCAAAAGTAGATGTTTCTCTGGGGCTCTTTGGCTTTTTCAGTGACCCAGCGAATGTTGGCAATTTGATCTCTGGTTCTTCTGCCTTTTCTAAATCCAGCTTGAATATCTGGAAGTTCACAAGAACTTTATCTAGCTGGAGGTAGTAGAGGTAAACCAAAGGATAAGGTCAGAGAAACTCAGATAATGGGAAGGACTCAATCCACTGTAGCTCACTTTGAAGATGAAGGAAGGTAGGTGGCCTCTGGATACTGAAAGTAACCGCTAGCTAACAGAGCAAAGACCTTAGTCTTAAAGCCACGAGGAACTCGATTCTGCTGATAACCTGAATGACCTTGGAAAGGAACATTTCCTAGAGCAACCTAGAAACTAGCTAGTCAGCACTTTGATTTTGACCTTGTGAAACCAGAACAGAGGAACCAGTAGGACCAACCAGACTTCTGACCTACAGAACTGTGAGATAATATCTTTGTGTTGTTAAATTGTTGTTAAGCTCCTAAACTCGTGGCAATTTGTTATAGCAGCAACAGAAAACTAATACAGTAGGTGTTAGCTGGAATTTCTCTGCCTTTAAGGTCAAGATAAGCCTGGAGTCCTCTTGTTTATGGTGACAAGGACAAATCACAAATTGTCAGGTTTATAAGGACAGATCTCTTGTCCTCACCAAGATTTCTGCAGGGCCTCAGGTCACGGAGGATAATGTATACTGTCGTGATTTTCTCTTGCTCAGACTTCCTGTTTCTACTGGAGAGTCTTGTAAAATTCTTGTGCAGTTGAGCTTGGTCACCTGCCTTCTTCTATTGTGACGAAAAGAATATGCTGGTCTGGTCTGCTGGAAAATGCGATGTTAGCTTACTTTAGCTGCGGCAGCCAAGGTCATTGTATATCAGGTGACAGCCAGCCTATCCTCAGATACCTTGTGAGCACGACTAGGAAAGATCAGTAGAACTGCCTGATTCCCACTTGTGCAAATAGTAAAATACTTATTTTATGTCACTGAGGTTTTGTGATTATTTGTTACATATTATTATTATGGTTTTATTAGATACCTCACACTTACCTGAGGGAGTTTTGTTCCCTTGGTAGTACATCCTTTTTTACTCTTTCTCCTCCTCCTATGCCTGAACCATACCATTTCCAGCCTCGTTTTGGTATATTTTATCTCTGTCTGTCTCCCATTTTTTCCTGTTGATATAAATTTCTTAGTTTTAAAATAATAGCTTCTTTCAACAGTCTGTTATCAGAGGCAAACTTCTTGTGTGGTAGTCTTCTAGGGAGTTAGATAAGAGGATTCTTTCATAAGGAGTGAATCGTAGCAGAAGGTTAATTCTGCGGATGTCCTGAATGATGTCCTTGGGGGTCTGAGTGACCACAGAGTTGTCAGGGAACCAGAACAGTCTCCAAAAGGGAAGAGTAATATCTCTGATCATGGTTTCTTAGATTAGAGAACATGATTCAAGTTCAAGGGTATTCAAGGGGTCTTAACACCTGTCTTTCTGACATCCAGCCCCAAATTACCTTGTATTGTTATCTTAAATCTGTATGTCACATGTCCTCAACAAAATTGTAAAGCTTTTGAATGTAGGCTTTGCTTTCTATGTTTTTGAAATCATGACATGTTGTCCACTGTGCCCTGCATATAGTGGGCCTTAAGTCAGTGTACATTACTAATGATAAAGAAAAATTAGACCCTAAAAGAAGAAGAGAGACTTTGTGAGGAATATCTCTGATTAGTTTCACCATCTCTAAATTTTTAAAAATCTTAATCTGGGAAGATATTCTAGATTTAAGAAAAAAAAAGTCAAGTTTAAAATTGAATTCTTAGAAGAGAGAAATAAGTGTTAAATTGAATCACAGATTACAAAGAGGAGGTTTTGAAATTACCAAAATCAAGAAGTGCAGATCCAACAGCTATCTATTGATTACTAAGTTGCTGAAGATTATAATTCATTGACATAAGCACTGGCTCCGTATGTCTAAGACAGGAAGCTTTTGGAAGGCAGCTGCTGATGTGAAAGTCATTGCTTAATGTTAAATTTTCTTGTAATAACTCCTTGGCAGAATCCTACTAGCAATTATAATACAAAGCAAAATATGTTGCAACAATATGTGTGAAAATATCAAATCCAAAATTCATTTTATATAGAACACTCATCCTTTGCCTTATACTTGAAATTTCCACTGATTCTTACATTCATTTAAAATTTACATTATTTCCCCAGACTATTAATAAAGATTAGCTATAGATTGAGAAAGGAGTGTTAGTTGCTCAGTCATGTCCCACTCTTTGCGACCCCATGGACTATAGCCCACCAGGCTCCTCTGTCCTTGGGATTCTCCAGGCAAGAATACTGGAGTGGGTACCCATTCCCTTCTGCAGGGGATCTTCCTGACCCAGGGATTGAACTCTGATCTCCTGCATTCTAGACAGATTCATTCCCACCTTAGCCATAGGAGAAGCCCTATAGATTCAGCCCTACTTTAAAAAATGACGCTTTTCCTTAATACAAAAGTAATATATACTGAAAATAGTAGTCCAGATACTATGCTTTAAATTCCTAACACCTACATACACAAGTTTGATGTTTGCCATTTTTAGATGATAAGCATAACACCGTGACCTTGGATGGCATCACTGACTCAATGGACATGTGAAAGTGAAAGTTGCTCAGTCGTGTCCAACTCTTTGCAACCCCAAGGACTGTATAGTCCATGGAATTCTCTAGGCCAGAATACTGGAGTGGGTAGCCTTTCCCTTCTCCAGGGGATTTTCCCAACCCAGGGATCGAACCCAGGTCTCCTGCATTGCAGGCTGATTCTTCACCAGCTGAGCCACAAGGGAAGAATTTGAGCAAACTAGGGGAGATAGTGAAGGACAGGGAAGCCTGGGTGTTGCAGTCTATGGGATTGCAAACAGTTGGACATGACAGCAACAATTGACCTTAATCAAATGGCAATATAATGGCCTCTGAATAGATAAACAAAACATTTGATTGAGAGTCCAAATAGCTATTGAGGTGTGTGTCTAAACCAAAAAATAAAGAAGAGGGATGCACACTTGCCTTTAAACTCTCAATCTTATCAGCTTAACTGTTTGTGTTCATGTATGGTTCTTGTGATACCAACTATGAAAGATTCAACATGGTTGCAAATTGATTTCAGCTCTTCCCGTTGAGGAAAGTTCCTCTCTGGGAATTTTAGATAGTTTTATTGACTTGCTTAACTGATAGAACATGATAAAGAATACTTTCTGGGACTTTTGAGGCTAGATCCTAAGAAGCTCTGTAACTGTTATGCAGTCCTACAGAGCACCCTCTGGAACCTCTGAGCTGCCACCTAAGAAGTTTGCCTCAGCCGAGTCTGCCATGCTGCAGGAGTGCTCCAGCTGACAGTCCCAGCTAGCCCTGCTTCCAGCCATAGCTTCCAGGATGTCAGACACGTAAGTGAAGCTGGCTTGAACTCTTCAAAGCAGAGTATTAGCTAGCTGACTATCACTGAGTACCTCAGTCAACGCTATGAGGAGTAGAACCCTCACCTGACTGAAGTCGTCTTAAATTCTTGGTCCATAAAATTGACAGTTATATGTAAGTGACTGTGTTCTTAAGTCACCTAGTTTGGGAAAGTGTCTCACTTCTCTATTCCTGAATGGCAAATAATCCCTGTACTTAGTGACTTAAAATGACAGCAACCATTATCTTTCTGTGTCTGTTTGGGTCAGGAAGTTGAAAGGCCACAGCTGGACTGACTTCTCACTGCTCTACAATGTCTGAACTGGGAATACTTGAAAGCCGGGAGTGACTTGATGGCTGAGGGCTTGAGTCATATGAAAACTTATGCTTTTGGTGGTTGATTTGGACTGTTAGCCAGGACCTCAGCTGATCTGTTGACTGGCATCTGTGTAGCTTTGTGATCTTTCCATGAGGTCTCTTCACGTGGGCTGGTTTGGGCTTCCTCAGAGCTTGGTACCAGGTTCCAAGTGAGTGAATGCTCTGTTGTCTCTATGTCTTAGTTTTGTAAATCACGCATGTTCTTTTTGATGTAGTCATAGGCTGTCTAGATCAAGGGGAGGAAAGACAAATCTCAGGTGACCAAGGCCTCAGGTTTGTTTTTGTTTGTCTGTTTGTTTTGCATGGGTTAAAGGATTTCTTGGGCACAAGGCTTTCAGTGGTAAAACCAGACAAATTCCAGGCAGACCAGGATGAATTGGTCACCCTACTAAACCTCCTGTTCTGGAGGAGTATCAGAGTCACATTTTATTAAAAGTGGGAGACAGCGTTGGAGCCATCTTTGAAAAATAAATCCTCCCACAGGTGTTTTATTTATTCCAGAATGTATAGTTGGAACACCAGTTGATATTGCTAGGGGAATGAACCGTTCATCAGAGTACAAATTCTGTGAGAACAGAGATTTTTCTTCTGTTGTCTATCAGTGAGTTTCAGGATTTAGTATAGTGATTGGCACAAAGTCATTGTCAATAAATTTTTATGGAATGACTGAATGGATAAATGTTAAGTTCTGTAACATTCCATTGCATAAAATCCAGGTAATATATGACTTTACCACACTTTTCTTGCTTGCTAGTAACCAGAGGAGAAATTATTTAAATTTTTTTTTTTAACGAAATAACAACCTTTCAGGGCAGTAGAAAGTAGAAAGCTAATCAAAACCAATGGACTTTAGAGACTATCACTTCATCCTATGAGACCAGCCTCTGAGTTCTCTCCCTTAAGTATGCTTCACAGGCAGAATCTTGGATGACTGTAGCAGGGATGTAGCAAGATGAAAAGGTGCAAAGGTTCCTTATATTTGTCTGACACGCAGGGTATTTCTGTTGTGATAGGGTCCTTTTGGTCAAAAGTCATACCCTTTCTCTCATTTAAGCAAGTGGTGGTTAAGAATATTACTTTTGCTTTGGAAAACCCGTAAGTTGGAGAAGGGTGAATAGGGAAGATTCTATAGTAAGAACCTAAGGCTTTGGGAGAGGAAGAGATGTTAAGAAAAATTAAGGGAGAAGGTCCATACTCTAAATCAGATTCCTTTAAAGGATGTAACATGAACCGATGTAGAAAATTGGAAGACCATTTTGGCAGCTGGCTATGCTCTGTGTTCATTTTCTCATCCTTCACATCAAGGGATTTGTTAATACTTTCCAGAGTTTAAACATGGGGTTACATTATTTAACAACTCCAAAATTTTAATAAATTGTTTTTCATTTATTTTTATTAGTTGGAGGCTAATTACTTGACATTATTGTAGTGGTTTTTGCCGTACATTGACATGAGTCAACCATGGTTTTACATGTGTTCCCCATCCTGATAAATAGCATGTTTCTGACAGAAGGACATTGATCTCAAAGAATGAAGACCTCTTTTGGGAAAAAATGGGAAATGTGATGGGATGATAGGATCCATGTAGAGAATGGAAGAGTTCAGATGTCAGACAAAGGGAATTTTTTTCATACTGCAGAAGAGTGACTTTTCCTTTTCCTATTTTTGCCTTGACATGTCAGTGCCCTAAATTATTTCCACACATTCTCCATAATTGTAAGTTTCTTAATCTTAAAGTTTGTAAAATAGATTTTAAAGATTTATCATTCTTCACATTGATGCTAAAATAAAAGACTAGATATTATATTTATAAAACAAGATTAATTTCCATAGAGAAATTCTATAATATGTCACATCATTCCATAAAAACCATACAATTTACTGAGACAACTTGTTACAGTATCAAATAACTTTGGTATAAATTATTGATAAATGACACAAATGATTCTGATTTAGTTACCAAAATGAATTACATACACTTGAAAATAAGCCTCTTTATTACTTCCTGGCTATTTAAAAACTATTTTAAATTTGGAGTTGTTATAATGTAACCTCCTGCTTCAACTTTGGACACTATTAATAAATTCCCTGTTCTGAAAGATGAGGAAATGAACACATAATGTAGCCAGCTGCCAACATGGCCTCCAATGATTCTCACTCCCTTGCATTTCCACACTTGTTTAGTTCCCTCTCTCACTGAATAAGACATATGTGACTCAGAAATTGTGTGAGGTAATGGATGTTAGCTTTTTTCAGCAGTTAAGTTTTGAGGTAATTTAATACATAGCAGTAGGTAACTGGTTCACATATATAATTCCCACTTTCCCACTCATCTGTTTCCACTTTCCTCAGCGTCCGTTATTTGCATGACTTCCGTTTTCTTGTTCGCTTGGCCAGAAAGAGCTAAATTCTGTCCGCTGGCAGCTGTCCTGTTATGAGATGCTCAGATAGCTTCTTGATAACGGACCAGAAAAGTGGAAATTTTCTGGGTGTAGCTTCTCTCTCCTCCTTCGGGTGCTTATATAGCACAAGAGTCTCTGTCCTGTTCGTTCTCAGTGCCTTCAGATAATTGCTTTCTGTAGGGTTTTACAGTTGTTTTCTGAGGAGATCGCCTGCTAGGGTCTTACTCTATTAATAAGACAATCAGAAATTCCTCCCTTATTTTTAAAAAATTTGTTCTTTGTTTCAACTGGGCTTTGAATGAAATAATTGTTGATAGCTGCTTTTTCATCCAACCTTTCTAACCAGAAGTTCTTCCAATTTGGTTTCTTTTAGTAAAAGACAAAAACATACTTGGTTTACAATTCTGTCTTACTCTTTGTAACTCTCTGATAGCAAACCCAAGCACTGAAATATAGGGTAGATTTTGTTGAACCCTTATTTAAAAGCACAGACTTTCTGTTATCATGTATTTCAAACTCTATCTCCAGGAACCAGTGAGAAGTTTAATAATCAGGGAGAACTAGGCAACTTGACAACTGGGTGACATTGGGTAAGTTGTTGGGTCACTGTGTGCCTCAGTTTGTGAATTTGGGACAAAAGTATCTATCAAAAGTATGGTGTCAAGGATTAAATGTGGTGATAAATATAAAGTCCCAATAAAGAGTAGGTAATAAGAAAATGTTGATGGTTTGTTTAACTCTTGATTTTACATTTTTCTCACTCCTAAATTAAATTAGGACTCTTAATTATTTTTAATCGTTCCCTATTTTTTTTTCCAATATGCCATTTTATTTATAAGTTTCTACCCTGGTGGCTCAGAGGTTAAAGTGTCTGCCTGCAATGCAGAAGACCTGGGTTCAATCCCTAGGTCGAGAAGATCCCCTGGAGAAGGAAATGGAAACCCACTCCAGTATTCTTGCCTGGAGAATCCCATGAATGGAGGAGCCTGGTGGGCTACAGTCTATGGGATTGCAGAGTCGGACACGACTGAGTGACTTCACTTTCACTTTCATGATTATTTGAGACTCTAGTTTATACTTCTCATTATGTTTTAAGTGTTTCAAGAGACAGCTTTTGCTTATTTGTAGTGCCTTGTATAGATTAAAAGTATTCAGTGAGAATCTGCAGAATTTATTTTCTTGAGTTGTCATTTCATCATCATTATAGCAGTTTCCTTGTGAGATATTATAAAACCCAATATCTGTTCTTAAAATGCATGAAACACTCTTAGTAACACTGATTTTCCCTTTTTTTTCAGTGTTTAAAAATAAACCTAAAGATTTGACTTAAAATTTTCAAATTCAAAAGCACACACTAATCAGTTTGATCCAGGATCCATAATGGCAAATGTCTCTCCATCTTAACTTCAAATGTTTAGGGAGATTTATAATCAAGGACTAAAGATGTCAACAAAACACTTCTCTGTCTTTAGTCAAATATTTTTAACAGTTGACTAGATGGTATGACTATACATCCACGTTTTGCTTTTGTTTTTTTTCGGATACACTTGAATTTGTGTACAAGCATGTTGTCTTTCTCTCCCTTCAGTACGTGGGTGGGAGCTCTTGTTTTTGTTTGCCTAGCATAAAACATGCCCCACCATCACATCATAGGAATGGATAAATGACCTCATCAATGCCAACAAAATGATTCTTCACTTTAAAAATATGAATCTCTAGTGGATACGCACAAGAAAGAAAGTAGCTAAAACGGAGTAATTTATGACAGTGTGACTCTGATTAAGACTTCATAAACACCTTCTACTAAGGTCCCCTCTTATTTTTTTTCAAGATTTCCTTTTTGATGAGGACCATTTTTTAAAGTCTTTATTGTTACAATATTATTTCTGTTTTATGTTTTGGTTTTTTGACCTTGCATCGTGCGGGATCTTAGCTCCCCAACCAGAGACTGAACCCATACCCCCTGCATTAGAAAACAAAGTCTTAACCATTGTACCACCAGGAAAATCCCCCCTCTTCTTGAAGTTTGTTGAGCTCTACCTCTGGTATAGTGAGATAAGATTCTTTCCTTTTCTTTTGTTGTGTGGGAGGGGGAGCATAAGTTAATCAGAATTTTTTTTTTCTTTTGAACGATAAAAAAGTACAGAATATATCTTTTTGGAATTGCTTTATATACTCTTGGACACAAAGAAAATATCATAATAGTAATTATTTTTGATTCTCTACTTGAAGCAAAGTCCTGTTCTTCTTTTCCCCTTTTCCATTTCATGTTCCTGTGAGAGAAATTAAACCAATTGCTCAAAGACCATTGTAGAAAAGGCTTTAACTATCACTGCTCTAAAACAGAAACCCAAAGAAAGAAGAGGACTAGAGAGAAATCACAATCTGGATATTAGGTGATACTGGTGCTTGAAGGAAAATGTTCAGGTACTGTGTCGGGAAGCAGAATGCTCAGTGTAGGCCTTCTATGACTAAATGCTCTGTAAACAGCTGTGACTAAACACATAGTATGGATTTCTGAAAGCTAAATGACTTCAGGAAAATTCTGCTTGCTTTTGAGGGCATCAGTGTACAGTTTCTTTTTGTGATTTGTCAAGCTATTTATAAGTTTTTTTTTGTTTGTTTTTTTTTTTTCAGTGGGTTTTGTCATACATTGACATGAATCAGCAATAGATTTACACGTATTCCCCATCCCGATCCCCCCTCCCACCTCCCTCTCCACCCGATTCCTCTGGGTCTTCCCAGTGCACCAGGTTCGAGCACTTGTCTCATGCATCCCACCTGGGCTGGTGATCTGTTTCACCATAGATAATATACATGCTGTTCTTTCGAAACATCCCACCCTTACCTTCTCCCACAGAGTTCAAAAGTCTGTTCTGTACTTCTGTGTCTCTTTTTCTGTTTTGCATATAGGGTTGTCGTTACCATCTTTCTAAATTCCATATATATGTGTTAGTATGCTGTAATGTTCTTTATCTTTCTGGCTTACTTCACTCTGTATAATGGGCTCCAGTTTCATCCATCTCATTAGAACTGATTCAAATGAATTCTTTTTAACGGCTGAGTAATATTCCATGGTGTATATGTACCACAGCTTCTTTATCCATTCATCTGCTGATGGGCATCTAGGTTGCTTCCATGTCCTGGCTATTATAAACAGCCTATAGCGTAAGGGAAAGTGTTTCTATGTAGGTATTCTATCCTTAACTTAAAACCCATTTGTGGATTTCGAACAGTCTATAATGCATAGATCTGTTGCTCTCCTTTACTCCTTTCACTGTCCCCTCCTATATTGTGCGTGCTGTCTTCATTCATAGTTTATGTGCAAAATTAAGGCTACGGAGGCCCCTGAACTCCCACTTAACATGTTGTCTTTACTGCTGAAAACCTTTACACCTTCATAAGTAGTGCTTAGTTGCTAGAGCCTCTCTATGTGTTAGTTCGTAGCTTCTCATAGAAGCTTAAGAAGTGAGTCTTATGAAAGCTTCCACTGCTGGAACTATATTGATGCAAACAGAATTGACAGAGTTCAGTTATTAAGTCTCCTTTAGAACACATTGATAACTGTCAGAAAGTTTTTGGTGAGGTGATGTTCAGCTTTTTCCCCCTGACCTCATTACTGAATTTGGAGAAGGCAATGGCACCCCACTCCAGTACTCTTGCCTGGAAATCCCCATGGACGGAGGAGCCTGGTAGGCTGCAATCCATGGGGTCGCTACGAGTCGGACAGGACTGAGTGACTTCACTTTCACTCCAGTGTTCTTGCCTGGAGAATCCCAGGGACAGGGGAGCCTGGTGGGCTGCCGTCTATGGGGTCCCACAGAGTCGGACATGACTGAAGCCACTTAGCAGCAGCAGCATTACTGAATTATAGTGAATGCAAATCTTAAACTAAATTATTGAACAGATATAGATTACCACGTGTGAACAAAACTGTATATACAGCATTTTCTGTCAGTTTGATTATGTTCCTGCTCTCTTTTTTAGGTGTCCTAATGGCAACCCACTCCAGTATTCTTGCCTGGAGAGTTCCATGGACAGAGGAGCCTGGTAGGCTGCAGCCCATGGGGTCACGACTGAGTGACTAACACTCTCACTTTCAAGACCATCTTCAATAAAGCATTTCAGTTCAGTTCAGCTCAGTTGCTCAGTCGTGTCCGACTCTTTGCGACCAGGGACTGCAGCACACCTGGCTTCCCTCCATCACCAACTCCTGGAGCTTACTCAAACTCATGTTCATCGAGTTGGTGATGCCATCCAACCATCTCATCCCCTGTTATCCCCTTCTCCTCCTGCCTTCAATCTTCCCCATCATCAGGGTCTTTTCAAATGAGTCATTTGCTTAAAACAGTTGCAAGAATGTGCCGAAGGTAGGATTTGGCTGATTTTATATCTGATGAAAGGAAAACAGAGTTCTTCACTCTAGGGTCTGGATCCCAGAGCAATTAATAACTAAGCCTTAAGCTCTGTATCCCAAGATTCAGGTACTAGGGCTTCCTAGATTACTATACTTTTATGCAAGTGCAGGAGTGTCTTAAAAGTTTAGGTAACCCACATGTCTGGAATACCACTATTGTTACCATTGAAAACACATTTTTAATATCTATCATGCTGACAACACAAGGATTCATTTCACAAATGAGACCCTGCTTTGTTACTCATTATTTTAATCATTAAAAATCTAGTATTGGTCACAAAGAAAGAAAGCTGAAGTTTGTAGAATAGCTGTCTCTAAAGTGTGATCTTTCTCATATAATGCTAGGTGACTATCCCTGGAATGTGAATTTTCAATTAGATAATTGATTAAATTTAAGGTGTAATTGGGCTTCCCTCATAGCTCAGTTGGTAAATCATCTGCCTGCAATGCAGGAGACCTGGGTTCGATTCCTGGGTTGGGAAGATCCCCTGGAGAAGGAAATGGCAACCCACTCCAGTATTCTTGCCTGGAGAATCCCATGGACAGAGGAGCCTGGCAGGCTACAGGCCACGGAATCACAAGAGTTGGATATGACTTAGTGGCTAAACCACCACCAAGGTATAATTGAAGCTAAATAACACATATTATATATTATTTCTGTTTAAATACTTTAATGCAAATTTAAGGTGTTTTGTTATTCTGAAATTTTCAGGGATTATAAATGTTCATGGTTTTAGAAGTTCAGGCTCAGGAATTCTGTGATTCAAATATTAGTTAAGTTTAAGCAATATCAATAATTAAATATAGTTTTGTATCAGAGTTGGAAAGCAAAACGACTGTGAAATAGTAGCTCCAGAATTTCTGAGTCTATTTGGTCTAACTGTTTGGTCTGAGTATATTTGAAAGGAGAGTCTAGTAATGAATTTACTAGACTTCGTATTTACATAACAAGGTCACTGTTTTATGTTTGTTTGGATGGCTTTGAATCTGAGATTATGTAGGACCCTGCTTGGATATTTTCACTGGGCAGACTTATGCAATATAACTTTCAAAAGTTGAGATGGCATATATTTTTAATAATTCATTTGTAATGTATGTGAGGCATTTATGCTTAAATTTTAAAATTTTGAATGTTTGATTATTCTGATCTATAAGAGAGACAAAATTATCTAGTGGATGGGAAGCTTTACTGCAGAATTTGATTTGAGTTTCACAAATGACAATAAAATAGTAGAAGTTCCTTTTCTATAATATTAAGCATTAGTATATACTTCCAGGGTCTAAACATAATGGCAGGTCTAACAAGAAACAGGTTTATGGTCTAAAAAAAGGTATCATTTTATCTTCATTATACTTGTTTTCCTAAGAAATAGTTATTGTATTATGCTCCAGTTTACTAAATCTGTGTTGCATCATGCATATAGTTTCATGGACCAATTGCAATTTTTAATGTGATTCTTGAAAATTATTCACAAAGGTGCTTTAACCACTCTAAGACCTCACTTTTTCATTTGTAAAACTATGATTCTCTCCTTAAAAGGAAATTATATTTCTAAATCATATGATGATTAAGGAATCTGTATAAAATTTGTGAGTGATTCCTTATAATAAAAATTATGGTGAAATTTTTAAAGAGATGATTTTCAATTAGTATGAACTATTTTTTCCTCTGTCCTAAAATCTTACTCTTTACAGTTCTTCAGAAACTGGAGTCATTTATTCTGTGGTCTTTAAAGTCTCTAATCTGAAAAGCTATTCTGTGTTTCAGAAAGGCTTAAAGCTATTATGTGGTCCCTCAACTTAGGCAGAGAATGGCTTTTGGGATCACGAATGGATGAGAGTCAATAAGATCATTCTGAGAGAGAAAAGATAATGAGAAAAGGATAGGGTAGAAGAAAGAGCCCTGAGGAATAACAACATTAGGAAAAGTGAAAAGTACGGGCAAAGGAAAATTTGAATATTTTCATCAATTGACATCGTATGTGCTAGGAAAGATGAGTAAGTGGTCAAGTGTATCAAACACTGTTTTACATTTCTGGTGAGGTTGTAGAGGGTTTAAAAGACCACTGATTTCACCATATAGGTGAGAATGGATAAACTAAAAATTAGTGTTTGTATTTTAAGCTATCAAAAAGTTGTAGAGTCAAGTAAGTCTAAATAAATTCCAAACATAGACAGACCTTCTCTGTCTTTGACAAGTCAGTGCCAGCTTGCATTTCTGGGTTAGTCTGTGAATTGCTAGCAAATGTAATAGGCTTGTCATGGTCAAAGAAAAACTGTGAGGACAAGGGTAAAACAGCCACACTGGGGTGGACATGTTACATCTGAATCTGAAGGAGAATTCCACTCTCCCCGGTTCTCCTCTGTGGGAATTTTACTGAATAAGCTCAATTTTGCTGTGAACTTAAAACTGCCCTAGAAAACAAAGTTTATTAATTTAAGAGAAGTGACATGCAGAATTAATTGGATTGGATTTACACCAGGGTAACTGAAACAGAAGAAAGCATTAGTAACAGATCAATAGAAATAATCTAAAGCATGTAGGATAAGACAACTAAAAAATTACTGAATAGAAAAGCAAGATCTGGGAGGAAAATATAACCTGGCCTAGTGTGCATGTAATTTATGTCCCAAGAAAGAAGGAGAATGGGCAGGAAAATAAAATATGAAGAGAAAATAGCCTAGACGTTTTCAAAGCTGATTAAAGTCTCACACCCCAGAATTAAGAAGCCTGCTGAATACCAGGCAGGATAAACACAAAGAAAATCTTGCCAAGGTAAATCATAGTCAAGCTGTTGAAAACTAAAGATAAAGAGAAAAACCCTAGAAATAGTCCTGATTAAGAAAGATGGATGATTGACTAAATACACAGAAGCTAGAGAAATGGAATAACATCTTTTAAATGCTAAAAGGATGTCAATTCACAATTCTTTACCTAATAAAAATATCTACTACAATTAAAATGAAGTAAAAATGGCTTCAGAAAAATTACGAGGTTATTCTTCACTAGCAGACATGCCTGAACAGTAGGTTAAAGAAGTTTTTTTTAGAATGAAGAGAATTTTCCCAGTTGGAAAGTTGGATATTTAGTAAGAAAACAAAGAACACAGAAAAGGATGAACACGTGGATAAATATAAAAATGAAAGTCATAAATCAGTTATATCAATAATTATATAAATATTGATAGATTATAATTATAATTTTATAATTATACAAATATCGAGGCTTAGTTTCTCCATAGCATGTGGAATCTTCTTAGACCAGGGATCAAACTGCTGTCCCCTGCATTGGCAGGTGCATTCTTATCAACTGCACTACCAGGGAAGTCCTCTGCATCGTAATTTTTAATGGCTTAATGTCAGGTTGCTTATAAAACAAGACCCAATTATAAATTGTATTACTGGGTCTTGCTTTTAAGTCCAAGCTGACATTTTCTGCATTTTGCAGTTTATTCCGTCAATAAACTGACTGAACTGAACTGTAATGTTTAAACATACACATACCTTTGACTTGTTAGTTCCCTTTGTGACTCAGACAGTAAAGCGTCTGCCTACAGTGCCTACAATGAAGGAGACCCGGGTTCAATCCCTGGGTCGGGAAGACCTCCTGGAGAAGGAAATGGCAATCCGCTCCAGTATTCTTGCCTGGAAAATCCCATGGATGGTGGAACCTGGTAGGCACCAGGCCATGGGGTCGCAGAGTCAAACACGACTGAGCGACTTCAGTTTCACCTTTGACTTTGCAAGTGTACATCTAGGTATATCCCCACCCCATCCCCCAAATTAGTTCACAAGTTCACAAAAAGTTTTGTATAAAAAGAACGCTTACATTAGTTTTGTTCCAGTAGAGCATCAGGCAAAGCACGGAAGTTGAGAATATAATGATTTCAGTAGAAAGGGTGATTAAATTGACGCTAGCGGTAAAGAGTCCTGACAATGCAGGAGATGGAGAAGACGCAGGTTTGATCTTTGGGTCAGGAAGATCCCCTGGAGGAGGGCATGGCAACCCATTCCAGTATTGTTGCCCAGAGAATCCCATGGACAGAGGATCCTAGTGGGCTAAAGTCCATGGGGTCACAAAGAGTTGGACATGACTGAAGTGACTTAGCATGCCATCTGAGAAAGAAGCGCCCTTGGAACTGAAGTTTGTCCACCTTTGGCCCGACAGTGGAACCACTTCCTTTAACAATGTGAACTGCAAGTACAGCTCAGATAGCCCTCTGGTCTCCAAGGATCTGAGAGCAAGCACTGACTCAAGAGAAAAGGTTGACATTGTGGGAAGAACAGGAACTGGAAAAAGTTCCCTCACCCCTGCCTCTTCTAGATAGTCAGAACACAGTGGTACAATTCTGATTGATAACAATTCAACAACCCAAATCGGACTTCACAATTTAAGGAAGAAAATGTCAGACTACAAACAACTCATAAAAGACTGGAAATAACCCAAAAGTTCATCAACAGGAAATGTGAAAACAAATTGTAGTTAATTTCATATAATGAGACACTATGGGCGTAGTGAAAGTAGTAATAAACCACAGACACAATCACATTAGCGAATCTTTGAAATATTATTTGTGTGAAAAAAGCTAAACACAAAGAATACATACCATATGACTTCATTAAAAAAAATCATTGGAGTATCAGTTCAGTTCGGTCGCTCAGTTGTGTCTGATTCTTTGCAACCCCATGGACTGCAGCATGCCAGTTTCCCTGTCCATCACCAACTCTCAGAGCTTACTCATACTCATGTGCATTGAGCTGGTGATGTCATCCAACCATCTCATCCTCTGTCATCCTCTTCTCCTCTCACCCTCAATCTTTCCCAGCATCAGGATATTTTCAAATGAGTTCTTTGCATCACATGGCCAAAGTATTGGAGCTTCAGCTTCAGCATCAGTCCTTCCAATGAATATTCAGGACTGATTTCCTTTAGGATGGACTGGTTGGATCTCCTTACAGTCCAAGGGAGTCTTAAGAGTCTTCTCCAACACCACAGTTTCAAAAGCATCAGTTCTTTGGCACTCAGCTTTCTTTTTTTTTTTTAAACGCCAAACAGGGACTCTTATTTATTCTGGTTTCTTAAAAATAAAACCTCAAGGGCAAAAATACTACCTTAAGAAGCATAAATATTCAGTGATTTAAGACTTTTGTAGACTTGATTATTTTAATAGTATCCACACAATCTCTTTTCATATCATTTACATATTCGGTATGACCCATAAAAATATTACATATTCTCATGTGTTCTATAAGCAACTCTATCAGTCTAATTTGAAAGTAGATTTATGTACACCAATAAGATATGCAGGCATTCCTTGGGTGATATATACACAATAATCACATAAAACTGATTCTGATTTCCCAATACACTGTTGTCAATGTGTAGCTAGGGAAAAGCAAAACTGGTTATCAGGTCCAAATGAAGAAGACACCTCAACTCCTCTAGCACATTTCATTATTTACACATTTCACTGGGCAATTGCCATCCTTGACCAACCATGTAAGCTTCTTTCCATCAGAGGAAACTTTACAATTCTGCTAATATTGTGGAAAATCCTCTGTGGCTAGCTACTCAGATATCACAAGCAGGAGGAGCTTCAGTGGGACATTCATGGCTATATATGAATTACTACACGATTTACCAAAGCCTATATTTTTTGCCATTAATATTACCAAGTTGTAGTGGAGAAAGTCATTATCTTCTACGCTATAGCTTAGATGATGGTGTTGATCTTTCAAGCCTAACAAAATAATACTTTTATAAATCAAGTATAGTCTAGAAATGACACCAACTATTGAATTATAGATGTTCACCAGTTCACCAGTCGCTCAGTCATGGCCAACTCTTTGCGACCCCATGGACTGCAACATGCCAGGCTTCCCTGTCCATCACCAACTCCTGGAGCCTACTCAAACTCATGTCCATTGAGTTGGTGATGCCATCCAACCATCTCATCCTCTGCCATCCCCCTCTCCTCCCACCTTCAGTCTTTCCCAGCATCAGGGTCCCCTCCAATGAGTCGGCTCTTTGCATCAGGTGGCCAAAGTACCGGAGTTTCAGCTTCAGCATCAGTCCTTCCAATGAACATTCAGGACTGATTTCCTTTAGGATTGACAGGTTGGATCTCCTCACAGTCCAAGAGACTCTCAAGAGTCCTCTCCAACACCACAGTTCAAAAGCATCAATTCTTTGGTGCCCAGCTTTCTTGATAGTCCAACTCTCCCATCCATACATGACTACTGGAAAAGCCATAGCTTTGACTAGACGGACCTTTGTTGGCAAAGTCATGTCGCTGCTTTTTATGCTTTATGTGCTATCTAGGTCGGTCATAGCTTGTCTTCCAAGAAGCAGGGTGCTTTCCATTTCATGGCTGCAGTCACCATCTGCAGTGACTTTGGAGCCCCCAAAAATGAAGTATGTCACTGTTCCCACTGTTTCCCCATCTATTTGCCATGAAGTGATGGGACCAGATGCCATGATCTTCATTTCCTGAATGCTGAGTCTTTTTTTTTTTCTTTTTTTTTCTTTTTCATTGGTTCTCTCATGCAATCCTTTATAATAACCCTTCAAGGAAGGCACAGTCATTGCCATTTATAGATAAGGAACCTGTGGCATGTAATAGGAGAGTAATCAAGGCCAAGGTTTCACAGGATTAAATGGCAGTATTGGGATTTGAACTGGGATCGGCCTGATTCTTGAGCCTGCACTCTTACCACTTTTCAAGAATATTAAGTCAAGGTTCTGGCAAGTTTTGCATGTCGAGTTGTTCGGTCTGGATATTATCTTCTAGGCAGACCTTTTTCAAAACTTGTTCTATAAGATCACCTTGAGATTTTTTTTTTTTTTTGAGGTCATCAATTTGTGATAGTTTATTTATTTATTTATTTATTTATTTTTAAATTTTTATTAGTTGGAGGCTAATTACTTCACAACATTTCAGTGGGTTTTGTCATACATTGATATGAATCAGCCATAGATTTACACGTATTCCCCATCCCAATCCCCTCTCCCACCTCCCTCTCCACCCGATTCCTCTGGGTCTTCCCAGTGCACCAGGCCCGAGCACTTGTCTCATGCATCCCACCTGGGCTGGTGATCTGTTTCACCATAGATAGTATACATGCTGTTCTTTCGAAACATCCCACCCTCACCTTCTCCCACAGAGTTCGAAAGTCTGTTCTGTATTTCTGTGTCTCTTTTTCTGTTTTGCATATAGGGTTATCGTTACCATCTTTCTAAATTCCATATATATGTGTTAGTATGCTGTAATGTTCTTTATCTTTCTGGCTTACTTCACTCTGTATAATGGGCTCCAGTTTCATCCATCTCATTGGAACTGATTCAAATGAATTCTTTTTAACGACTGAGTAATATTCCATGGTGTATATGTACCACAGCTTCCTTATCCATTCACCTGCTGATGGGCATCTAGGTTGCTTCCATGTCCTGGCTATTATAAACAGTGCTGCGATGAACATTGGGGTGCACGTGTCTCTTTCAGATCTGGTTTCCTCAGTGTGTATGCCCAGGAGTGGGATTGCTGGGTCATATGGCAGTTCTATTTCCCATTTTTTAAGAAATCTCCACACTGTTCTCCATAGCGGCTGTACTAGTTTGCATTCCCACCAACAATGTAAGGGGGTTCCCTTTTCTCCACACCGTCTCTAGCATTTATTGCTTGTAGACTTTTGGATAGCAGCCATCCTGACTGGCGTGTAATGGTACCTCATTGTGGTTTTGATTTGCATTTCTCTGATAATGAGTGATGTTGAACATCTTTTCATGTATTTGTTAGCCATCTGTATGTCTTCCTTGGAGAAATGTCTGTTTAGTTCTTTGGCCCATTTTTTGATTGGGTCATTGATTTCTCTGGGATTGAGCTGCAGGAGTTGCTTGTATATTTTTGAGATTAATCCTTTGTCTGTTTCTTCATTTGCTGTTATTTTCTCCCAATCTGAGGGCTGTCTTTTCACCTTACTTATAGTTTCCTTTGTTGTGCAAAAGCTTTTAAGTTTCATTAGGTCCCATTTGTTTAGTTTTGCTTTTATTTCCAATATTCTGGGAGGTGGGTCATAGAGGATCTTGCTGTGATTTATGTTGGAGAGTGTTTTGCCTATGTTCTCCTCTAGGAGTTTTATAGTTTCTGGTCTTACATTTAGATCTTTAATCCATTTTGAGTTTATTTTTGTGTATGGTGTTAGAAAGTGTTCTAGTTTCATTCTTTTACAAGTGGTTGACCAGTTTTCCCAGCACCACTTGTTAAAGAGGTTGTCTTTTTTCCATTGTATATCCTTGCCTCCTTTGTCAAAGATAAGGTGTTCATAGGTTCGTGGATTTATCTCTGGGCTTTCTATTCTGTTCCATTGATCTATATTTCTGTCTTTGTGCCAGTACCATACTGTCTTGATGACTGTGGCTTTGTAGTAGAGTCTGAAGTCAGGCAGGTTGATTCCTCCAGTTCCATTCTTCTTTCTCAAGATTACTTTGGCTATTTGAGGTTTTTTGTATTTCTATACAAATTGTGAAATTATTTGGTCTAGTTCTGTGAAAAATACCATTGGTAGCTTGATAGGGATTACATTGAATCTATAGATTGCTTTGGGTAGAATAGCCATTTTGACAATATTGATTCTTCCAATCCATGAACACGGTATATTTCTCCATCTGTTTGTGTCCTCTTTGATTTCTTTCATCAGTGTTTTATAGTTTTCTATGTATAGGTCTTTTGTTTCTTTAGGTAGATATACTCCTAAGTATTTTATTCTTTTTGTTGCAATGGTGAATGGTATTGTTTCCTTAATTTCTCTTTCTGTTTTTTCATTGTTAGTATATAGGAATGCAAGGGATTTCTGTGTGTTAATTTTATATCCTGCAACTTTACTATATTCATTGATTAGCTCTAGTAATTTTCTGGTACAGTCTTTAGGGCTTTCTATGTAGAGGATCATGTCATCTGCAAACAGTGAGAGTTTCACTTCTTTTCCTATCTGGATTCCTTTTACTTCTTTTTCTGCTCTGATTGCTGTGGCCAAAACTTCCAACACTATGTTGAATAGTAGTGGTGAGAGTGGGCACCCTTGTCTTGTTCCTGATTTCAGGGGAAATGCTTTCAGTTTTTCACCATTGAGGGTGATGCTTGCTGTGGGTTTGTCATATATAGCTTTTATTATGTTGAGGTATGTTCCTTCTATTCCTGCTTTCTGGAGAGTTTTAATCATAAATGAGTGTTCAATTTTGTCAAAGGCTTTCTCTGCATCTATTGAGATAATCATATGGTTTTTATCTTTCAATTTGTTAATGTGGTGTAGTACATTGATTGATTTGTGGATATTAAAGAATCCTTGCATTCCTGGGATAAAGCCCACTTGGTCATGGTGTATGATTTTTTTAATATGTTGCTGGATTCTGTTTGCTAGAATTTTGTTAAGGATTTTTGCATCTATGTTCATCCGTGATATTGGCCTGTAGTTTTCTTTTTTTGTGGCATCTTTGTCTGGTTTTGGAATTAGGGTGATGGTGGCCTCACAGAATGAGTTTGGAAGCTTACCTTCATCTGCAATTTTCTGAAAGAGTTTGAATAAGATAGGTGTTAGCTCTTCTCTAAATTTTTGGTAGAATTCAGCTGTGAAGCCATCTGGTCCTGGGCTTTTGTTTGCTGGAAAATTTTTGATTACAGTTTCGATTTCCTTGCTTGTGATGGGTCTGTTAAGATCTTCTATTTCTTCCTGGTTCAGTTTTGGAAAGTTATACTTTTCTAAGAATTTGTCCATTTCATCCAAGTTGTCCATTTTATTGGCATAGAGCTGCTGGTAGTAGTCTCTTATGATCCTTTGTATTTCAGTGTTGTCTGTTGTGATCTCTCCATTTTCATTTCTAATTTTGTTAATTTGGTTCTTCTCTCTTTGCTTCTTAATGAGTCTTGCTAATGGTTTGTCAATTTTGTTTATTTTTTCAAAAAACCAGCTTTTAGCTTTGTTGATTTTTGCTATGGTCTCTTTAGTTTCTTTTGCATTTATTTCTGCCCTGAGTTTTACGATTTCTTTCCTTCTGCTAACCCTGGGGTTCTTCATTTCTTCCTTCTCTAATTGCTTTAGGTGTAGACTTAGGTTATTTATTTGGCTTTTTTCTTGTTTCTTGATGTAAGCCTGTAATGCTATGAACCTTCCCCTTAGCACTGCTTTTACAGTGTCCCATAGGTTTTGGGTTGTTGTGTTTTCATTTTCATTCATTTCTATACATATTTTGATTTCTTTTTTGATTTCTTCTATGACTTGTTGGTTATTCAGAAGCGTGTTATTTAGCCTCCATATATTTGAATTTTTAACAATTTTTTTCCTGTAGTTGAGATCTAATCTTACTGCACTGTGGTCAGAAAACATGACTGGAATGATTTCAATTTTTTTGAATTTTCCAAGACCA
Organism: Cervus elaphus; assembly: GCF_910594005.1. NCBI lineage: Eukaryota > Metazoa > Chordata > Mammalia > Artiodactyla > Cervidae > Cervus > Cervus elaphus. The sequence continues at coordinate 7,177,263 of NC_057831.1, read as the reverse complement.
GATTTATGGCCCAGGATGTGATCTATTCTGGAGAAGGTTCCGTGTGCACTTAAGAAAAAGGTGAAGTTGATTGTTTTGGAGTGAAATGTCCTATAGATATCAATTAGGTCTAGCTGGTCCATTGTGTCATTTAAGGTTTGTGTTTCCTTGTTAATTTTCTGTTTAGTTGATCTATCCATAGTTGTGAGTGGGGTATTAAAGTCTCCCACTATTATTGTGTTACTATTAATTTCCTCTTTCATACCCATTAGCGTTTGCAGCACATATTGCGGTGCTCCTATGTTGGGTGCATATATATTTATAATTGTTATATCTTCTTCTTTGATTGATCCTTTGATCATTATGTAGTGTCCTTCTTTGTCTCTTTTCACATCCTTTATTTGGGTAAAGGAACATGAAAAATGCCCACCAAGTCAAACAAAAGAGGAGGAGATAGGAAATCTACCTGAAAAAGAATTTAGAATAATGATAATAAAAATGATCCAAAATCTTGAAAACAGATAAATACCCTGGAGACAAAGATTGAAAAGATGCAAGAAATGTTTAATAAAGACCTAGAAGAAATAAAAAAGAATCAATTAAAAATGAATAATGCAATGAATGAGATCAAAAACACTCTGGAGGGAACCAAGAGTAGAATAACAGAGACAGAAGATAGGATAAGTGAGGTAGAAGATAAAATGGTGGAAATAAATGAAGCAGAGAGGAAAAAAGAAAAAAGGATCAAAAGAAATGAGGACAACCTCAGGGACCTCTGGGACACTGTGAAATGCCCCAACATTTGAATCATAGGAGTCCCAGAAGAAGAAGACAAAAAGAAAGGCCATGAGAAAATACTCGAGGAGATAATAGCTGAAAACTTCCCTAAAATGGGGAAGGAAATAGCCATCCAAGTCCAAGAAACCCAGAGAGTCCCAAACAGGATAAACCCAAGGCGAAACACCCCAAGACACATATTAATCAAATTAACAAAGATCAAACACAAAGAACAAATACTAAAAGCAGCAAGGGAGAAACAACAAATGACACACAAAGGGATTCCCATAAGGATAACAGCTGATCTATCAATAGAAACCCTCCAGGCCAGAAGGGAATGGCAGGACATACTGAAAGTAATGAAAGAGAATAACCTACAACCTAGATTACTGTACCCAGCAAGGATCTCATTCAGATATGAAGGAGAATTCAAAAGCTTTACAGACAAGCAAAAGCTGAGAGAATTCAGCACCACCAAACCAGCTCTTCAACAAATGCTAAAGGATCTTCTCTGGACAGGAAACACAGAAAGGCTGTATAAACGTGAACCCAAAACAGCAAAGTAAATGGCAACGGGACCACACCTATCAATAATTACCTTAAATGTAAATGGGTTGAATGCCCCAACCAAAAGACAAAGATTGGCTGAATGGATACAAAAACAAGACCCCTATATATGCTGTCTACAAGAGACCCACCTCAAAACAAGAGACACATACAGACTAAAAGTGAAAAAAATATTTCACGCAAATGGAGACCAAAAGAAAGCAGGAGTCGCAATACTCGTATCAGAATGCTGAGTTTTAAGCCAACTTTTTCCCTCTCCTCTTTCACGTTCATCAAGAGGCTCTTTAGCTCCTCTTCACTTTCTGCCATAAGGGTGGTGTCATCTGCATATCTGAGGTTATTGATATTTCTCCTGGAAATCTTGATTCCAGGTTGTGCTTCATCCTGTCTGGCATTTCTCATGAGGCGCTCTGCATATAAGTTAAATAAGCAGGGTATCAATATACAGCCTTGACTGTATATTGGACTGTCAGGGATTTGGAACAGATTTGGAACCAGTCTGTTGTTCCATGTCCAGTTCTAATTGTAGCTTCTTGACCTGCATACAGGTTTCTCAGGAGGCACAGTTGATTTATAAAGTTGTGTTGGTTTCAGGTGTACAGGAAAGTGAATCAGTTATATATCCTCTTGTTCAGGTTACTTTCCCACATGGGCCATCACGGGGAACAACTCCAGTCCCCTGTGCTGTGCAGCAGGCCCTTATTAGTTTCCTGTTTTAGATACAGCAGCATGCATGTGTCACTCTCAATTTCCCACTTTATCCCCCATCAAACCTTTCACCACTTGTAACCATGAATTTGTTTTCTGCACCTGTGACTCTTTTCTGTTTTGTAAATAAGTTCCTTTACGTCTTTTTTTTTTTTTTAGATTCCACATTTAAGCAATATCCTATATTTGTCTCTCTCCATCTGACTTCACTCAGTATGACAATCTCTAGGCCCATCACGTTGCTATAAATGGCATTATTTCATTCTTTTTTATGGCTGAGTAATATTCTGTTGTGTATGTGTACCACATCTTTGTTACCCACTCCTTTGTTCTTTTCGGTCTTTGTTATCCAGGTGTTAGCTATTTTGCCCTTGTTCTCTAATTTTCTCTGTTTTTCCTTGTTTTCTATTTCTTTGTCATTTTGTTTCCTTTTTTGGAGACTTTTTAAACTGCATTTTCAGCCTTTCTATTGAATTTTCCATTTCAGGATATTTATTTTAAAAACTTCTTTTATGTCTCTGATTTTTTTTAATCCATCCCTTTCTTGTTTCATGGTTGTAACATGTTTTCTTGTTTATTAATGATAGACTTTGAAATTTTGTTCTTCTGTAATGTCAGTTTCTTAAAAATTACTTTGTTTGAAATCATGTGGAAGACTTTACTCAGATTTCTGGTGTCTTTAGTATTACCCTCATAATTAAAAGCTTTGGGTGAAAATGGTCATTGGAAACTCTGAAAATACAGGTGGAAGTTACTGTCTTCTCTAGAATGATCTAAATGGGATTTTTTTCTGGAGAACCCCAGTATCCCAATACTTTAAGATTTTCCTAAGACTGTGGATTTCTAAGAGAGTTTTCTTTTATAGTACAGATTACTTTTTGGAATGCAAAGCTCAGTGCTCTGGTGGTCAAGTGGGAAAACAGGTTATGTGTCTCAACTTTCAACATTTAATCCAGTTAATCTGAGTCATTCAGTCCTTCACTTCTCCAGAGAAGAATTCTCCAGTATTCAGTCAGTACTGAGGAAGGGTAGCTATCAGATTATGAAGAGGAAAGTGTGTCTAGGGAAACCCTAATTTGTTACACATCTTTTACCCAGTCCTCCTTATTTTAACCTCGAAACACTTTAGGTTTCCGTGGTGGCTCAGATGGTAAAGAATCTGCCTGCAGTGCAGGAGACCAGGCTTTGATCCCCTGGAGAAGGCTGTGGCAACACACCAGATATTCTTCCGTGGAGAATTCCATGGACGCAGGCTCCTGGCAGGTCATGATCCATGGGGTTGCAAAGAGTCGGCATGTCTGAGTGACTAACGTTTGCACTATAAATTTCAGAAAAACCTGTTGTTACAAATGTTGAACCTTCTGAGGATTCTTCTTTGTAAACTAAAACTTAAGTCTCAGATTTTGCTACTGCTTATTTTAGATTAGGTATTCTAACTCCCATCTGTTTTTCTGGGTTCCAAAAGTTTGTTGCTGTTGTTACCTCTCTTGTTTGTCTTGTAATTTTTTTGTCTTTAAAATATGCAGTTAGAGTGAGGTTTCTGAAGACAGATAATTGAATTGTTTATTAAGTGTACTCTTTTAATTCAGAAGACTTTTTTAAAATTGACTTTAGAGGGTAAGAAATGAAGCCTTGTCCTTCAATTTATGAGAGTACTTATTACTATGACTACTTGAGTGTGTAAAATTAGAATATATTTAATAAGCTTCCCATAATTATTTTAAGCATTATTTTTATGAATGCAGAATGTTTTCATGACAGCAAGCAATTATCTTTGACAATAAAATTTAAATGTATTAATGACTAGTAGTTATTCTAGTGTGTTTGGTTATTAGCAGTTATTTAGAATTTAGTCACAGTAAATTCACGCTATACATAATCCTTTTATGCATTTTCCAGACTCCTCTCCTAATTGATTATTACCTTCATAAGAAAAATTTATCTTTATCACAACTCTTAAACTCTAGAACCTACAGTGTCTTGTATGTCTGATGAGAGCACTAACTTTATGTTGTGTGCATTTAAGAGAGGGGAAACCAACAGGACTGAAGTACATCATACTCTAATTACTCATATTTCAGTTTAACAATTGATAGGTGGATCCAGAGAATCCATGTAACATTTTTAAAGCTAGTGAAATTTTATAGAACCTTAAAAGAACTTATGTTTTTGTGTGTGGAATTCTTATTAGAATAATCCCGCTGATTATCATCTGTGCACTTAGGCAGAATGAAAGCTTACTGGCACTGCATGTGACACAGTCAGTTCTGCACTTCAGTTTCTCCAGTTGTTGTGCCAAAACTATTTTAAAATGGTACCTGAGCCTAGCCTTGCTTAAATGTTCCTTGGACCTTACTTGGTAAAAGATAAGTTTATGTTTTCAAAACTATCCTGTGATTTCTGTTTTTAGTTCAGTTTAATATGGATGTTTTAAATTTGCATGATTCTGACAAGAATACAGTGTTAAAACCTGAGGACTTTTGGTTTTACAAATGAAATCAAAATAAAGAAGGAGGAAACTGACTTTACTATTCAAATAGCTTTGTATAATTTTTAGCAATTAGACTTGAGATCATTCAGTCTATGTTTGAGAAAAGTTTTCAGTTAACTTTTGCAAGGCACTATTTAAAACTTCTTTTCAAAGTAGTATAGATGGATATTGTAACTGTGTGTTGCAACTCAATCTTGTAACTATGTTTTTTTTTTTTCATTGAACCTAATTTGTATGGTCTGAATAAATAACTCCCAGAAGAATTCCCTTACTCAAAGGGAGGTCTGAAAATTATAGCAAGTTACCTGCTTTTCTCACTAATTTGAAGTAAGATGAGTTTGATTTATACATGATGGATTAAGTTGTTTTTGTTGTTCCTCAGAAGAGTGTGTCCCTTCTGAAAGAGCAAGTTACTGATCTTTCCCAAGAACTGTAGCTATGAGAAGGAGCTGAGAGCAGTGCTAGTAACGATGGTGCTGCTCGTTTGAAAGCAACTAAAATGAGTGCGAGTCTAGGCTGAGCTTCTCCTTTCACTGGCGTATGAGGGTCAAAGAAAGAACGAGTAATGAACATTAGGGGTACTTACTCTGTGTCAGACCCACTTTCATAAGCTGTATGGTATTAATTCATCTTCAGAGCAGCTCTGTAAAGTAAATACAATTATTATCATCCCCATTTCATAGAAGAAGGAATAGAGGCAAGTCATGGGGCTGATAAATTATAGAACTGGGCTTTGCATCCAGACAGTCTGGTTCTGGAGTCCATAAGCTTAACTACCACTCTAAATTGTTGCTACTATAAGAGAATTCTGCAGAAAAATATGAAATTGCTCTCAAATAAAAGAAGAAAAAGAAGTGAGGATAAAAGAACATAGCCAAACCAAGTGATTCAAGGTCATGGGGCTCTGATTTATTGACATGGATCAGTATTATTGTCAGATTTTAACTTATTTGGCTTATATAGAGAAAAGAGTAAAATAAAGATGACTAAAGGGGTTTCCTGGATGGCTCAGCGGTAAAGAATCTGCCTGCAACACAGGAGACTCAGGTTCGATCCCTGGGTCAGGAAGATCCGTCTGAAGGAAGAAATGGCAACCCACTTCAATATTCTTGCCTGGAGAGTCCCATGGACAGAGGAGCCTGGCCGGATACAGTGCAAAAGGTCAAAAAAAGTCAGACACAATTGAGTGACTAAGCATGCAGGAAGTAAATTTATCACATTAAAATCAGGAAGAAACACAATATACCTTGTAAATTCAGTAATTTTTCTTCTCAGTTACTTATTCTACTGACATTATTGTAATTCCAAAGGGAGGATGGAAGTGAGAATCACATTAACATGTACATGTATAACTGAATCACTTTGTTGTACACCTAGAACAAACACAACATTGTTAATCAACTATACACCAAAGTAAAATAAAGATAAATAACTTACTGAAAAAATGTTTTGAGGTGCCAATTTGACGTTCAGTGATCAATGCTAAGTAAGCTGTTGGATAAATGTAACTTAAGCTCAGAAGTTTGGGCTGAAGATACAAATTGGAGATCATTAAGACATAATAATATTTAAAGTCATGAAATTGCTTGGTATTATCTAGGAAGAGGATAGACAGAGAGAAGGAAATCTCATGTTAGGGTAAGAGGAGAAGTCAATAAAGGAGCCTGGGAAAGAGCAGTTCATAGAACAAGAGGAAATGCAGGAATGTGTGACGCAGGAAAGCCAGGAAACTAAGCAAGGTAGAACGTGCCTAAGCCTGCTGAGGATTAGATTATGTGCAAGAAAAGTTTCACTGGGTTTGGCAATGTGGAAGGCACTGATGAATTTAGCAAAAGTAGTTTCAATGGACTGTGGACAGGGAGGCTAGATTGAGACGGATGGAAAAATTAAGAGGAAGTAAGCATGGGTAAACTAATATAGGGAAAGGCTTAGTAGACTAATTCTACTATGCTTCTTAAAATTGTTCTCATGTGCAACTCTATGAGACCCCATGGACTGTAGCCCGCCAGGCTCCTCTGTCCATTGACTTCTCCAAGCAAGAACACTGGAGTGGATAGCCATTCCCTTCTCTAGGGGATTTTCCCCACCCAGGGATCGAACCCGGTCTGCTGCTTTCAGGCGGACTCTTTCCCATCTGAGCCACCAGGGAGGCCCTCATAAGACAAAGCCCAGTTTTAATCACTACCCTCCTCAACTCTATGGAACCGTCATTCACATGATTCTATCATCTTTTCTCTGTATTTGTTTACCTCTTATTTATCCTTCCACCTCATCTTTCCCTTTAAAATTCCATTACTGTATCTTAGGGAATTCATTTTTTCTGGTTAAAAGTCTTCAGCCATATCTTTCAGTGTTATCTCTGCTTGCTTGCTTTGTCTTTGCCTTGACAGGGGACACTGACTCCCCTTACGTACCGTACAGGCCGGGAGTGGGAGCGTTATCCTTGTTGACTACTGCTATTTTCAGGCAATACCCCTGCTCTTCTGAGTTTTCCCAGAGTGGGATGGAGTTTTAGTTATCTTAAAAGTAGCAGGGCTCTCAGAGAGTCTTGCATATAGTATTCATTGTACTGCATATTCCATTTTATATAAGACTTTAGCAACCATGGATTTTGGTAACCATAGCCCAGGGCTATTAAGGGGTGACTGTAGTTTCTTTCTGTTAAAACTCTTGCCTGTATTTGTTTTTTTCTTTTTTCCTCTAGAACTCTTTCTTGGGACCAGAATATAACTCAAAGAAACATTGTTCCAAGCAGTCTTTAAAATAAGCAGAGAATCTTTAATTTCTTCAAACTTTCCACTCTCCATTTTTAAATGTTAGGCTGCACGTACAGATTTACTCCTTTTGCTAAGTGTTCTGCTTCTTCATCTGTTTTCTAATCATCATTACATTCAAGGAATTCTCTATCATTTTTGTATTATTAGAAGAAATAAAAATGTATTTGCCTAAAAAAAAAAGAAACATTGTTCCAGATATATCAGAGAGTAAGGATTTTGATTATGAAGTTTTCAGCTTTACGTCCTCTGAATGTTATACCTGAAAAACATGAAACTAACATAGTTCTTCTAAATATTAAATATCAAAATAGTCATTTTAGAAGGATAATGTGAAATAAAGTGGTTGCTAAGAACACTTCGGAGCTAATGTAGTGCACAAGAAAGTAGATGAAAACTCATAATTTTTTATGTAAAAATATTTCATATACTTGTTTTCATTTCTAGATTACAGTGTATTGGCAAAGCAGTAGTTTTCTCTGAATTTATAATTTGGTTTGTCTTCATGAAATGTTTATCTCTTTCTAACTCAACCTTTAACCCTAAGAGACATTTGAGCCCTAGGAAAATTATCCCTTTGGCACAGGAATTTTTCACTTTGAATGACTTATTATTCAGTTTTGGTTAAAAGAATTTGATTAAAAAGATTAAGTACCCAAGAAAATGTATAATCTGCAATTTTAGAAAAAAAATTTAATAATCAAACATTCCTTTTTCATATGCTCGTAATTAAACCCATAGTCACCATAATTTCTAAATATATGTCATTCATCCATCATCTCAAATCTCTAAAGTAGCTTCTTGGTAAGAATAAATGATATATTGAATCATGACCAGTTTTATTATTTAGCATAACAGCTTAGAAATGAATCTATCTTCAGAATTTTTTTTTTAACCTATTTATATACCCAAATATGGCTTCCCAGGTAGCACAATGGTAAAGAATCTACCTGCCAGTGGAGGAGATGCAAGAGACGTGGATTCAATCCCTTGGTTGGAAAGATCCCATGGAGAAGGAAATGGTAACCCACTCCAGTATTCTTTCATGGAAAATTCCATAGACAGAGGAAGCTGGCTGACTGCAGTCCATGGGGTCACAAAGAATCAGACATGACTGAGTGACTGAGCATGCACACATGCATATCCCAATATAGAAAACAAACCTCTGGATAACAGAAAGATTAATGAGCAATATGGTCTCTAGAGGCCCTCACTATCAGTTCTCAGTCCTGTCTTGTGAAAAAAATCTTCTAAGCTAAAATCTTCTAAGCTAAAACCTTCTCTTCTTTGTGAATGTAATGTGGTTTTTCTTATAGAAAGTGATCACATATTCCAAGAGTCTAATATAATGTATTTGGTTGTCTATTTCACTTCTCTTTTTGAGTATAAGACAGTTCAAGCCAGAGATTCGGCTCTTTGGTTGGATCTCCTCAAAGTAATGGGGTTTCGCTAATAGCTCAGTAAAGAATCTTTCTGCAATGCAGGAGACCTGAGTTCGATTTTTGGGTTGGGAAGATATGCTGGAGAAGGAAATAGCAACCCACTCCAGTATTCTCTCCTGGAGAATCCCATGGACAGAGGAGCCTGGCAGGCTACAGTCCACGGGGTCGCAAAGAGTCAGACATGACTTAGCCACTGAGCTACCACCACATACCTCAAACTGATGATGCTACCATTAAAACAACAATAATTACAAAATGTGAAATCTGTGGTTACGTAGACTCTAAACTTCGCTGTTACAAGTAGAACATGATTGTGAAAGTGGATTATTTTCCAAATTTTACAGTAATAGACATGACTTTTTTTTTTAAGTTGCAGTTGCCGATCCCCAGAAAATACCATTGACTCTATTGAAACCATTTATTGGTGTTACAGTAAATACACATACTTTATTGTTGTTGTTGTTCAGTTGCTAAGTTGTGTCTGACTCTTTATGACTGCTTGAACTGCAGCCCACCAGGCCTCCCCGGTCCTTCACTATCTCCCGGAGTTTGCTCAAACGCAAGTGCATTGAGTTGGTGATGCCATCCAACCATCTCATCCTCTGTTGTTCCCTTCTCCTCTTGCCCTCAGTTTTTTCCAACATCAGTATCTTTTTTTTTCCAATGCGTCAGCTCTTCACATCAGGTGGCCAATGTATTGGAGCTTCAGCTTCAGTATCAGTCCTTCCAATGAATATTTAGGGTTGATTTCCTTTAAGATTGACTGATTTGATCTCTTTGCTGTCCGAGGGACTCTCAAGAGTCTTCTCCAGCCCTGCAGTTCAAAAACATCAATTCTTTGTCATTCAGCTTTCTTTATGGTCCAACTCTCACATCCGTACCTGACTACTGGAAAAACCATAGCTTTGACTATATAGATGTTTGTCAGCAAAGTGATGTCTTTGCTTTGTAATATGCTATCTAGGTTTGTCATAGTTTTTCTTCCCAGGAGTAAGTGTCTTTTAATTTCATGGCTGCAGTCACTGCCGTGATTTTGTGAAGTTGCTCAGTCATGTCTGACTCTTTGTGATCCCGTGGACTGTAGCCTACCAAGCTCTTCTGTCCGTGGAATTCTCCAGGCAAGAATACTGGGGTGGGTAACCTTTCCCTTCTCCAGGGGATCTTCCCAACCCTGGGATCGAACCCAAGTCTCCCTCATTGCAGGCAGACACTTTACTCTCTGAGCCACCAGGGAAGCCCTGATTTTGGAGCCCAGGAAAATAAAATCTGTCACTGTTTTCACTTTTTATCCATCTATTTGCCATGAAGTGATGGGACCAGAGGCTATGATCTTAGTTTTTTGAATTTTGTGTTTTAAGCCAGCTTTTCCACTCTCCTCCTTTACCCTCAGCAAGAGACTGTTTAGTTCCTCTTTACTTTCTGTCATTAAAGTGGTATCATTTGCGTATCTGAGGTTCTTGATATTTCTCCTGGCAATCTTGATTCCAGCTTGTGATTCACCTGACCTTTGTAGACCTTTATTTTCTTCACATAAGTAATACATATTTACCCCTTCCTTTTTCCTTCCTGTTTAACAGAATCACACAGCTTTTCTTACAGTGAATATGAATTATTTTCCTTTTTTGACTTGAGCAACCACCAAGCAGTATAGATTTGGGGAGAAATAAAGGGATCTCATCTAAAGTTTCTTTTTTTTAATATGAAGACAGAATTTGTAGGTCAGAGTTGTTTAAGTATTATGCCTTAGTTTATAAGTTTAGGCAAGTCATTAAACTTCTCAGGACTTCATTTACCTCACCTGTGAAATGAAAATCATGGACTAAATTACAAATTCTTGCAATGCTAAAAATTTCAGTTATTATTTGATTGATGTAAATCTGTCTAAGATTAAAAATTGAAAGTGGAACAATAGCTTTTTAACAATCATAAAAGAATTATTAAGCACTAAATTATGCATGGCAATATTTTTCTATAAAATTTAAAAAATTAAGTGTCTTCTTTGAACCAGCTTACATTTAAAAATGAAAAGTCAAATAGGTCACCAGATCCATTAAAGAAGACATTCAATATATCTTGACATTTCTTCATTCAACCTAGTCATTTACATCTCTTAGCTAGACCTTGTGCAGGCAACAGAGGATTCAGAGATGAATAAAACATGGCCTCTAACCTCGAGGAGTTTACAGTTTAACATGTTTAAAAGTCACTGCTAAATTATGACCATAAAGACCTGAATAGCAAATTTGTAAATTGGGATTTTGCTTATTCTTTAGAACTGATGTTATCTTCCTTTACTAAATTAGTCAGGGAGTTATTAAGTTAGTCAGTGTAAGTGTAACTGTAGGCTTGATAAAGGAAGGTACAGGTCTTATTTGAAGCTGTAATGCAGTATAATCACTTAGTCCAGTGATTAGAATGGAGAGATACTTGATATGTTTGGTGAAGTGAATTAAGGGCATAAGATACATTGACATTTCTTACTATGATATCATTTTTGCTTGTTTACTTTGGAATATACACATACAGACTACTGCACAAAATACTGTTGTGTTGCTCAATGAGTTATGGTAAAGTAAGCACCTGTATAACCACTACGGAGGTTAATAAAAAGATCATTGCCCCCTTTTAACTCCTACTCCTTCCCTTCTTCCAAAAATCACACTGATTTCTTGTGCTATCCACATGGCCCAAGAGGCTGCCAAAAGCATTACTCAGCTTGTCATCACCTCTGGTGGGATTAGGAGACACTAAGTGGGACTTTCTAGGCACGCTTCTCTGCGTGTCTTTCTTCTGACTCTCGGTCCTTGTAATTTGGTCTGCCATAATGGATCACATTATTGTTACTATCACATTTTATTATCATATTATCACATATTATCATTATATTATATTATATACTATATCATATCATATTATCACATATCATTATATTATCACATTATTATTATTATCATCATTATTATTGGAAGATGACAATATTTTAAGCCAAGGCACAGAGGTCATATTGAAAAGAAATACTAACTTTAAACAATTGTAAATATATAATCTTCCTGCCACTGCAGGAGATGCAAGTGACATGGGTTTGATCCCTGGTCAGGAAGGTCTCCTGCAGTAGGAAATGGCAACCCACTCCAGTATTCTTGCCTGGAAAATTCCATGGACAGAGGAGCCTGGCAGGCTACAATCCATGGGGTCGCAGAGTCAGACACGGCTGAGCAACTGAGCATGTGCTATTTACCATTATTTGGTCTTCAGTTTTGAACTTTATAGTTAAATACACAGGTATTGTTCAGTTCAGTCACTCAGCCGTGTCCAACTTTTTGCGACCCCATGGACTGCAGCATGCCAGGTTCCCTGTCCATCACCAGCTCCCAGAGCTTATTCAAACTCATGTTCATCGAGTCGGTGATGCCATCCAACCATCTCATCCTCTGTTGTCCCCTTCTCCTCCCGCCTTCAAACTTTCCCAGCATCAGAGTCTTTTCCAATGAGTCAGTTCTTTGCACCAGGTGGCCAAAGTATTGGAGTTTCAGTTTCAACATCAGTCCTTTCAATGAATATTCAGGACTGTTTCCTTTAGGATGGACTGGTTGGATCTCCTTGCAGTCCAAGGGACTCTCAAGAGTCTTCTCCAACACCACAGTTCAAAAGCATCAAATCTTTGGCACTCAGCTTTTTTTATAGTCCAACTCTCACATCCATACATGACTAGCGGAAAAACCATAGCCTTGACTAGATGGACCTTTGTTGGCAAAGTAATGTCTCTGCTTTTTAATATGTTGTCTAGGTTGGTCATAGCTTTCCTTCCAAGGAGTAAGCATCTTTTTATTTCATGGCTGCAGTCACCATCTGCAGTGATTTTGGAGCCCCCCAAAATAAAGTCTGACACTCTTTCCACTGTTTCCCCATCTATTTCCCATGAAGTGATGGGACCAGATGCCATGATCTTAGTTTTCTGAATGTTGAGCTTTAAGCCAACTTTTTCACTCTCCTCTTTCACTCTCATCAAGAGGCTCTTCAGTTCTTCTTTGCTCTCTGCCATAAGGGTGGTGTCATCTGCATATCTGAGGTTATTGATATTTCTCCCAGCAATCTTGAATCCAGCTTGTGCTTCATCCAGCCTGACTCACTGGAGAAGGCCCTGATGCTGGGAAAGATTGAAGGCAGGAGGAGATGGTTGGATGGCATCACTGACTCAATGGGCATTAGTTTGAGTAAGCTCCAGGAGTTGGTGATGGACAGGGAAGCCTGGTGTGCTGCAGTCCATGGGGTCACAAAGAGTCAGACACAACTGAGCGACTGAGCTGAACTGAACTGATAATGGCATGTATCCACCATTGTAGGATCACACAAAGTATTTTCACTACCCCCAAAATCCTCTGTGTTCTGCCTCCCCACAACACTGGCAACCACTGATCTTTTTGCCGTCTCCATAGTTTTACCTTTTCCAGAATTTGAGTAGTTGGAATCATATGGTATGTAGGTAGCCCTTTCACACTGGCTTATTTCACCTAGTAATATGTGCTTAAGGTTTCTTCGTGTGTTCTCATGGATTGATAGCTCATTTTTAGCTCTGAATAATACTCCATTGTCTATTTACACCACAGTGTATTTATCCTTTCACTTTCTAAAGGATATCTTTAATGCTTCCAAATTTTGGCAGTTACAAATTAAGTTGATATAAGCTTCCATGTTCAGATTTTCATGTGGACATAGATATCAACATTTGAGTAAATACCAAGGATTGTGATTACTAGATTGTATTGTAAGAGTACAGTTTGTTTTGTATGAAACTGCCAGACCATCTTCCAAAGTGGCTATATCATCTTAACATTCCCGTTTGCAGTGTGTGAATTTGGGTTGCTCTGCATCCTCTCCAGCTTTTGTTGTCAGTATGTTGGATTCTGGCCATTCTAATGGATATATAATGGTATCTCTTTGTTTTAATTCTCAGTTTGCTAATGACATATGATGTTGAACATCTTTTCATATGTTTACTTGCCATCTGTATGTCTTCTTTAGTGAGGTGTCTGTTAAGACCTTTCGCCCATTTTTAAACATGAGATTATTGATTTTCTTTTTGAGTTTTAAGAATTCTTGTAAATGGATGATAGTCCTTTATCAGATATGTCTTTTCTAAGTATTTTCTCCCAATCTGTTGGTTATCTTCTCCTTCTTTTGACATTGTCTGTTGCAGAGCAAAATTATTTTTAAATTGGAGGGTAATTATTTTACAGTGTTGTGTTGGTTTCTGCCATGCAACAAATCAAATCGGCCTTAAGTGTGTATATATATACCCCTCCCTCCAGAGCAGAAGTTCTTAATTATAATGAAGTCCAAGTATCAGTTGTTTCTTTCAAGCACAGTACTTTGGGTATTGTATTTAAAATATCATCACCATGTCTGTCGTCTAGATTTTCTTCTATGTTTTTCTGGGAGTTCTATAGTTTCTTTTTTAAAGCACTACAGATTTTTTAAGCTGTATTCAGACAAGTTGGTATACAAAATTTAGCATGAACAGCATAATGAGTCTGCTTTCTTTGGCTGGGCTGCACAGAATGCAGGGTCTTGGTTTCCCCACCAGGTACTGAACCTGCACCCTCGGCAGTGGAGGTGCAGAGTCTAAGCCTTGGACCACCAGGGAAGTCCCAGGAGTTCTGTAGTTTCGCATTTTTAATTTATATCTAGGATCTGTTTGAGTTAATCTTTTTGGACGGTGTAAAGTCTGCAAAGATTCTTTTTTTTTTTTTTTTCATGTGGATGTCTAGTTGTTCTAGCACCATTTATTGAAAAGATTATCTTTTTTCCACTGATTTGCCTTTGCTCCTTGTCAAAGATTAATTGACTGTGTTTGTCTAGGTCTATTTCTTGGTTCTCTATTCTGTTTCATAGATCTGTTTGTTTCTTCTCTTGCCAATATCTTACTGTCTTGATCACTGCAACTTTATAGTAAGTTTTGAAGGCAGATAGTGTCAGTCCTCTGACATGCTTTTCTTTACTTAAATGTTCCTTCCTAGTTGCTCCAGTACCTCTGCAACTACTATATTTCAATGAGTGTGCCTGTCTGTGTTTTAATCCTTCTTGCTCTTTTATGGTCTGTCCTGATCAGCTTACCACTTTGCTTTCTTTATTTAATAATCCATATTGAAATTTATAGCTAATTGTTTTTAAATTTACATGTGGCAAGCTTCTTCCCTGAACCCCTCTGATTCTCATCAGAAAGAAGTTCCACTGAAAGTAAGGAAGATCAACAGATCTCCACAATAATTGCCTCAAGTTCCCATATATCCCCCTGGCTTGCACTGTCATACTTGCCCATGTATTTCATAATACCTTATGTCATATCTCTGCATATCCCAAGACAGAATGTTCTTCTTTCTGCCAGCCCTTGAATTGACTAGTTGCTCCTCAGGCCTGATTTCTCCTTCTACCTACAAGCAGGCTGAGGTCTCCCTGAACTGTACTCCAGCTTTATTCATTTCTATTGTATTTCCTCTACAGTACTGAGCTCAGTTGTTGTAATAGATTTCTCAGTTTTCTGAGGAAAAGGAGAATTTCTTATTAATTTTGATACTCACAAACAACTATCCCAGTGACCAGTATATAGCAGTTGCTCCATTAGGTATGTATGTTGAATTCCTGATTAAAACTAAAGCTACTGAGCCCCTGCTTATTGCAACTAGAGAAAGCCCACACAGCATGAATTTTAGTCATCTGTGATAATGAAATTTATAAAAATTTAAACAGTGCAAAAGCTAGCATCAGTTCCTCATTGGTAGTTAAGTTGTTTTAATAGATCCCCCTGAGGACTTTTCCCATTCAAGTATTTTGTGATTTAAAAAATGTTCAGTTTTGTTCACACTTTGAAACAGTTAACTGACAGAGATATGAGTAGATGGTAGGAAAAAAATTCAGAAGAATCTAGGAATTCCTAGATTTCTAGATAAATTCCATAATTTATAAACTGAAAAATCAGTCCTTTAGTAGATAATAAACTGTGTAATTTCTTGTGAAGTTATTTCCATTCCTTTGGTGAAAGTGAAAGTCACTCAGCTGTGTCCAACTCTTTGCAACCCCGTGGACTATACAGTCCATGGAATTATCCAGGCTAGAATACTGGAGTGGGTAGCCTTTCCCTTCTCCAGGGGATCTTTCCAACCCAGGGATCGAACCCAGGTCTCCTTCATTGCAGGCAGTCTTTACCAGCTGAGCCACAAGGAAAGTCCAAGAATACTGGAATGGGTACCCTATCCCTTCTCCAGGGGATCTTCCCGACCCAGGAATCAAACCATGGTCTACTGCATTGCAGGCAGATTCTTTACCACTGAGCTATCAGGTATTTACATGTATTTTAATGGTTCTTTGTTTTTATATTTCTGAGCAATTTCAATCATATAAAACTTTAAAGATTTTTATTCACAGAAGTATTGCATTTTTTTAGCATGTTCTGTGAAAAACTTCATTCAGAACTGGAATTATTAAAATTAATATTAATCTCTAGAGATATATTTTTCAGCAGATGAGAGAATACTTAGGCTATTAAACCTAATTCATAAATCACTATGTAGGGTAACGAGACTTTAATGTTCTCTTCAATTTTTCCATTAACTTGAAGTGTCCAGGGCTTTTAAATAAGTTATTTTGGTACAATCACTATGGGACAAATATGACTCTGTTGCTATGGAAAACTTACTCCTTAAATGTGCATTTTCCCTTCTATATTGAGATCTCTTAATTCCTTTTCCATACTCCCATAATATAACATATCAAAGACTATAAGTATTCTAACACTTTTCTGTTATGATTATTGATATGTAAAATATGTATCAGAGAGTATGGTAATTAAAATTAAAAATGAAGAAGAAGTAAAAGTTTAGCTTTTTAAAGGTAACAGTATTGTAGCTACCAAGAATCAGAGCCCACCATTAATTCTATAAACTACTAAAACATTTGTATGTCATAATCCAAATATAATAATGGCCTGATTTATATAACTTGATAGAAAAATTGGAAGTTTGAATTTTAAATGTGTAAATCAAAGTTCCCAGAAGTGATATGTCTGAATATTTAGTACCACATAATGCTCCAAGAAGATAAATTTGAGAAATGCATTCTTAGAAATTCAGCTTGTATGTTATATATGTCTTATAGTTATGAAAGCTGTTTAATCTAGTTTAACACTTTACTAACTTGATATTGAAACAGTTATTTTAATAATTAACATATTAGTTGATTTTGGAAATCATTTAACCAAACTCACTGTAAGAAATATTGCAGTATGTCAGTAATCTAAAGCTAATGTAGTAATATGTACTTATTTATTAATTTTTGGCTGTGCTGGGTCTTCATTGCTTTATGGGTCTTTCATAGCTGTGGTGAGAAGGGGCTATCTGATTGCAGTGCACAGTGGTGGCTTCCCTTGCTGTGGAGCGTGGATTATAGGGTACATGGGCCTCAGTATTTGTGACGCGTGGGCTCAGTAGTTGCAGCTTGTGGGCTCTGGGGCACAGGCTCTAGCTAATTGTGATCTACAGGCTTAGTTTCTCTTAGGCATGTGGGATCTTCCCAGACCAGGGACTGAACCCATGTCTCTAGCATTGGGATTCTTCACCACTGAGCCACCAGGGAAGCCCAATAATATGAACTTTTATCATGATATAACTTCCAATTTACTTCTATGGATTTGCAAATATTTGCATCAAACAATTGAACATAACTTTAAAAGGTGAACAGGTAGAATTATTTCCGAATTTTTTTATTCTCCAATCACGTAGTAAGATTAGCTTCTAAAAATAAAGCCTGAAGATTGAATGTAATATTTTGGAGGATATTTTAACAATAGGTAGATTAGGTAATCTGAAAATCCTCCCAATAAAAATGCCAAATTTAAAGCAAAATAAGATGAATATATTTGAAAGAATAGCTGGAATTACAGTAAAGTGAGGGAAGTCCTTTTGGGTCACAGAGAAAGGTGGCATGTGAAGCAGGCTTTCCTGGATTGAGGTTGTAGATAGGTGAAACCTAGGAGACAATCTGAGAGCTGATTTTGTTGGAGCGCTGGAAAAGGAGGGCTAAGGGAAAAGTAGGGAGTTAGTTTGGGTTTTAATGGTGATCCAGCTATAGGTTCTTCTCATGATGAGTGTATAGAATCATACTCTGTGTATATCAGGGCTTTTGGAGGTCTACCCTTCAGGGAAATGGTGGCTGAGAGAAATCTACTCACTTGGACAGTGTGATGATAGGAAGCTTGTTGGGGTAGTCATAGGCCCTGTATGGAAATAACCTGATTTGCTGAGGATTTGTTAACATGGATCAACCCATACAAGTTTAGGTTTCGAGTACCTGTGAGGTCCAGGAAACCCCAAGCTAACAAATTAACAAAACAAGTGGTCTTTACTTCACACCTACTAGGATGGCTGTAATCAATAAAACAGAAAGTAACAACTGTTAGCCAGGATGTGGAGAAATTGGAAGCCTCATGTATTGTAGTGGGGATGTAAAATGATGGAGCTGCTAAGGTAAACTGTGTGTTGGTTCCTCAAAAAGTTAAACACAACATTGCCATATGGCCCAGCAATTCCCTTCCTAGGTATGCATCTAAACAAATGAAAAGCCGGGACATAAGTATTTGTACACCAATTTTCATAACAGTTCAGTTCAGTCGCTCAGTCGTGTCCAACTCTTTGTGACCCCATGGACTGCAGCACGCCAGGCCTCCTTGTCCATCACCAACTCCCGGAGTTGAATCAGACTCATGTCCATTGAGTTGGTGATGCCATCCAACCATCTCATCCTCTGTCATCCCCTTCTCTTCCTGCCTTCAATCTTTCCCAGCATCAGAGTCTTTTCAAATGAGTTAGTTCTTCTCATCAGGTGGCCAAAGTATTGGAGTTTCAGCTTCAACATCAGTCCTTCAAATGAATATTCAGGACTGATTCCTTGAGGATGGACTAGTTGGATCTCCTTGCAGTGCAAGGAACTCTTAAGAGTCTGCTCCAACATCACAGTTCAAAACGCATCAATTCTTCGGCGCTCAGCTTTCTTTATAGTCCAACTCTCACATCCGTACATGACTACTAGAAAAACCATAGCCTTGACTAGACAGAGCTTTGTTGGCAAAGTAATGTCTCTGCTTTTTAATAAGATGTCTAGGTTGGTCATAACTTTTCTTGCAAGGAGTAAGCATCTTTTTATTTCATGGCTGCAATCACCATCTGCAGTGATTTTGGGGCCCCCCAAAATAAAGTCTGTCACTGTTTCCACGGTTTCCCCATTATTTGCCAGGAAGTGATGGGACTGGATGCCATGATCTTAGTTTCCTGAATGTTGAGCCTTAAGCCAACTTTTTCACTCTCCTCTTCCACTTTCATCAAGAGGCTCTTTTGTTCTTCTTCACTTTCTGCGATAAGGGTGGTATCATCTGCATATCTGAGGTTATTGATATTTCTCCTGGCAATCTAGATTCCAGCTTGTGCTTCTTCCAGCCCAGCTTTTCTCATGATGTACTCTGCATGTAAGTTAAATAAGCAGGGAGACAATATACAGCCTTGACATACTCCTTTTCCTATTTGGAACTAGTCTGTTGTTCCATGTCTAGTTCTAACTGTTGCTTCCTGACCTGCATACAGGTTTCTCAAGAGGCAGGTCAGGTGGTCTGGTATTCCCATCTCTTTCAGAATTTTCCACAGTTTATTGTGATCCACACAGTCAAAAGCTTTGGCATAGTCAATAAAGCAGAAGTAGATGTTTTTCTGGAACTCTCTTGCTCTTTTGATGATCCAGCAGATGTTGGCAATTTGATCTCTGTTTCCTCTGCCTTTTCTAAAACCAGCTTGAACATCTGGAAGTTCACAGTTCACGTATTGCTGAAGCCTGGCTTGGAGAATTTTGAACATACTTTGCTAGTGTGTGAGATGAGTGTAATTCTGTGGTAGTTTGAGCATTCTTTGGCATTGCCTTTCTTTGGGATTGGAATGACAACTGACCTTTTCCAGTCCTGTGGCCACTGCTGAGTTTTCCAAATTTGCTGGCATATTGAGTGCAGCACTTTCACAGCATCATCTTTTAGGATTTGAAATAGCTCAACTGGAATTCCATCACCCCCACTAGCTTTCTTCATAGTGATACAGCATTGTGCAAAACAGCTGAAAGGTAGAAACCACCCAAGTGTCTATCAACAAATGGATGGATAAACAAAATGTGATTTATACTCCACTATGGAAAGGGATGAAATCTTGATATATGCTACAACATGGATAGACACTGATAATATTTTAAGTGTAATAAGCCATACATAGAAAGGCAAATATTGTATGATTCCTCCATTTATACCTCCATTTATAAGAGGTATCTAGAATAGGCAAATTCATTGAGATAGGAAGTAGAATAGAGGTTAACAGAGGTTGCGGGAGTAGGAAAGGGAGAGTTATTGTTTAATGGATACAGAATGGCTGGAGGCAAAATGTTTTGAGCATAACAGTAGTTCACCCAACACTGAGAATTTATGTAATGCCACTGCACTGTTGTTGGAAATATAAGTGGGTACTGCCATTACAGAAAGACTCTACTATGGAGGTTCCTCAAAAAAAAAAAAAATTTGGTAAAGAAAGATAGAACTACCACATGATCCAGCAGTTTCACTTCTGGGTATTTATTCAAAGGAAATTAAAGCACTCTTTTAGATATCTGAACTCCCATGTATATTGCAGCATTATTCACAATTATTCCAAGACATGGAAACAACCTGTGTCCTTAAATGGAGTAATGCTTAAATAAAATGTGGTATGTGTATTCAACAGAATATTATTCAGCTGTTAAAAAAGGAGATCTTGCCATTTGTGACTATGTAGATGAAACTTGAGGGCATTAAGCTAAGTGAAATAATTCAGACGAAAACAAATGCTGTATGAGGTCACTTACATGTGGCATCTAAAGAGGTTGAAGTCGTAGAAATGGAGAATAGAGTGGTGGCTGCCAAGGGCTGGGGTTGGGGGAAATGAGGGGATATTGGTTAAAGAGTGTGAACTTCCCATTGTAAGAGGGGTACATTCTGAGGCTGTAATGTGCAACATGGTGACTATGGTTTCCAATACTGTATTGTATGCCTGAAATTTGCCAAGAAAGCATATCTTAAATGTTCTCATCATCACCACCACCACAACAACAAAATGGTACTTATGTGAGGCGAAGGATGTGTTAGTTAATCTTATTGTGATGAACATTTTGCAATGCATGTGTATTAAATGTGATGGTTATCACATTGTACACTTTAAAATTATCCATTGTTAAGTATCAATTATATCTCAGAAAAGTTGGAGAAAAGAATGTAATTTTAATTTCACCTACCTTACTGTTATGGACTGAATGTTTGTCTCCCCCAAATTTACATGTTGACATTCTAACCCAATGTGATGGTATTAAGAGCTTTTAGCTTTGAAAGGTGATTAAATCGTCAGCATGGAGTCCTGATGAATGGGATTAGCGCTCTTATAAAGGATACCTCAGAAAGCTCTATACCATGCAGGACACAGCAAGTGAGCTCTCGCCCGACACTAAATCTTTTGGGACATTGATCTTGGACTTCCAGACTCCATAACTGTGGGAAATAAATGTTTGCTATTAAAGCCATCTGTCTATGGTATTTTTGTTACAGCAGTTCAAATGGACCAAGATACCGATAACCAAAGTTTCTTGGGTACTCTCAGGGGTTCAGACTACAATTTGAAAATCATACTTTGAGAATAAGATTATATGACTAGATTAAAAGCACAGTTATATGCCATTCATAAGAAAAATGTCTAAAGTGTAAGTTGAAAGTATTTACTAGGGTGACAGAAAATAGACCAAAAAATATGCATGTGTTGTTAGAATCAGGCTAGGTAGGCTTTAAGGCAAAATGCATTACTAAATATAAAGAGAGCAACAATATTATGGTTAATATTCTTCAGGAATGTCTAATAATCCTAAATTTATAATGAACCTAATAAACTATCATCTCACTATATAAAGACAAATTTAACAAAGACATAATGATAGTGAAATGTATTACCATAAGGGCTTCCCAGTGGCACTAGTGGTAAAGAACCTGCCTGCCAAAACAGGAGACGTAAGAGATGCAGGTTCAATTTCTGGATCGGGAAGATCCCCTGAAGGAGGGCATGGCAACTCACTCCAGTATTCTTGCCTGGAGAATCTCATGGACAGAAAAGCCTGGCAGGCTACAGTCCAAAGGGTTGCAAAAAGTCAGTCATAACCAAAGCAACTTAGCACACACTCACATATTACCACATAGTGTAATATGTTGACATGTATCTGTAATTACTAGCTTCTCAGAGAAATGAACAACAAAGTAAACAAGCTTGTTCTAATTGACCTACAGATATGCTGACACTGTAACTGATGCCAGATATTTCATAAAGTGTGTGAGTTTAACCTCCGTATGCTGAAGGTTAAAACTGTGGCTCTCAGAACCTTATGTTCCCATTGAGATGCTTCCTAATAAAGATTGAATTAATTTAAGGGGAAATAATTTAGGCTCTAGGATTCTTAATTAACTCTTTTGAGTATTGAGACATTTTATTGCACTTTTAGGAAATACTGCTTGAAGTGACTACTGAAAAGATGCTGCTGCTGCTGCTGCTGCTGCTAAGTCGCTTCAGTTGTGTCCGACTCTGTTTGACCCCATAGACGAAAGCCCACCAGGCTCCACCATCCCTGGGATTCTCCAGGTAAGAATACTGGAGTGGGTTGCCGTTTCCTTCTCCAGTGCATGCATGCATGCTTAGTCGCTTCAGTCGTGTCCGACTCTGTGCGACCCCATGGACTGCAGCCTGCCAGGCTCCTCTCTCCATGGGATTTTCCAGGCTTGAGTACTGGAGTGGGTCTCCATTGCCTTCTTCAAAAAGATGCTACAGCTACTCAAAATAAGTATAGCTTTCCCTACTCAGAATAAGTATAGCTTTCTTCTAATAAAGAATAGTGAGGAAACTTCTCTATGCTCAAGAACGTGGAAGTAAAGAAATAAGATTGCCTCTCAGAGATAAATTATTAAATCAGTTCATACCGGATCAGAAAAAGAGATATTCAAGAATTCACTTCTCCCTGTTCTGCCTGTAGTCCGAGTCCCCGGTCGGGAAAGAAGACTCCTCGAAACAATGCAACTCGCAATAGGGGAATTTATTACTGACTGGAGCCAGGGCCTCCTGCCCTCACCAGGTGTGTGAGGACGAAAGGCCCCGAGCCCCAGTTCTCTCGGGTATTTATTAGGTCAAAATAAGCAGCAGGTAGTTGGCGCAATCGGATTGGTTACACAGTGGGTGGTTGGCGTAAGTGGATTGGTTACACAGTTGGAAGGTAATTTTTGTTGGCCCAACGTGGGGCTTTCAGCTTTCCCCTGATAGGTTCCCTTTTTTCTGGCTAGGCATATGTTGCTTGGCTGGCTCCAGGAGGCCTGATAATTATGTTACCCTGGGAAACCAGGCCTACTCCTAATCTAGGCTGCCTGCCATGGCATTAGCCGTGACAGCCTCACATTTCCCCCTGTCTGTTGTTCAAGTAGAGGAATCTTCTTCTTTGCCCTGTGAAATTGACTGATATTGTTGTCTCAATATCATAATGTGGATGGTATTTAGGCGCTCCCTAATAAATGAGATCAGACGGTTTAAAATGCATGGACCAAAGGTCAGTAAGAATATTAATATTATGAGTGGACCCAGGAGGGTGGAAATCAAACTGGTCAACCAGGGGGAGCGCTGAAACCAAGGTTTAAACCAACCTTGTTGGGCTTTTTGTTCTCTCTTTCGCTGGGCTAGTCCCTCTCTTACTTTCTGGAGAGATTTTTGTACCACCCCTGAATGGTCGATATAGAAACAGCATTTTTTTCCCAGTGCTGCACATAATCTTTCTTGTAGAAACAACAAATTTAAACCTCTCTTATTCTGTAACACTACTTCAGCAAAGGAGCTCAAGGATTCTTGGAGGTGCGAAATGGACTGTTTCCGTGGTTTCGCAACCCCAAGTGGCGCAATAAAAAGAGTCAACTCCCCCACATTTTTCAATTTGGTTTCGATCTCTTTTTCCCCCCCAGGCAGACATAGACAGGCACCTGTTCGTAGTACTGTGGGCCTTTTTGCTCACAGTTACAGGTGAACAGACCTAAAGAGCCGTGGGCAAAGAACTTGGTCAGTTGGTGGGGACCAAACCCACTACCGTCAGCCGCCAGCACGCACAAATCAAAGGTCAGTACTGGCCACCATGTCCCTTTGGGGGCCACTTTGGAGCTCGAATTAAGCACTTCTCCAGTCTCAGGATTGTAGATCATCTAAGTCAGGTTAGCCGGCTGATGGGGGTTGTGGCTGGTTCCTCCTGGGCCGATGAAAACTGTTATTAGCAGGAGAGTTAAGAGGGCTCTCGTCGTACGAGTTTCAGTTTTAAAGGATGTGACGGGTGAGGTCTTGCCTCCCCTTCTGCTTGCATCCTCTCTTGTTCTTCCGGGGTGGCTTGCCACAGGTGATTGCAGTTAACCCTGGGCCCGATCCCATCGACCTTAACAGCAGTAGGAGTGGTAAGGAGAACAACATAAGGGCCTTTCCATCTAGGTTCTAATGCTTTAGACTGGTGTTGTTTTACCTAAACCCAATCACCCGGGCCAATATTATGTGAGGGGATGGTTCCCTTGCTTGTTCCCTCGTGTATCTCTCGAATTAATTTTTAAACATGGCTATGCACCTTGCTTAATGCCATCAGTGTTTGCTGGAATTGTCCCAAGGTAGGGGGTGGTAGGCATTTTCTCTCGAATATAGGACACACAGGAGGGGGTCTTCCATACAGAATCTCAAAAGGGGTAAGATTCAGCTTATAAGGGGGTGTTACGCGCTCTAAAGAGTGCGTAGGGAAGGAGGGTCACCCAGTCCCCACCAGTCTCTATTGCCAACTTTGTCAAAGTTTTTTTTAGGGTCCGATTCATTCTTTTAACCTGTCTTGAGCTCTGGGGATTATATTCACAATGTAACTTCCATTTTGTCCCCAGAGCTTGGGCTAGCCCTTGTACAATCTGGCTCACAAAGGCAGGTCCGTTATCAGAGCCCATAGTCACTGGCAGCCTGTACCTAGGCACTATCTCTTCTAAGATCTTTTTTAGCAACGACTGTTGCTGTCTCTCCCTTAGTGGGGAAGGCTTTTACCCACCCCGAGAAGGTATCTACAAGAACCAACAGATAGCGATACCCGTACTTGCCTGGCCCTACCTCAGTGAAATCTATCTCCCAGTGTTGCCCTGGCTCTTCCCCTCGGTACCTCGTTCCAGTGTGCTGCCTTTTCTGTCCTCATCAGCTGGCACACTTTGCAAGCCTGGATTATCTCTCGTACAGTTGTATTTTGTCGAGGGAACCTCAGGCAGGCCATCTGGAGAAGAGTCAGGTCTTTTTTTTCCTCAAGTGTGTAGTTGTGTGCAGGTGTTCACATAGGTGATGATCCAGGATGGCAGGCAATATCAGGTTGTTTTTTTGATCTCGGTACCATCCATCTTTGTCATCTTTCTGGAGGGTGGTATCCTCATTGATCCAAATGAGGTCAGGGAGGGAATAGTCGGGGACTGAGGCAGACTCCCCATACCAGGAGGTGGAAGTCCCATGGCTAATGTGGGGGCGGCGTAGTCCCAGCTGGCCGCTTTTAGTAGGGCCCGTCTGAGTGTCTGGAAAGCCTGTTTTATTGGCTCAGTCCAAGTCCAGTTTGGGGTCTCTTTACTTCCCTCATACAAGGGCCGGGCCTTCTCAGCAAACCCCATGATCCACAGTCTACAATATCTAACAGTCTCCAGAAACTCTCTCATCTGGCGGGGGGTCTTGGGCTCTGGTATCTGCAATATTGTTTCCTTCATGGCCTGAGTTAGCCACCTTTGCCCCTGCCTGATCTTATACCCCAAATAGGTGACCTCTTGCCGAGATATTTGCGCCTTCTTTGCGCTAGCACGATATCCCAAGGTGCCTAGAGTCTGTAAGAGGTCACCGGTGGCACGGCTGCATGCCTCCTCTGTGGTTCCAGCCAACATAAGGTCATCCACATATTGCAGCAGGATGACCTCTGGGTGGCGAGTCCGATATTCATAGAGGTCTTCACTCAAAGCCTCATTAAACAAGGTAGGGGAGTTTTTTTTTTTGAACCCTTGTGGGAGGCGGGTCCAAGTTTGTTGTACTACCGTTTGGCCTTCCCCCTCAGTCCACTCAAAGGCAAATATCTCCTGGCTCTGGGCCGCCAGGGGTAGGCTGAAAAAAGCATCTTTCAAGTCCAACACAGTGTACCAAGTGTACTCAGGCAGCAGACTGCTCAGGAGGGTATACGGGTTGGGGACAGTAGGGTGTATGTCACTCACCCGCTTGTTGACTTCTCATAGGTCCTGGACAGGTCTGTAATCCGTACTCCCTGGCTTCTTCACCGGTAGTAAGGGGGTGTTCCAAGGGGATTGGCACCGCTTGAGAATTCCGGCATCCCTGAGCCGCCGAATGTGGGGAGTGATCTCCCGCCAAGCCTCCTGGCTCATAGGATATTGTTTCACCCTCACAGGAGTCGCCTCGGCTTTTAGTTTGATAACGACCGGATGTCTCTGTTTAGCCAGTCCCATTCCTGCTGTTTTTGCCCATGCCAACGGGTATTTGTGGACCCACGGTTGTATATCTGGTGTTATAACCTCTGAGGGCTCAGGCACAAAAAGTCTGTATTCATCTCTTAAAGCTAGAGACAAGACATGTATCGGCTGTCCAAGTCCATCCGTGACTGACATTCTCCCAGGGTCAAAATGGATCTGAGCATTAACTTTAGTCAACAAGTCCCGTCCAAGTAGAGGGGCTGGGCATTCTGGTATCACCAAAAACGAATGGGACACCTGATGGGTCCCCAAATTTACTTTCCGTTCTGTGGTCCAACAGTATTTTTTTTGTCCCCGTGGCTCTCTGCACCAAGCTGGTTTTCTTAGACACTGGTCCCAGTTTTTGATTTAAAACAGAGTGTTGGGCGCCAGTGTCCACCATGAAGCCAACGGGTTTCCCCTCCACATGTATGGTTACCCAGGACTTGGGGAGGGGTGCCGAGTCTTGACTCCCCTAGTCACTGTCTTCTCCCACATATAGAACTCGAGTTCCAGGGGAAATTCTCTCTCTTTGGGTTGTTCCTCTCTTCAGGTCCCTCTTAGGGCACTCCTTTTTCTAGTGCCCCCATTCTTTGCAGTAAGCGCACTGATCTTTCTTTAGGGCCTGCCTTTTTGGTCTCTCTTTTTCTCCCATCTGGGGGCCTTGAGGCTCCCTCAGTTCTGTTCCGGCCTTTATCCCTGCAGAAAGAATCTTGGCTAGCTATCTCTGGTTCTTCCGGTTTTCTTTCGCCCTATGTTCCCTATCTTTTTTTCTGATCTTCTCAGCTAGTTCCCTTTCTTCCTGACGAAGTCGTTCTTCCCTTTCTTCTGGGGTCTCCCTATTATTAAATACCTTTTCAGCTGCTTTCAGTAAGTCTTGTATTGTCTGTTTTCTTAACCCCTCTATCTTTTGTAATTTTCTCTTAATATCTGGGGCTGCCTGATTCACAAACACTAGTAGAACTGTAGCACGTGATTCCTCAGCCTGGGGGTCCATGGGTGTATATTGCCTGAAGGCTTCCATTAGCCTCTCTAAGAAGGCTGACGGGCTCTCAGTGGGCTCTTGCCTTACTAAATTTACCTTTGCCAAATTTGTCGGCTTCTTAGCTGCGGCCTGCAGGCCAGCCATTAGAGTCTGGCGGTACACTCGGAGATGCTCCCTACCTTCCACTTGCTCAAAATCCCAGTTAGGCCGCAACAGAGGAAACCCCTCATCCACGAGAAGAGGCTGGGCGGTTGGTCTCCCGTCGACCCCCGGGACCCGTTTCTGCTCCTCTGCCAGGATTCGCTCCCATTCTTCCATGGTGAAGAGCACCTGTAACAGCTGCTGGCAATCATCCCAGGTGGGGTTATGAGTGAACACAATGGAATCTAAGAGGTTAATGAGGCCTTGGGATTTCTCCGAAAAAGGAGGATTTTGGGTTTTCTAATTATACAGATCACTCGTGGAAAAGGGCCAGTACTGATAGGTTTGCTCTCTGTCTGGGCTAGCTGGTCCCACCCGGACGGGGAGTGCCTGTACAGTAGATGAAGGTAACTCTGGGTCCCCATGATCTTGCTCACCCCTATTTTTTCTATTTTTTCTCCAGGGTTGGGATTCCCTTGTCCCTTCTGATTCATCGGGGTGGGGGGGGGGGCTCTTCCCCCCGGGGGGCTCCTGCAATGGAGGAGGGGCATATGGTGGGGGCCTAATTTCCGTCTCCAAGTCAATCAGGTTCCAGTCCGAGGATTCCTGCAAGACCGGTTTTGGGCCCTTATTCTTGGCTTCCTCTGGGGGAGTGGGAGTTTTTATAACCAGGGCCTGTACATTAGGAGAATCAGGGAGTTTGTGAACAAAAAGTTTTAACCATTCGGGCGGATCTTTTGCTAGATCTTGCCAGACCATAACATATGGGACTTGGCTCGGGTGGCCCCAGGGATCAGGAGCCATAACTTTTTTTTTTCACCGCCCGAATAATAGAAGGTTGAAAAGTTCCCTCTGGAGGCCATCTAACTTGGAAGGTGGGCCACTCTGCAGAGCAAAAGGTTATTAATTTACTCTTTGTAACTAGTAGCGACAGATCATATGCTCTAGCCCTGACATCCGAGAAATGATCAGTCATGAGAGAGAGTGAGGTAGATTTTCTTTGCCCCATAGCGAGAGTCAGAAGAAGTCATCGAGAATTACCACCAATAATTCCTATCAGGAGTGGTGGCGGCCAGGAGGTTGGGCTTGTGGTATGCTTCGTGGAACTATTTGAGTGCCTTAGTCGCTGCACAGAAGTTTTCTTGCTGGGGGCGGGCACCCTAAGGGTTTCTAACCCGTTCCGTGACCCCCTTATCCTTTCACGGGAGTCTTCCAGTGGCAGGCGCCCTATTGGCTCTTAAGTGCCTGTCCCGTGCCCACACAGATGGGTTTTTATTTGGCCAGATTCTCGGTTTAGAATACGAGAAAAAAAAGAAAGGAGTTTCACCCTCTCGGGCTCCCGTTACTGGGGCTGACTTGTTGGGAGGCCTTCAGAATCCGCCAGGGAGTAGCCCTGGCCAGGACTCATCAGTTGCCCCGACAAATGTCTGCCCGTTCACTGAAACTCCCAGAAACAGAAATGAGGCTCCAAGGCTTTATAGGACGAAGTAGACAACGACACATCAGAGAACGAGACAGGAGACAATGCCGGCAGTTATACAGAAAAACACACAGACAGACACACATCGGCCGACAACACAGATCCTCTGGAACAAGGGTCACCTTACCGTATGGCGTCCACTGTTCCCCAGATTCGGGCTTAGGAGAGGAGGTCTCCTTCCCGCAGAGCTGGCTGCCTCCCAGCGCGCTCGCTGGCCTCGGCCTCATGCCAGCCGGAACGGCCAGTCCGTTCCCTCATGGAAAGCTTTCCCTAACGCCAGACAGCTTCCTGCTTCACAGCAGGGTCTTGGCTTTACTCTGGTCTTTTTGCACTAGACACCTTCCTGCTTCACAGCAGGGCCTCGGCTTTACTCTGGTCTTTTTGCGCCAGACACCTTCCTGCTTCACAGCAGGGCCTCGGCTTTACTCTGGACTTTTCTAGACCTGCCTGAGCACCGGTGCTATTACCTGTCTTTTTTCCCCTTTGTTCCAAAGAGCATTCTTCCCCGGTCAAGGGATCCCGGACGAGCCCCCAAATGTTCTGCCCGTAGTCCGAGTCCCCGGTCGGGAAAGAAGACTCCTCGAAACAATGCAACTCGCAATAGGGGAATTTATTACTGACTCGAGCCAGGGCCTCCCGCCCTCACCAGGTGTGTGAGGATGAAAGGCCCCGAGCCCCAGTTTTCTCGGGTATTTATTAGGTCAAAATAAGCAGCAGGTAGTTGGCGCAATCGGATTGGTTACACAGTGGGTAGTTGGCGTAAGCGGATTGGTTACACAGTTGGAAGGTAATTTTTGTTGGCCCAACGTGGGGCTTTCAGCTTTCCCCTGATAGGTTCCCTTTTTTCTGGCTAGGCATATGTTGCTTGGCTGGCTCCAGGAGGCCTGATAATTTTGTTACCCTGGGAAACCAGGCCTACTCCTAATCTAGGCTGCCTGCCATGGCATTAGCCATGACAGCCTCACACTCCCATACTAGGGAAGTTTTCAGCTATTATCTCTTCAAATATTTTCTCAAATCCCTTCTCTCTCTCTTCTCCTTCTGGGACCCCATAATGATAATGTTGCTACATTTAATGTTGTCCCAGTGGTCTCTTAGGCTGTCTTTGTTTTTTTTCACTCTTACATCTGTATTCTGTTTTGTGGCAGTGGTTTCCACCTTTCTGTCTTCCAGGTCACTTATCCATTCTTCTGCCTCAGTTATTCTGTTATTGATTCATTCTAGATTATTGTTCATCTCTGTTTGTTCCTTAGTTCTTCTAGGTCTTTGGTAAACATTTCTTGCATCTTCTCCATTATTTTCCTGAGATCCTGGATCATCTTCACTATCATTATTCTGAATTCTTTTTCTGAAAGGTTGCCTATCTCCCCTTCATTTAGTTGTTTTTCTGGGATTTTATCTTGTCCCTTCATCTGGGACATAATTCTCTGTATTTACATTTTAACTCTAACAATTTAATAACTTTCTGTGATGTGGTTTTCATTCTGGAGGCTGCAGGATTGTAGTTTTTCTTGCTTTTTCTGTCTGCCCTCTGGTAGATGAGGCTAAGAGTCTTGTGTATGCTCCCTGATGGAAGGGACTGGTGCTGGGGAAAATGGGGTTTTGCTCTGGTGAGCAGAGCTGTGCTCAGTAAAACTATAATTGAATTGTCTGCCGATGAGTGGGGCTGCACTCCCTCCCCCTTTTAGTTGCTTGGCCTGAGGCAACCCAGTCCTGGCGTCTACAGGTTCTGTGGTTTCAAGAGGGCTTATACCAAGGGGGAACTCCCAGGATTGCTGCTGCCAGTATTCACCTCCCTGCAGCAAGCCACTGTCAACTGTGGCTCCATAGGAAACCCTCCAGTATCAGCAGATAGGTCTGATTCAGTCTCCTGTCTGGTCACTGCTCCTTTCCCCCAGGTCCTAGAGCACGCAAGATTTTCTTTGTACCCTCCAAGAGTGGAGTCTCTGTTTCCCCTAGTCCTGTGAAAGCCCTGAGATCAAATCACTGGCCTTCAAAGTCAGATTTCCTGGAGATTCCTAGTCCCTTTAGCAGATCCCCAGACTGGGAAGCTTGACATGTGGCTAAGACCCTTCACAACAGTGGGAGAACTTCTTTGGTATTGTTGTTCTCCAGTTTGTGGGTCACCCACCTGGCAGGTATGGGATTTGATTTTACTGTGATTGCATCTGTCCTACTGTCTCATTAAGGCTTCTTCTTTGTCTTTGGACATGGGGTATCCATTTTTCGTGGGTTCCATCATCTTTCTCTTGATAGTGGTTCAATAGCTAGTTGCGATTTTGATGCTCTCTCAGGGAGATGAACACATGTCCTTCCACTCCACAATCTTGAACCAATCTGCCTTTGCTAACAATTGTGGTGATGTGGCCCTTGTTACATACCTAGTGGGACAGCTTGGTAACTCTGGCCATTCAGAGGAGACAATTAACTTATTTTTCTCTGATTCTTTTGCTTTACTGCCTATGATTTGGTTTCCTGGGCATTTTCACCTAAAATACATTCACCAATCTACCAATCAGTGAACACAAGTCGTAACTGGTTTTTGTAAATGAAAGTAGCATCTTAAAAAAAAAAAATTCTGCATTAGGTTACAGTGAGTTAGCTCCCCAGAGTCTGATTCCCTTGCATGTACCAGAAATCAAAGTCCCAGACACCCAGAGCTTAACTGAAATGAGATGATGGCCTGAGGTCCTCTTGACTGTGGGTCTGTTGGGAGGACAGCATACCTCTCATGAGAGATAACCGACCTCACTGCCTTATGCTCCCTTCTCACTGCAACACTTATGACCCCAGGTAAGGGCGTGCTCTGGCTCATTATCCTGAGTTTGAGCGTCAGGCGAGTGTACACTCCATGGTTCTGTTTCTTCACAACAAAGATTTGGAGTGACGGACATTAAAGCTCTCGGCATGTCACAGCTCTCGGGTCTTGGACAGACCATGTTATAGCTCTCAGGTCTCGAACAGACCATGTTATAGCTCTTAGACAAATCAGTGTTACAGCTCCGTGTTACAGTTCTATTTTATTTAAAAAATAGCAGGAAAATCCATCTTCGAGGCGTGAGGGCATGTCGACCCACAGACGCCAAGAGAAGAGTGCCGCAGCGCGTGGGGGAGAGAGAGAGAGAGAGACCCCCAGCCCGTTGGCTCCTCTTTTTATATATTTTTTTCTCCCCCTGGGCCTGCCCTATGTAAATTGGGCTAGCCAGGAGTGTTGTTTGTTCTACCTGAGGTCCTCACTCCTGTCCTCAGACCTTCTTTTGTTCTATTTTTGCAGGCTTTTTTCTTCCTTGTCTTTTAGCCACCGCCATTCTGTACTCTTGTTTTCTATTCTAACTACCTAACATTCCCCCCCGTCAAGAGATGGGAG
Source organism: Cervus elaphus (assembly GCF_910594005.1). Classification (NCBI taxonomy): domain Eukaryota; kingdom Metazoa; phylum Chordata; class Mammalia; order Artiodactyla; family Cervidae; genus Cervus; species Cervus elaphus. The sequence continues at coordinate 7,144,932 of NC_057831.1, read as the reverse complement.
GCCCAATTCTTTGGGAATAGGGGCGTCAAGGTCTTTCTTACTTCCTGCTGAACTGGGATGGCGAGGGGCATTGGGCCTTCCCCTCTTGCTAGTCTCAAGACTCAGAGTCTTATAGCAGAGTCCATCTAAGGGTGAGTGGTATTTTCCGTGGTCGACTGTAGCTTTGTATCTTTGTTGAACTGGCGCTGCATGTCGTAGCTTGACCTGGGCAGAGACAAGACAGGTTAGACAATTGACAGTACATGGAACAATCATAAGCAGCATCAATATGGCGTAACAAGGACTAGTAGGGGCATTAACCAATTCCAAATTCACATCACCAGGATGGCTCAAGTCCCTTCTTGTTCAGGGATCAGAAGATCTATCTCCTGTCTGTCTTGGAGTACGATCCCTACCAAGCTGTGTAGGCTCTTTAGAGTTATCCTGAGAAATCTTATCTCCAGAAACTTAATATTTGGGATGTTCATTAGATGACACTCATTTGTCATCCTGAATAGGCATCTGAGATCTCCCAGGTGCTCACAGGTGTACTGAGTGTCCTCTTCTGTTTTCTTCCACGGCTTGACTCGTGAGTAGTGAATCCAGGAGTCATGTTCTGGTACCTTGACTGCTGTGGGGGTAGAAAGTATTACAAGGTAGGGGCCCCTCCATGTGGGCTGGAGTTGAGCCTTTGGGGACCCATCTTTCCATACTTTAATTAGGACTTGAGTCCCTGGAGCATATAGTGGTGACTCCTTAGAATCTTTGGGGTTCTGGTTGACACCCTGTAAGTGTATATCCTGTTGGAATTGCCCAAAGGCCATGGTATAAGACTGGAGGGTCTGCACCTCTGGATCTAGGAAGAGGTCATTGATATAAACAAAAGGTCTCCCATATAGCATCTCATAAGGACTAAGACCAACCTGTTCCTTAGGGGCAATACAAGTGCAGAGGAGAGCTATTGGTAAAGCCTCCTTCCACCCAGGGAGTTCTCCTGGGTTATCTTTTTTATTGCTGATTTTAAGAATTGGTTGGCTCTTTCTACTTTTCCTGAAGACTGAAGCCTCCAAGCACAATGGAGATAATAAGTAATGACCAATGCTTTAGAGACCCTTTGGGTGACCTTAGAAATAAATGATGTCCCATTGTCACTTTGTAATGATCTGGGCAGACCAAATCTTGGAATGATTTCATGGAACAGCTTTTTTACCACCTCCTCACCCTTCTCAGTTCAGGTGGGAAAGCCTTCAATCCATCCTGTGAATGTATCTATCATGGCTAATAGGTATTTATATCCTTGAGAAACTGGCATCTGGGTGAAGTCCATCTGCCAGTCCTCTCCTGGGCAGGCCCCACGTCTTTGGATGGGCTGGGCTAGCTGGAGTCTTCAAGCTCCTTGGGGGCTGTTTAATTGGCAAGTGGGACAAAAGGAGACCACTTGCCTTATAATTGTTTGAAGGCCTGTTCGTTTTAAGGAACTTTCTAGTAATCTTTGGAGGGCCTTTTACCCTAAATGAGTAGTGGCAGGTAAGGAGTTAACCAACTTCCATTGGAGGTTTCCAGGCAGAAAAAGGAGTCCCTCCTTTTGGAACAACCCCATATGATCTTCTTGAAAGCCCTCACTCTTAGCTTTAAGAGTCTCACCTTCAGTATATGAAGGAGTTTCTGGCAAATTAGTCTGTGGAACTAAGGTCATGGTTCTGTAACGCTGCTCTCTTAGCTGCCTGATCAGCTGCCTTGATTCCCTCGTGCCACTTCAGTGCTCCCTTTTTGGTGCCCTGTAGTGTGGGAGACTGAAACCTCAGTGGGCAGATGGACTGCCTCCAAGAGTCTAAGAATTTGATCACCATATTTGATTGGGGACCCTCAGGTGGTCAAGTGGGCCCTTTCCAAATAGCAGCACGTGCATGTAGCACCAGAAAGGCATACTTGGAGTCAGGGTAAATGGTTACTCTTTTTCCTTTTCCCAGTTCTAAAGCTCGAGTCAGGGCTATGAGCTCAGCCAATTGGGCTGAAGTACCTGGTGGCAGATGCTTAACCTCTATGATTTCAAAATTGGAGACTACTGCATATCCGGCTCTTCTTTTTCCATCCAAGACAAAGCTGCTTCCATCAATGTACTAGATTTCCTCAGGATTGGCCAGAGGATCTTCCGACAATCCCTCTCGGGGTTTTGTCCAGTGGTCCAAGGTTTCTAGGCAAGAGTGAAAGGGAAGAGAGCCCTTGGGGGTAGGCAGGAGGGTGGCTGGGTTAAGAACCTCACAAGGGGATACAGTGAGGCCTGGATTTTCCATCATTTCTTGATATCTGAAGATTCTTTGATCAGACATCCATAAATGGCCTTTCCCATTTAGGAGTTGTTTTACTTGGTGGCTGGTAAAAATAGTTAGTTTGTCCCCAGAGGAGAGTTTTAAAGCCTCTTCTATCATGATTGCAACAGCTGCAAGATTTCGAAGGCAGGGGGGCCAGCCTCGGGCGGTTGGATTGAGCCTCTTGGCTAAGTAAGGTATAGGCTGGGGCTCAGATCCCAACGTTTGAGTGAACACTCTCAAGACTGTTCCCTCTCTTTCATGGACATAAAGTTGGAATGCTTTTTCTGGTTCTGGCAACCTCAAGGCAGGTGCCTGAGTTAAGGCCTGTTTTAGTATAGCCTCTGCCTTCTTTTGAGGAGTTCCCCACATCAGTGGGATTGAATCATCTCATCCCTTTAAGCTTTCATATAAGGGCTGGGCAATTAGACCATAGTTGGGTATCCAGTTTCTACAATACCCAGTTAGCCCAAGGAAAGCTGGCAATTGTTTTCGAGTCGTGGGGGAGGGCAACTAGAGGATTCCTTGTACCCAATCGGAGGACAGCCTCCTGGACCCGTGTGTAACCTGAACTCCCAGGTAAGTGACCTTTGTCTCAACCATCTGTGCCTTAGCACGGGAGACTTTATATCCCCTTTCTGCCAAAAAGTTTAGAACCTGAATTTTATGTTGTTGGGCATTTTTTTTTCATCTGGAGAGCAGATTAGTAGGTTATCTATGAATTGTAATATTTTCCCATTAGGTCCCAGGTCCAGATCTAGGAGATCCCAGCTAAGGGCCTGTCCAAACAAGTGGGGGCTATCTCTGAAACCCTGAGGTAATATTGTCCAAGTCATCTGTTGGTGTTTTTCTCCTGGGGCCTCCCACTCAAAGGCAAAAAGATATTGGGATTCTTTAGCCAGTGGTATGCAAAAAAATGCATCTTTGAGAGCTAAGACTGTAAACGACTTGGCACTGGGTGGTATTTCTCCCAAGATTACATAGGAATTGGGTACTGTGGGATGGAGGGGGACTACAACTTCATATATGATATAGAGATCTTGAACCATTTGCCAGGTTCCATCTTTTTTCTTTACTGAGAGGATTGGGGTGTTGCATGGCGAATTGGTGGGGACCAATAGCCCACAAGCAAGGAATTTATTTATTGAAGGCTGTAGTCCCTCCTGAGCCTCCCTTTTGAGGGGATATTGTTTCTGGCTAGGAAACCGAGTGGGATCTCAGAGGACAATGATAACCAGTTCAGCTTGATGGGCTCGTCCAGGAATTCCCTGGTCCCACACCTGGGGGTTAATTTTGTCTTCCCATAGTTTTTGGTCCCTCTCTATTGGAGAAGGTGTAATGGGTTCTTCAGTACTAACCAGAAGCTGTGGGGCCCTAGGGGCTGAAAAGCTTCCCGTCACAAGGGTGGTCCCCAGTTTAGTGAGTATGTCTCTTCCCATTAAGGGAGTAGGACAGTCAGGGACCACCAGGAACTGATGGGAAATTATCTGTCCATCCCAGCAACAAAGAAGTGCTTGGGTGAATCTTCTAGTAGTTGCTTTTCCTGTAGCACCCAAAATGGTACAAGTTTGGGAGGAGAAGGCTCCGGAGTAGGAGATCAAGACAGAGCAGGTAGCCCCTGTGTCAACCAAGAAATTCTCGGACCTACCTGCCACATCCAGTTGCACCCTTGGCTCCAGCCCCGTGATGGTTATCTGTGACAGGCGGGCTGGCTGGAGAGGGCCGCTTCAGTCCTCTTGAACCATCGTGAGGGAAGGCTTGGCCCTTGATCTTGAGGCTCTTGGGTCCCGAGGGCAGAGTGCCGCCCAGTGTCCCAGTTGATGGCATTTGTAGTAAGCCATTTTAGGAGACTTGTCACGGTTTGGACACTCTTTGGCCCAATGCCCCACCTGTCTACAGATTAGGCATTTGCCTCGTGCCTTGTCATTCAAGGCCTTGGGGTTTGCCATAGGGCTTCCCTGGAGGGTGGCCAGCATCTGGGCATGCCTTGTCTCCTTCTCTCCCTCTCCTGGGCCTTGGCCTCTTTCTCCTGTTCTCTGTTATAAAAGGTATTGGTGGCTGTCTGGACCATCTCATCTAAAGAGGAAGCAGGGTCCTGCTGCTGTAGCTGTTGTAACTTAATTCTGATATCTGATGCACATTGGGATAGGAATTTTTCCTTTAAAATCACCTGTCCCTCCTAAGAGTCTAAGTCCAGATTGGTAAACTTTTGGAGGGCCTCTTTTAGCCTTTCCAGAAAGGCAATGGGGTTCTCATTGGGCTCCTGAGCTTTTGCTGAGACTGGGCACAGTCCCACGAGTAATAGGCTTCCCTCTATTTCCATGGGTGGACTTCCTTAGGGGTGAGTCTTTCTGAAGCTTATCCTATGCAGCACTGTTGCAACCAGAGAGCCAGGTGTCCCTGGGTCAGGGTGCAGATCCCCAGGCAGGCTGAGGCATGACAGCTTCCTAGAGATTGAATCCCCAGGCAGGTTGAGGCATGATGGCCTCCTGAGAATTGGGTCCCTGGGCAGGTCGAGGTATGACGACCTCCTGGGATCCCTGGACTGGTGGATCCCTGAGCAGGTTGAGGCGTGACAACCTTTCGAGGACCAGATCCCTAGGTAGGTCAAGGCAGGTTGACCTCCTAGGACCCCTGGGCTGGAGGTGGGCATCCCCAAGATCTCCAGCATGACCAGTGCTGGGTAGGATTGAGGGGTTGTAATCTTAACTCATTGATGGTTTGTCCACCATGGATGGGAATAGATATCATGATGTAAAGCACTCCAGTCCTGTACCCTGAGACTGAGGAACAGTGTAACAGTCATAAGCCTTATCCTCTTACTCTAAGGGATTGTAAGTCACTGATTTCTTCCTTAGTCCTCCATAAGAGCAGGTTAGGGTGTCTCCAGTGGTAAACATTTCCTTGTCATAGACCCACTTTAGGTAATAACAGAAGTACCGATAAAGGAGCGGGTTATCTGGCCCTATTAGGGACATTAAGGTATTTTAATAATAGGCTGGGTGGAGCAGTGTTGCCTACAAGAGGGCAGAGTCCTGGTTGTAGGGGTTAGTAAGTGGCTTAAGAACAAATTTGTTAAGAGGCAACAGACCAGATGTTCCATAAAAGTGGAGTGGAGATTTGATCCAGGGGTGCATTTGTAGCTTTAGGAGAAGGGTGGTAAGGGTTTGGACCCAAACGGCCTTCAGGGCTAACTCCCAAAGTGGCAAACATTATCCCTGGAAGCCAAATTGCCTTTGAAGGGATGCCACCAACAGAGGGACTTCTCGCAGGCATTGTGTGCCTGTCACCTGCCTTAGTGGGTCCCCTGAGGTATACTGCTGTTGCACGTGTTGTAGGGAATATGGAAGGTGAAGGCCTGAATATCTGGAGGGGTTGAATATTATACAGTATTTCCCTCCTAAGGGCCAGCTATTTTCTGGTTGTCTCTCTAGAAGATTGTAGAGGCGACACTGTGGGCCTGGATGTGGCTCAGGAAGAAGCATGAAACAGGAGGGAGAGGTCAGAGCACAACCTTTGAAAGAAAGGCGTAGCCCGAGGGCTTAGCGTGTACCAGTTAAAGTCAGCTGGGTCCAGATGACACGTCAGACTCAAGGAAACCTTACTCCCCAATCTGTGAGCCGGAAGACGCACCCAGAGGAGGCAGGACAGCTCTAGTTCAGTCGCTCAGTCGTGTCCGACTCTTCACGACCCCATGAATCGCAGCATGCCAGGCCTCCCTGTCCATCACCAACTCCCGGAGTTTACTCAAACTCATGTCCGTCGAATCGGTGATGCCATCCAGCCATTTCATCCTCTGTCGTCCCCTTCTCCTCCTTCCCCCAATCCCTCGCAGCATCAGGGTCTTTTCCAAAGAGTCAACTCTTCGCATGAGGTGGCCAAAGTATTGGAGTTTCAGCTTCAGCATCAGTCTTTCCAATGAACATCCAGGACTGATCTCTTTTAGGATGGACTGGTTGGATCTCCTTGCAGTCCAAGGGACTCTCAAGAGTCTTCTCCAACACCACAGTTCAAAAGCATCAATTCTTCAGCGCTCAGCTTTCTTCGCAGTCCAACTCTCACATCCATACATGACCACTGGAAAAACCATAGCCTTGACTAGACGGGCACTTGTTGGCAAACTAATCGCTCTGCTTTTTAATACGCTATCTACGTTGGTCATAACTTTCCTTCCGAAGAGTAAGCGTCTTTTAATTTCACGGCTACAATCACCATCTGCAGTGATTTTGGAGCCCAAAAAAATAAAGTCTGACAGTGTTTCCACTGTCTCCCCGTCTATTTGCTATGAAGTGATAGGACAAGATGCCATGATCTTAGTTTTCTGAATGTTGAGCTTTAAGCCAACTTTTCCACTCTCCTCTTTCACTTTCATCAAGAGGCTTTTTAGTTCCTCTTCACTTTCTGCCATAAGGATGGTGTCATCCGCATATCTGAGGTTATTAATATTTCTCCCGGCAATCTTGATTCCAGCTAGTGCTTCCTCCAGCCCAGCATTTCTCACGATGTACTCTGCATGTAAGTTAAATAAGCAGGGTGACAATATATCAGCCTTGACATACTCCTTTTCCTATTTGGAACCAGTCTGTTGTTCCATGTCTAGTTCTAACTGTTGCTTCCTGACCTGCATACAGGTTTCTCAAGAGGCAGGTCAGGTGGTCTGGTATTCCCATCTCTTTCAGAATTTTCCAGAGTGTCTTGTGATCCACACAGTCAAAGGCTTTGGCATAGTCAATAAAGCAGAAGCAGATGTTTTTCTGGAACTCTCTTGCTCTTTTGATGATCCAGCAGATGTTGGCAATTTGATCTCTGGTTCCTCTGCCTTTTCTAAAACCAGCTTGTGCATCTGGAAGTTCACAGTTCACGTATTGCTGAAGCCTGGCTTGGAGAATTTTGAGCATTACTTTACTAGCGTGTGAGATGAGTGCAGTTGTGCAGTAGTTTGAGCATTCTTTGGGATTGCCTTTCTTAGGTACTGGAATGACAACTGACCTTTTCCAGTCCTGTGGCCACTGCTGAGTTTTCCAAATTTGCTGGCATATTTAGTGCAGCGCTTTCACAGCATCATCTTTCAGGATTTGAAATAGCTCAACTGGAATTCCATCACCTTCACTAGCTTTGCTTGTAGTGATGCTTTCTAAGGCCCACTTGGCTTCACATTCCAGGATGTCTGGCTCTAGTTGAGTGATCACATCATCAGGATTATCTGGGTGATGAAGATCTTTTTAGTATAGCTCTTCTGTGCATTCCTTCCACCTCTTCGTAATATCTTTTTCTTCTGTTAGGTCCATACCGTTTCTGTCCTTTATTGAGCCCATCTTTGCATGAAATGTTTCTTTGGTACCTCTAATTTTCTTGAAGAGGTCTCTTGTTTCCCGTTGTATTGTTTTCCTCTATTTCTTTGCACTGATCTCTGAGGAAGGCTTTCTTATCTCTCCTTGCCATTCTTTGGAACTCTGTATTCACATGAGTCTATCTTTCCTTCTCTCCTTTGCCTTTCCCTTCTCTTCTATTCACAGCTATTTGTTAGGCCTTCTGAGACAACCATTTTGCCTTTTTGCATTTCTTTTTCTTGGGGATGGTCTTGATCCCTGTCTCCTGTATAATGTCATGAGCCTCCATCCATAGTTCATCAGGGACTCTGTCTATAAGATCTAGTCCCTTAAATCTATTGCTCACTTCTACTGTATAGTCATAAGGGATATGATTTAGGTCATACCTGAATGGTGTAGTGGTTTTCTCTACTTTCTTCAATTTAAGTCTGAATTTGGCAATAATGAGTTCATGATCTGAGCCACAGTCAGCTCCTGGTCTTGTTTTTGCTGACTGTATAGAGCTTCTCCATCTCCGGCTGCAAAGAATATAATCAATCTGATTTCGGTGTTGCCCATCTGGTGATGTCCATGTGTAGAGTCTTCTCTTGTGTTGTTGGAAGAAGGTGTTTGCTATGACCAGTGAGTTCTCTTGGCAAAACTCTATTAGCCTTTGCCTGCTTCTTTCTGTACTCCAAGGCCAAATTTGCCTGTTACTCCAGGTGTTTCTTGACTTCCTTCTTTTGTATTCCAGTCCCCTATAATGAAAAGGACATCTTTTTTGACTGTTAGTTCTAGAAGGTCTTGTAGGTCTTCATAGAACCATTCAACTTCAGCTTCTTCAGCCTTACTGATTGAGGCATAGGCTTGGATTACCGTGATATTGAATGGTTTGCCTTGGAAACGAACAGAAATCATTCTGTCGTTTTTGAGATTGCATCCAAGTACTGCATTTCAGACTCTTTTGTTGACCATGATGGCTACTCCATTTCTTCTAAGGTATTCCTGCCCACAGTAGTATATATAATGGTCATCTGAGTTAAATTCACCCATTCCAGTCCATTTTATTTCGCTGATTCCTAAAATGTTGACACTCACTCTTGCCATCTGCTGTTTGACCACTTCCAATTTGCCTTGATTCATGGACCTAACATTCCAGATTCCTATGCAATATTGCTCTTTACAGCATGGGACCTTGCTTCTATCACTAGTCACATCCACAACTGGGCATTGTTTTTGCTTTGGCTCCATCCCTTCATTCTTTCTGGAGTTATTTCTCCACTGATCTCAATGCACTGTCAAAAGACAGAGAAGTGGGTGGTTCCCCAGTGGCTGGGATGATCCTGCCACTCATCAGCATATGAATTCACCCTGCCAGCAAAACCTAGCCAGGCAGCATTCCATGGTCTGCACCCTTCAGAGTGTGCTTCTTTCTGAATCCTAACCAAGCTACCTCTTACCTGTAGCTTTGTCTTTCACTGAATTTTTGCAATGAGACATCAGATCCTGAGCTTCATTAGGTCCTGAAGCTGGGCATCCTGGGTTTTTGTGGGGCTTGAGTCCCGGTAGAGAGAGCTGAAGGACAGGAGGAAAAAGCAGTGGGACAAACGTGCCAAGGAATTGCCTTCATAGCCTCCTGGAAAATTTGCTAAATATCTCACTGGTGCTCACAGTTTTCATTGGCCTGATCCTTGGCACAGAGAAGAGTAAGGACAGAAGAACCCCCACCAGCTTGGGTAACAGCTACTGGAGCTCAGCAGATAGTGCCTTTGGGACATACTAAAGAGTAGCCTCTCCAGAGTCCCTCAGTTGCACCCACTGCTGCCCGCCTGTTTGCAGGGGATTCGAGGAAACAAGAAACAAGAGATTGTAAAGGAATTAAGATTTCGTTAGGCATATGTCCCTCCAGCCATAGGAGCGAGGACCCCTCCTACCTTAACAGGAGGTCTTCTGGAATCTGAGACTGAGTCCCGTGAGCTTTCTGCTGAGTTTGTTTTTCGCTGTCCCAGTTTCCAGCACGACGGGCACTTCCCCTGTGCTGGGTTTTCTTCGAGTTCTGCTTCTGTCCGATGAGCTTTGCCGAGTTGGGCTCCTGCTGTGCTTGGCCTCTTCCTTGTGGGGGCCGCGCGGAGGTGGTTTCAGCCAGGTTAAATCCGAGTCACGGCACCATAGATGTCAGGGGAGTGTAATCTCCTCAGTTCTGTCTCGTCACAACAAAGATTTGGCATGACGGACGTTAAAGCTCTCGGCATGTCACAGCTCTCGGGTCTTGGACAGACTGTGTTATAGCTCTCGGGTCTCGAACAGACCATGTTATAGCTCTTAGACAAATCAGTGTTACAGCTCCGTGTTACAGTTCTATTTTATTTAGAAAATAGCAGGAAAATCCATCTTCGAGGCATGAGGGCATATTGACCCAAAGACGCGAAGAGAAGAGCGCCCCAGCACGCGGGGGGAGAGAGAGAGAGACCCAGCCCTTTGGCTCCTCTTTTTACATGTTTTTTCCTCCCCCTAGGCCTGCCCTATGTAAATTGGGCTAGTCAGGAGTGTTGCTTCCTCACTCTGGTCCTTGGACCTTCTTTTGTTCTATTTTTGCAGGCTTTTTTCTTCCTTGTCTTTTAGCCACCACCATTCTGGACTCTTGTTTTCTATTCTAACTACCTAACATGAGCATCAGATAAGAATAAGCCAGTACATCTCTCCCTACTGTTTTTCATAGATTTGACAACAAATACATTGGACCCCTCGGATACTGTTAGGACAGTGAAGTATTAAGGTGATAGAATTCTCAGACTTGGAACATTTTATGGTGTAGAGATAAGTGAAAGTGAAAGTGTTAGTCACTCAGCTGTGTCTGACTCGTGACTCCATGGACTGTGTGGACTGTAGCCCTTCAGGCTTCTCTTTCTATGGAATTCTCCAGGCAAGAATACAGGACTGCATAGCCATTCCCTTCTCCAGGGGATTTCCTGACCCAGTGATCAAACTCAAGTCTCCTGAGGTGCAGGCAGATTCTTTACCTTCTGAGCCACCAGAGATAAGAAACAAGTAAGCAATAGTACAAGACTGGTGTAAGTGTTACAGAAGTAAGGGATACAGAAAATGTCTGTGGGTATTCAGAGGAAACAGGAATCGCCTCTGCTTGAGGGAGAAGACTTAATGGAGGAGGTAGTAGGTAAAATGGCTCAGTAGTAAAGAATCCTCTTGCCAATGCAGGAGATGCAAGTTTGATACCTGGGTTGAGAGAATCCCCTGGAGAAGGAGATAGCAACCTACTCCAGTATTCTTGCTTGGGAAGTCTCATGGAGAGAGGAGCCTGGCAGGCTACAGTTTATGGGGTCTCAAAAGAGTCAGACATGACTTTGTGGCTAAACACCACCAACAAAGTATGTAAAACAACCTTGAAGAAGTGTGACTGATAAAGTGATATTTTCGAATCTATTTAAAAATTCTTGCTTATCCCCACACATATGCTTAAATCCCCTGGGTGGCTTCCTGCTGGTAGAGACAAAGACTGAAATACCCAGCATGTCTGCTTATCCAGCTTTATCTTACCCTGCACTCTCTGCTCACCTGTACTCTGGCCTTCTCTGGGTTCCTGTGTGATGCTGGGCTCCCTCCAGGTCTAGCGGCTTTGGACATGCCACTCTCTCTGCCTGAAACCCACCCACACACCATCTCATCTGTATTTCCTAATTTGCACCTACAAAGTCTCTTGATTTCAGTTAAAAGTGAATCTCATCTAAGTCTGCTTGTTACAGTGTAAATGCCATCCGCTGGTTAAATGCTGTCATGTACTGCTTCACTTTTATTCCAGTACCTGCATTGTGCTGTTTCACAGATCTAATGACACATGTCCCTGTGTGATTATTTGATTTGTCTGAACCCAGATACTCCAGACTGTAAACTCAAAGAAAGATGAGACATTATCTGTTTTTTTCCCATTGGATGCTTACCACCCTGCATACACTCACCCACCACCTGACCCATGCATGGTTGCTGTGCAATAAATATTTGTTGAATGAATGAGAAATGCAAAAATGGAGAAGTTGTTTTAGATTGTGGGCAAAATGCAAATCAAAATACAGAGGTGAAAACTGCCCAAGCTCAAGGACATAGGAAATTATGCTTTAATGGCAGAGATTTATTACTTAACTGCGGGATATGCAGAGATGAGTTAGTTAATGCCTCAGGAAAGGACTAACCCTCACTAAAAGCACTTCTTGCTACCAACCAGATTCTTGACAGAAAGAAAAAGTTGTTATTCATCAAGTGGTAGAAAAATGTGACAAAAGTCAAATAATTTAGGGAAACAATTAGTAATGTTTCAAAAACATTTGTTAATGGATTGTACAAAATATGGTTAAGGTCAGGTACCAGTGCAAAACCAAAGCCTTGAAAGAAATGAACAAAGCACCTTGTCTGAGCCTGCAGTGACACTGTTAGTTTTTCAGAAAGAACTGGTCTTAGAGCAAATCAAGCATAGACAAAATTTCCTTTTTTAAAATTATATTAATGCAAAATTTACACACAGTGAAATGCAAAAAAATCTTAAGGGTATAATTTGAAGATTTTGAAAAATTCACATGAATCTAATCTACAACATTTTCCAGATGATAGAATTTTCCCTTCCTCCCAGACAGTTCCTTCTTGTCCATCCCCAGTTGGCTCCCTCTCCCACAGGAAGCTACTGCTGTGAAATCTAAATCCATAAAGTAGTTTTGCCTGTTTTGGATCTTCATAGAAATTAAATTATACAGTAAGCATAATTTGGTGTCTGGTTTCTGTTGCTCAGCATATTTTGGGGATTCATCCATGTTGTTGCATATTGCAGTGGTTCACGCCTTCATGTCACTTCAGAGTAGTCTGTTGTCCAAATATACCATAATTTATTTACTCATTTTCATTTCGACATGCATTTGGATTGTTTCCATTTAAGACTTATTAATACTATAAATAAATAATACAAATTATTAACTTCATATCAACTTATGAATAAATTTACTATGAACTTTATTGTACAAATATTTGTGGATATACATTTATTTTTTATATAATTTTATTTATCTATTTGTTTTTGGCTGTGCTTGGTCTTCGTTGCTGCGAGGGCTTTTCTCTAGTTGCAGCGAGTGGGGGCTACTCTTTGTTGGCAGTACATGGTCTTCTCATTGTGGTGACTTCTGTCGTTGTGGAGCATGGGTTTGAGTAATTGTGGCACATGGGCTTGTAGGATCTTCCTGGATCAGGGATTGAACCCGTGTCTCTTGCATTGGCAGGCAGGTGGACTCTTTACCACTGAGCCACTAGGGAAGCCTGGACATATGTTTACTTTAATCTCAGGTATATACCTAGGTGGTGCAGTGGTAAAGAATCCACTTGCCAAAGCAGCATGCAAGAGCCATGGGTTTGATTGGGAAAATCCCCTGGGGTAGGAAATGGCAACCTGCTCCAATATTCCTACCTGGAGAATTCCGTGGACAGTGGAGCCTGGCAGGCTACAGTCTATGGGGTTGCAAAGAATAGGACACAACTGAGTGCACGTGCACGCGTGTGCGTGCCCACACACACACATACACGCTCCCCCGCCCTCCCACCAGGAAACTGATGGGGCATCGGTTCAGTTCAGTTTAGTCACTGAGTCATGTCTGACTCTTTGCGACCCCATGGACTGCAGCACGCCAGGCTGCCCTGTCCACCACCAGCTCCCAGAGCTTACTCAAATTCATGTCCACTGAGTCGGTGATGCCATCCAACCGTCTCATCCTTTGTTGTCCCCTTCTCCTCCTGCCTTCAGTCTTTCACAGCATCAGGGTCTTTTCCAGTGAAGCAGTTCTTCACATCTGGTGCCCAAAGTATTGGAGTTTCATCTTCAGCATTAGTCCTTCCAGTGAAATCTAAGTTGTCATTTTTTTTTATATAGCTAGTGATTTCTGTTTCCTAAGAAGTGTTTGCCTAACTCAAGTTGGCAAAGAAATTATCCTCAAATTTCCCTAGATGTATTAACATTTTAGCCTTCGCTTTTAGGTTTATGATCTTAAGTCAGTGTGGGTTTATTTCTGAAATTTCTGTGCTTTTTGGTTGATCAGCTTATCTGTCCTTTTGCCAGTACTACCCTAGCTTGATTACTATAAAGTTATGCTATTTCTTGAAATCAAGTAGTGTAAACTCTCCAATCTATTTCTCCTTTTTCAAGATTAGTTTTCTAGGTATTTTGTATTTTCATATACATTTTGGAATCAACTTACCAGTTTCTAAAAGCAAAACAAACTTTAAAAATCCTGCTGAGATCGTGATTGGGGTTGCATTCAATTTACAGATCAATTTGGGAAAACATAACATTTTAACAATATTAAGTTTTCCAATTTATTGATGTATATTTCTCTTAGTTCAGGTGTTCTTTAATTTTTTCTCAGCTATGATTAATAGTTTAGTGAAGAGCTCTTACACTTATGCTATTGCTATTCTCTGAGTACCATACTTTTCATATTATTATTTAGGATGGTTTTATGTTTCATTTTCTAAGTACTCATTGCTAAAATCTGGAAAAAAACAATTGATTTTTGTATTTGACTTGTGTTGGTATCCTGTAAATCTTTCTAAAAGTACTTAATAATTCTAGGAGTTGTTTTGTAGATTTTTTGGTATTTTCAGTGTAAATAATTTATTATATTTAAATATGGAAGAGTTTTAGTTTTTTTCCAGTACTTACATATTTTTGTTTTGCATTGTCTCATTGACTAGAATCTCAAGAAAAATGTTGACTAGAAGTGGTGAGTGAACATCCTTGCTTGTTCCCAATATTAAGAAAGCATTCAGTTTTTTACCAGCAAACATAATTTTAACTGTAGGTTTTCTACAAATGTCTCTTATTAGAGTCTGTTCCTAATGTACTAGTTTTTAAAAGTCACTTCTTTAATTCTGGGCTCTTCTGGGTCACTGTTGCTGCGTAGGCTTTTCCTTGGCTGGGGCAAGCAGGGGCTGCTCAATAGCGGTGGCCCGGGCCTCTAGTGTGGCGGCTTCTCTCTCGCTGCAGAGCGCAGGTGCGTGGGCTCCGGTGGCCGTGACCCGTGGGCTCAGGACTTGTGGCTCCCGGGCCGAGAGCACAGGCTCAGTAGTTGTGGCACACAGACTCAGTTGCCCCACAGCATGTGACGTCTTTGCCCATCATCAAACCCGTGTCTCCTGCATTGGCTCTTTACCTCTGACTCTTTACCACTGAGCCATCAGGGAAACCCTGTTAATTTTTTTTTTTTTAAATCATGAAGATGTGTTGATTTTTTTTTTAAGTGATTTTATTGAAGTGATCATATAATTTTCTCTTTTCATGCTTATGTGGTTAACTGTATCCATTGATTTTTAAATGTTGAACTAACTGTGCCTTCCTGTGAAAAATTTCACTTGGCTGTATTTCTTTTTTATACATTATTAGATTTAAATTACTAATAGTTTGTTAGGGAATTTTATGTCTATATTCATGAGAGATATTGGTTTGTAAATTTATTTTTGTAATGTCCTTATCTGGTTTTGGGATCAAGATTGTCGTAACCTTATAAAATGTATTGCAAAGTGTTTTTCTCCTATTTTCTGAAAAAAATTGTGCAGAATTAGTATTATTTCTTCTTTACTTGCTAGGAGCATTCATTAGACACTCCAGATTAGCCTGGAATTTCCCTTGAGGGAAAGCTTCTGATTACAAATTGAAAGAAATATTGTAATAGTCAGATTTTCTAACTTCTTATATCTGTTTTGGCAGTTTGTGTCTCCTTCCACCAATTATTTTCTTGCATTTTTCCCGAGTTGTCCAGTTTTTGCTTGTCTTTTAGTATTATTTATTTATTGTTGGACGTGTTGGATCTTGGTTGTGACACACGGGATCTTCCATGCATCATGTGGAATCTTTTGTCGTGGCAAGTGGGCTCAGCAGTTCAGGCATGCTGGCTTGGTCACCCCATAGCATGTAGGATTTTATTTCCCCAAGCAGGGAAACCTGTGTCCCCTGCATTGGAAGGTGGATTCTTAACCACTGGACTACTAGGGAAGTCCCTGTCCAGTTTGAAAAAATAACATAAAAATTTTAATGATACTATCTTTTTGAAATTTAATGTCTGCAGTTTCCCTAGTGATACCCTCTTTCATTCTTTATACTAATATTTTCCCCTCTTTTATTGTTGATCAGTCTAGTTACAGGTTTATCAATTTTATTAATCCTTTCAAGGAATCCACTTTTGACTTTGACTTTAATGTTTATATTCCATTTTACTTTTTGTTTATATTCTGATTGCTGCTTTTATATTTATTATTTTATTCCTTTTATTTATTTGAATTTAATTTAATCTTTTTATAGCTTTAGTTGAAACTTAGTTTAGTTCTTCTTTTCCAATATAGAGCTGCAAAGCTCCCTTTAAACACCACTTTTACAGTATCACACAAACTTATATCTGTTGTGATTTCATTATTATTTAGTTAAAAGTGTTTCCTAATTAGTCTATGTTTTCTTTTTGGACCTATCAATTATTTATAAATGTATTGCTTTACTTTCAAACATTTCGATATTTTCAAATATTTGATATTTTTTGTTCATTGACTTTTACTTTAATTTTTATTAAGATCAAAAAACATAATTCACATGATTTTAATCCTGTTACATTTTGAGACTCCTTTTTTGTTGTTGTTCAGTACATGATTTATCTTGGTGACTATTACATGTGCATTTTAAAAGAGTAAGTATTCTCTAGGTGCTGGGTGTAGTATCCATAAAAACAAGCAGTTAGATTAAATTGCTTGGCAGTGTTAAGTCTTACATTCTTCCGGATTTCTCAGTTTGTTTATTCTAACAGTGACTGAGAAAGGAGTGTTAAAATATCCAACTATAATTGTGGCTTTGTCAGTTCTTCTCTTTAATTTTTTCAGGTTTTTCTTTATGTAGTTTGAAACCCTGTTATTAGGTACATTGGAAGAGGATTATGACTTCTTAATAACTGACTCTTTAGCATCTTGGAATGTACATTTTTAACCTTTTGTATGTTTACAATGGCTACTTTAAAGACTTTATTTCCCAGTGCCAGCATGTGTCATCTTTGAGATTATTTCTTTTGTCTATTTTTCTTCATGGTTACATGTTATATGTTCTTGTATCTTCACACATTTAGTCATTTTTGATAGTCTGCAGAGTATTGTAGATGCTTTGTTTTTGAAAATTTAGGTTTTCTTTGTTTCCCTAAAGATCATTGCGTTTTATACTAATGGACAGTTAATTTACTAGAGTATCAGCTTGGTCCTGTTGAGCACTGGTTTAAGACTTAATTTGGTTGTGTTTAGGATGGCCTTTCTGTGATTCTTCTGAAGCAAATCCTTTTTAGGCTCTCAACTAGATGCCCAGAATGTTCAACAAGTTCTCTCCACTGTAGATGATTGAAATTCCAGTTTTTCCTAGCACCATATTATCTCCAGAATTATTATTCAACTCACTGTCACCCAGTAACTGTTCTGTTCTAGTCCTTGTAAAATTTTGTCCTGTATGTAGTACAAAGTAGTATTTGGTCCAAAGTCTGTGGAATCCTGTGAAGATTTCTGTTGTTTCTTTTCTGAACATCTTTCTGGTACCTTTCCAGCAAATTCCAGTTACTACAGCAGCCCCAAACATTGATTTCTGTTTCCTTCAGTCAGAATGATCATGCCTTGCTTTTTTTGGACTCTACTTGTCTCCACTTCATTTTGGAAAGAGGACAAAACAAGGATGAATGTATAGCTTACCTCATGAATTTCTCTTTTCAGAGGGATTACATCTAGTTCTTTCTGTTGTACATTGCCTGAAAACAATTGCTTTACATAGTTTTTCAAGTTCTGTTGTTGTCTCTGGTTGTAGTCTATCGTGATCAGAACTTAAAGTTCACATAGATGTTAAAAAATTGTCCCCAGTACATCTTGTCTTTTTTGAAAAATGTGGAGGGGTATTGGGTTTCCCAGGTGACACAGTGGTAAAGAATCCACCCACAATGCAGGAAACACAAGAGATGCAGGTTTTATCCCTGGGTTGGGGAGATGCCCTGGAATAGGAAATGGCAACCCACTCTGGTATTCTTGCCTGGAAAAATTCAATGGAAGAGAAGCCTGGCAAGCTGCAGTCTATGGGGTCGCAAAGAGTTTGACATGACTGAGTGACAAGCATCACGTGCAGAGGGGCTATTTTAGTAACATTTTCAGAAGTGGTTTGTCAAAATGATAAACCTCTACTAATTTTCCTATATACATATTACCTGTGAAATATTTTATCTTAAAAAGAAAGCAAGAATTAACAAAAGTCTCTCTAACATATGCATAATTTACTTTGTTTTTCTTAGCTCCCCCTGTCATCATCATCTTTCTCTCTCTCTCCAAAATTTTTCATTTGTTTATCATTCTTCCATCTCTCAAGCTATTTTCTTAGAGTTGGTCCAGTTTGTTTCCTTCCACACTCAGGGACATTAAGCCTCTAGGGAGTTGTGTCTTTAGGAGTTCTTTGCTACTCGTTGCAAATAGTCTAACTTGCTTTTCGAAAAAAATCTGTTTTTTACCCATTTTTTTTCTAAAAAGGGGAAAAACAAATTGCCATCTGTCTGACTTGTCTTGTGTGTGTACACACATGCAGAGAAACAACATCAGGGAGGGGCTAACTTGGTTTTAAATTATCCTGGTCTAGACAATTGACACAATCTTCCAGAGACAATGGGTTCGAGGAGTTTTCTATCATTTCTCTATCTCTTTTCTGTGCTATGAAGGAATAATTCTCTATTAAAGGATGCTGTTGGTATCAACTGGGTACCCTCCAACTGCTTCCAGTGTATTGACTGAGCTCCTAGAACTGTTGAATGACTCCTTTAATTTTACTTAAAGTATACACAAATAAAATGTAGATTTTCGTTATCAACAAGTTTTTCACAGATGCATCAATAGACTGGGAGTGTGGAAATCAGCGTTAAGAAATCCAAAATGCTTATTTAAAGACTTGCAGAGTGTTGAGATGACATGGTATTTCCAGACAGATCTAATGTTTAAGTGTACACAATGTATCTTGCTTTAGAAAATTGCTAGTTTCTGTAGTCCCTTACGTCTCAAGGATAGACTTAAAAATATTTATTTAGCTCATGCTCTGTGTCTTACACTAGGCTGGGGCAGAATAATTTTTTTTTCCATTTATTTTTATTCATTGGAGGCTAATTACTTTACAATATTGTAGTGGTTTTTGCCATACATTGACATGAATCAGCCATGAATTTACATGTGTTCCCCATCCCAATCCCCCCTCCCGCCTCCCTCCCCATCCCATCTCTCTGGGTCTTCCCAGTGCACCAGCCCTGAGCACTTGTCTCATGCATCCAATCTGGGCTGGTGATCTGTTTCACCCTTGATAGTATACTTGTTTCAATGTTATTCTCTCAGAACATCCCACCCTTGCCTTCTCCCACAGAGTCTAAAAGTCTGTTCTATACATCTGTGTCTCTTTTTCTGTTTTGCATATAGGGTTATCGTTATCATCTTTTAAAATTCCATATATATGTGTTAGTATACTGTATTGGTCTTTATCTTTACCTGGCTTACTTCACTCTGTATAATGGGCTCCAGTTTCATCCATCTCATTAGAACTGATTCAAATGAATTCTTTTTAATGGCTAAGTAATATTCCATTGTGTATATGTACCACAGCTTCCTTATCCGTTCGTCTGCTGATGGGCATCTAGGTTGCTTCCATGTCCTGGCTATTATAAACAGTGCTTCGATGAACATTGGGGTACATGTGTCTCTTTTGATTCTAGTTTCCTTGGTATGTATGCCCAGGAATAATTTCTTTTAGATAATTGACCAGAAGGAAAATAGTCCCAGCAAAAGGGGCTTCCCAGGTAGATCAGTGGGTAAAGAACCTGTCTGCAATGCAGGAGACACAGACGATTTGGTTTCTTCCTGGGTCGGGAAGATATCCTGGAGGAGGGTACTGCAACTCACTCCAGTATTCTTGCTGGAGATTCCCATGGACAGAGGCACCTGGCGGCGGGCTATAGTCCGTAGGTCACAGAGTCGGACACGACTGAAGTGACTGAGCGTGCATGCACACAGGATGCAAGAAGGTGATTCTTTGAGTATTTGAAAACTATTTCAGTTGACTGATGTGAGTTTGAGTGGAGCCTAAATGACATGAGAGAGGGAGGACAAACCTCTCCTAGCTGCATGGCAGAAGCCATAGAGAAGGGGGAAAGGACACCTGCAAATTTGACTAGTGATTTGACTTTGAATGCACTTTGCACCTGTGCTTTTGATCTTCACTTGTTCACTTCACAAGTTTGTCCATTAAACCCAAAGTGAGCACAAGTGTTTGAAAAATTAAATTACTGTTCCACTGACTCTAAAAAGAATCAGTCTAAGACAACAAAATTTTATGTCACTATGAAAAAATTACTTTTTTCCAAAAGTTTATGTTTACAATTGGTAGGCTGTATTAAATAGTTTTATAGTAGATTCATCCTGGACCAATATGAAAATCTTCAGTTATATGAGAAAATTCACGGTAAATGTTAATAGAAGAAATAAACAGCACTAACTTAAATTGACAGTAAAAACTGCACACAACAAAACTACAAAATTTGAGTGGAGAAATTGGATTTAATAGGTTTATGACTGCAAAAAACACTCAAAAAGGCAAAAGCTATAAAGTGTAAAAGTGGACATGAAAAATAAATAGGCTGATTACTCAGAGGAAAATGTGATATAAAATGTTTATATAAAGTAGTTGATACCTGGTGAATATTTTCAAATAAATTTCCAATGTAGACAAAAATTCTTATTTAAATATTTACATTTATTAAAAATAATGTCAAAGCATCCTCAGGATTAAAACAGTGGGATAAAAAAGGAAACAGGTGAAGCATCTTCTTCATGTACAAGATACATCTAAAACAAGTTACATTGTTTACAGAAGAGTGTAACAATTTTTCTAACATTTTATTATAATACTTGGTTAGTCTGCTCAGTGATAGTTAAAATTATAGATACTGAGACAGATACTGTTAAATCTGAAAAAGTTGAAACTCAATTTACAAATATTCTGATAGTTATTAATATATCAAAGTGTACTGCAATTCATGATTTAAAGTTTTTCCATATGTAGTGTAACTCTGTATATTATGGAGTCATTCATATTTGCAAATACTCACTTGCAAAATGTATTTGAATCCAAATCAAACTTACCTGACAGTTCTTCATCAGAGAATACCTAGGTCCCTTCAATGCAAGTGGGACTCGGTAAGTTTTCAGGATGCTTTGGTATGTTCCAAGGTGCAAGATAAACTTGAATCCATTTTGGAAAAGATATTTTTCACATCTCCTGTCCCCTCCCCCACTCTACTAGAGAGAATATTAAATCATCTTCTTTTCTACAAAATTAAAGTCACATGGTTACAAAGTACAAACATTCAGGGTAAAAATTAACCTCCTGTAAGCCGTTTAGTGGGAGAGGTAGGACATGAGTCGTACAGTGATAACAAAAATGAATAAATATATGCGTGTCTTAGATTTAAGCTGAGAAACCATACTTTGCACATTTTTAATGACAGGGCCATGAAACTGGAAAGATTCTGGAGGGTATGATGTACAATCACTTCTTAATGCATGTGTTGAAAATGGAATGCGATTCTCTGCCTTCAGTTTAGTACTTCCCCTGAAAAGTTAAGCACCAGCAAGAAGTCTGTTTAAAAAGGCATTTATCATCGTATCATCCACTGGATCACCCATTTGAGTGTTTAAATAGCTCTTAGTCCTGTGTAACAAAAGAGAAATAAAACTATATCAATATATCAAAGGATATATGTTTAATTTTTCTAAACCTCTTGTGCCAACTCCTTCATAAAGAAATGAAATAAAAATTTTATTTAAAAGTACTTTTTAAAAAAGACCAAATCATTCTATTGTTATACTGACCTGAAGAGAAACTATTGACAGAGAAAAATAGCAAAATGTATATATGAAGCCTCCTATTAAGAAAAAAAAAAAAAAAAAAAAACAGGAAAAAGGACACAAAAAAGTGTGCAGAGGTCTTTTTTTACAAAAAATATAAAACAGCCAAAAGTTTATACACAACATTAACTTTGAAGAGTGTTCAGTTCAGTTCAGTCACTCAGTCGTGTCTGACTCTTTGTGACCCCATGAACCGCAGCACGCCAGGCCTCCCTGTCCATCACCAACTCCCGGAGTCCACCCAAACCCATGTCCATTGTGTTGGTGATGCCATCCAACCATCTCATCCTCTGTCGTCCCCTTCTCCTCCCGCCTTCAATCTTTCCCAGCATCAGGGTCTTTTCAAATGAGTCAGCTCTCCACATCAGGTGGCCAAAGTATTGGAGTTTCAGCTTCAACATCAGTCCCTCCAATGAACATCTAGGACTGATCTCCTTTAGGAGATGAAGAGTGTAGATAAAAGAAAATGGAACATGTCATTTTGTTCAGTCCATTTACCACTTCACAATATGGGCTAAACCATTTGTTTACACATGCTGTTAGTATTTTAAATTTCTATACATTATTTTTTTTTTACTTTTTATGTGTTTGTTTTTCCTTACACTCATAAATAATTATTTCTCCAAGTGTGAAACTTTATGTTTAATTTGTCTATAATAGTGCTTCCATCAGTAAAGAGCTTGATGTTGATTATCTAGTTTCTTTACTGTACATGTAGAAAGAAAATTCTACACATATATTAAGAGCTCTGTAGTTTTAGCAGAAACGGTGTTCCTAGCAACTCTTGAGAAACAGCAACTGAGAGATCCTAAAAGTAAATCAAGTGAAATTAAAGCACCTGTAGGTCGTTGGGCACAAGTAGGCAACTGTCACGTTAGCTTTTTCTTTCTTAGGTAATGGAATTGGTTACGTAATGCTTTATAATTCCAGTGCAGTGCTGTTTGGTCTTCTGAAATCTAAACTTCCAAGATTTAAGACAGTGATGAAAGGCAAATGGTAACTTGGCTGACTTCTTGGCTGTTTAGTGTGGTGTTTGGTGTTTTGTGATGAGAACACACTAATAAGGATCTTTTATCAAGATTGGCTCTGTCAGAGCAACGAAGGGAGTGAGATGGAGAGGTGAGAGCTCAAGCCCCTTGTTCGGTGACACTCGGGATCCTTGAGTGTGTGTGGGATTGGGAAGTTCTGGGAAGAGCAAAGTACCATTTAATTTCAGAGCTTATACAAGCAAGTCTACTTGCCTTGGCTTCTAGTTTTATGTCATAAAATTTTCAATAATTGCTATTAAATATGATAAAATAAAACTTAAAGGAAATAGTTTTCTGAATCAAGAAATTGTTATTATTATGGCTGTTAACATGAAAATCTGAAACAGGCAAGTCAGTTTCTTGTGGACGCTGTATGTTCTTTCACATGGCCTATCTTTAGAGCAGGAGTGGGGGTAATTATAAAGGATAGTATTATGCAGGTCTAAGGTGACAGACAGGGAGGCCTGGCATGCTGCAGTCCATGGGATTGCGAAGAGTCAGACACGACTGAGTGACTGAACTGACTGACAGAAGTAGGTGCTAGTGGTAAAGAATCTGCCTGCCCTAGCAGAAGATGTAGGAGATGCAGGTTTGATGCCTGGTTTGGGAAGATCCTCTGGAGTAGGAAATGGCAACCCACTCCAGTATTCTTGCCTGGGAAATCCCATTGACAGAGGAGCCTGGTGGGCTGTAGTCCACAGGATCGCAAAGAGTTGGACACAACTGAGCACTGAGAAAGATCTGCACCCCCAAAAGCAAGCATTCATTTTGCACTGTATGCAGCCCATTTCCCAGAGTCCTGAGCAGAGTCTGACCAAGTGGTCTGAATGAAATGCATACTCATCTGAAGAAAATGTTTATTTCAGTAGAAGCAGAGCATAACCAGGGACACATATTACAATCAAAGACCTTCTTCTGCAGAATCTTTTAAAAACAATTAGATGAGAAGATGCAATTTTTTGGACTTAATTCATGCCAAGATGATGCATGTATTTGGGCGCAAATACTTGCATATGTGTCATTATAAACAAACACAGCAAATATTGCTACCCAATCTTTTTCCACACAACTTTTCAGACAGCTAATACCAATAAACCAGAGGGTCCTGCAATTTAAAATCTTCTATTTTTGATGTAGTCCAGTAAACCTGATGCCAAAATAGGATGGCCCTAGAGATCAACTTAACATAAATTTACTGAAGAATTTACTCATCAGAATACTTTGTATGGTTACATGAGATCACAGTGAGGCATAAAATGTGGTGTACACTCTTGAGGAACTTTGAGTCTTGTAGGAGAGAGAAGACACAGATTGTAATCCTGAGGTATTAAGTGACAGTTGGGCAAGATGGTCAAGAGGGTCCTACAGGAAATCTAGATGAGAGGAGAGAGCTGGAAGATCTAAAATGTTTAAGCAACAATCGGGGAATTTGGCTGAGGTAGGGAGGAGCAGAGAAAAAGAAGGTAGGATCCAGAGAGGAAGCGAGTTGCTCAGAAGGGCTCCAGGATACATGATCACTGATCCTGAAAAACAAGTCTTTACTGTCTGCTGCATTCTGCATTGTCTACAGCATGTCGGTGCCTCGAGTTAGAAAGGATTGTTGGAGCCACAGATGCCTCAGTGTTTCCAGAATGCCTAATAATATAAGGAATATGTTTGGATTGTTTGACCTTCTTCTTTTTTTTAAAACATGGAGAACAGTGAAATCAAACCAATTCTTGAATACTAAGTTTTATAAGATTGGAGAACACTAAGTCATTTTTATACTACTAAATTAGTTACTAGACATAGAAATGTATCTGTAAAGTATACTGTATACTTAATCAAATATTTGGGCTTCCCTGGTGGCTCAGATGGTAAAGCGTCTGCCTACAATGCAGGAGACACAGGTTCGATCCCTGGGTCAGGAAGATCCCCTGGAGAAGGAAATGGCAGCCCACTCCAGTACTCTTGCCTGGAAAATCCCATGGACAGAGGAGCCTGGTAGGCTACAGTCCATGGGGTCGCAAAGAGTCGGATACGACTGAGCAACTTGACTTTACTTTAATCAAATATTTAATGGACAGCCTTTGTGTGTGTCTTTGACAACTTAAACCAACTATTTTCACTGTACATTTATGAGAGGAAACTGTTAGTTCTTTCTGTGATTTGTGGAAATTATTTTTGCCATGGAACTCTTTACAAAGTTATCTTCTAATTTTATTTTCCCTAGCACATTCTACTTAGGCTAGCAATACATTATAAGTGCTCTATTTAATAATGCTGCATAGGAAGCTTTATTTCTGTTCCAGTGATTAAATTTACTGAAAGTAACTATGTAAACTTAATTTTTTATCTAATATTATATCCAAAAAGATATTTATCCAATGAATATGCCAAAGTCAGTGTCTGTATTTGTGGAACATAACTTTTTACAAATCCTGTTTACTGATATCTCCAACTAATCTTATATTTTTCCAAAAAATGCACAGTGTCTAATTGCATGCAACTGGATATAAACTTCAAATGTGCTTACTTGGATCATTCTCTGTTTGGAAAAGAAATATCTACCATTATAACCAAGGTTTCTCTTTTTATTTAGTTTTAAAACAGTTGAAAACATAACGCAGTGAACCCATCTTTTTTTTATATGGTTTTAAAACATTTCCCCAGAAGCTTTATTTTTTGTTGGTTTTTTTTCATTTATTTATATTAGTTGGAGGCTAATTACTTTACAATATTGTAGTGTTTTTTTCCATACATTGATATGAATCAGCCATGGATTTACGTGTGTTCCCCATCCTGAACTCCCCTCGCACCTCCCTCCCCATCCCTTCCCTCTGGATCATCCTAGTGCACCAGGTTTGATGCATGAACCCATCTTTAAAGAGGTTTCCTGGTGGGATCTCAGAGCTTAAATACTGCTAGCAGGATTGCAGATGGTCCGTCTATATGATACAGCCTATCAAATGACTGATCTCTTACATGGGCAGATGGCAGAGGGGCCTGACAGCAGCTCAGTTTCCAAGTTGTGAGAGAGAGAGAGAGAGAGAGTGTGTGTATAACTGCTGAAGAACAAAGCTCCTTTACTCTGAAAGGCAAAAATAATTGTATATGTTACCTAGGCCATATTTGTCAGCACAACACTGAAAACTAACTCTTGAGTTTTGGAGTTATGCATGAAAAGAATAGTTTACCTAACTAAAACAAAGCAAAACAAAAAGTTGTAAGGCTGCTGATTTACCTAAACTATGGTTCTAAATTTTCTATAAAATAAAAACTCAGAGAACTCTGCTCAGTATTATGTAACAACCTAAATAGGAAAAGAATGTGAAATAGAGAAGGTACATGTGCATGTATAACTGAGTCACTTTGCTGCACACCTGAGACTGTCACAATATCATTAATCAGCTATACTCCAAAAAATAAAAAAATAAAACCTGAAATCGTTGAAGAATGGTGAGCATCTGAAATAGTTGAAGAATGATTCAGTTGAAGAATGCTTCAGAAAATTTTAAATTTAATGTTAATCTTTACTCTTTGATAATTTGAAATTTAAGAAAAATAATTTGCATCTTTTCATCTACAAGAATCTAAAATACTTGTTTTCATAACCTCCTGTTCTCTGTATTTTCAAAAAAAAGTACAATTCTATATTCAATTTGAACTCATCTCTTCTGAGAAATAAATGAAAAGTTTCAAAACATTGTTAGCTGCAGAGCAGGCCCTGGGCTAGTGGTACTCTTTGCTGTCTCTGTGAAGGACACAGTTGTTTCATTAACTTCCAGAGCTAGTTGATCTGAAAAATCTCAGTTGTTTTCCTTTCAAATTATTCTGTCATCTGACACAGCTCAATCATTTATCATGAGAACAGTCAGAAATGAGGGGTTTTTTTTTTTCTTCTCTTTTTTTCTGATCTAAGATGTAGTAAGTAAGCAAACAAATTTCCAGTCTAATTTCTGGTGCAGCCTTTCCCAGGAAACAAGATATTTTGAGAAGAAAATGAGTTGGTTCCTGCCTGGAGCCTAGATGCGGTAAACCATCTATCTCCTCAGGAGATGGAAGGCAGCCATACATTTGGCAGCAAATACTCAGACAACTGACAGAGCAGGCAATTGACGGCACAGGAAAAGCGCATCTGTTGCATTATTAAGTATCAAGATGACAAACAGAGGTCGTAATTAAGCTTGTACTTAACAGTTCATTGCCTTGAGTAATAACCACTACGATTTTCTAAAGGCACCCTCCTATCCCTTCTCTCAGGCCCTCCCAGAGAAATGTAATGATGTCAGAGTTGTCATCACTAGGACAATTTATCAGCACTCTCCTTAATTAAAACCTTTCCTCTAGTCTTCTTGTTAACATTTTTATATTTTCCAGCTTTTAAAATTACTTCAGTTGCTCTTTGGAGACAAATCAGTGTATAAATCCCCAAACACAAATAAATAAGTCAGCCCAATTACATTTTGTCTAAGGCAATTACTTCATTTATATATGTCTATTCAAAAGGAGAAAGAAAAGTATTAGAGAAACTTCAGATGAATACTGTATTTTGATAAATAAAAACACTGAAATGGATTATGCAATGAAATGGCAAGGTATTCTATAAAACCTATATTACATATGTTACATATTACATCTTTGCATAAAGATTGAGTTTTTTCTGTTAGAGGTGAAAGAAAAGAAAAGAAGTATACTTAGCAGGTAATTAGAAATAATATTTTTACAGAGCTAATGTGTCCTAACTTATTTTTAAAAAGAGTAAAATAATGAATTAGATTTCCATATTCAAGAGAAATAAAATGCACTAATTTTGAGTATACAAGAAACCAAAAGACACCAAAAAAAGAAAAAAGCAGCTGTTCAAAGAATGATTATAATATGGCAATTAGTACCTGATCAAATGTATAATTAAAAAACTGAGGATTCTAGTTAATAAGGATTATTCTGAGATGTTTCAAATTTGGTATGTTGAGCCAGGTACAAGTAAATAAAAATATAACTTGTTAATTTCTCCAACCATATGTACATTATAAGTGATGTTCGAGGTCCCTGCATAATACAGTGTTGTATGGATGTGAAGGCTGGACTGTAAAGAAAGCAGAGTGCAGAAGATTTGATGCTTTTGAACTGTGTTGTTGGAGAAGACTCTTGAGAGTCCCTTGGGCTTCAAGGAGATCAAACCAGTCAGTCTTAAAGGAAATCAATCCTGTATATTCATTGGAAGGACTGATGCTAAAGCTGAAACTCCAATACTTTGGCCATGTCATGCGAAGAACTGACTCATTGAAAAAGACCCTGATGCTGGGGAAGATTGAGGGCAAGAGGAGAAGGGGAGGACAGAGGATGAGATAGTTGAATGGTATCACCGACTCAATGGACATGAGTTTGAGTAAGCTCTGGGAGTTGGTGATGGACAGGGAAACTTGGTGTGCTGCAGTCCATGGGGTCGCAAAGAGTTGGATTCAACTGAGCAACTGAATTGAATGTTGAAAGTCAAGTAAGAAGGAATAAAGTATGGCTTTTAGGTTATACTAAAAGTATGGATCGTTAGGTTCTGTTAAGAAAAAAAGAACAACTGAGAGGTCTGTGAATTTACTGTACATAAATTTCTCATGAGTTTTCAGTAAAGAGTTTTTGGTCTATAGGTATCATAGAAGACCAGGCATTGGACAATAAGACACATCAGTACTGCGGGCCTCACATTCCTGAGCAATCCAGTAGGCAAATCCACAGTGGTTAATATGGGGTTTTTTTTTGCCATTATTGTTCCTGTTTTGTTATTATTGCTCGGCTGATACTCCAGTAAAGCTGTTCCTTCTGTAGTCAGCGTAATTTATTTGCTATAGGACAATGCTGATCAAGTAAGCACAGGATGCAGAAGATTGAGTAGGCTGTTCTCCCCTGATTATTTCTAGTCCTCTTACAGGGATAACAGGTACGAGGGAAGAACACTAGTTTCACTTGCCATTTTCAGTGCTCACTTTTCTCTTCCTTTTTATTTTTTAAAAGTTATCCCCACCATTGCTGAAAAGTTTGCTGGTAGATAAAAGAATCCCTGGAGGGCTCCCACAATCCTGCAATGGGGAATTTTTTATTTCAGTATAATGGACTTAGATGAACATGTGAACGAGAAGGTGGAAGCTAGAGTATTCTTCTATTTCGCATGGATTGTATCAGTCCCCTCCTGCTTTCCAGTGCATATTCTTGGCCTAAGCGTGTGAATCAGTTTAAGAGCAAGGATTTTGGAAAAAGTTCTAGGTTTAAGTACTGGCTTCTACCTCTATGGGTCATGTGATTCTGGGCAGGTCAGTTATACTTTGCTGGCTTTGGTTGCCTCATATGTGAAAATATAGTCGTGATGATACCTATTTCAGAGACATTTTGAGATAAATAAATGAGACTATGTAGGGAATTTAGTGTAGTCAGACGTATAAACAATTAACAAATGATATGCTTGTACAACATGAAAAGAGTTTCCCACTCAAAATGATTCACTCTTCCAATTAAGAGTGTGTATGGAAAAGATAAAATATGCATCCTCAAGGGCAAACGATAGGAAAAGAACTGTTTTGGGGGTACTTCTCTTTTGTCTCAGAAGAGAACAGACTTGTCAGCAACCCTGTCAAATACACAGCTACGGGAACCCTTGTTGCAGCCTTGGGGGCACACTGTCACCACCCCAGATATTTTGGAAATTTAGCTCTCATTAAGCTTGTGGCAAGGTCCTTGATCTACCATGGAAGCTTAAGGCTGTCCCATGAGCCAGCAAGAGAGAACTGTGTTAAGGTTTATTCTTCACTGGGATTGAATTTTTGATGGCTTAGCTGTTTTAGGGCCAGGATGGACCACTTGGGTTCTCAGAGATACCCTGGGACACCCCAGTGAAAGACATTATTTGGTAACTCACTATGTTAGCATAACACTTGCCAGGGTGAGCTGTTTTATTTCACTATTATCCCTAACCAAAACCTAGTTGATTTTTGGCTGACTGAAGTTCACTGCCTCTTCAAGCTGGTCAGTTTTGCTGCTTTATTCTCTCTTTCATCACTGACCTCCTTTTGTCCTACCTATTCTACCTTCCTGTTGCTTGCTGGTAAGATTACTCTAGGTTTCCTGGCTTGAGCATTTTGTTTTGATCGTTACTGTCAAAGCTTTTGCCCAAATTTGTAACATTTCTGACATAAAGTTCAGGTACCACAAAAGATAGCTTTTTTCCCTACTCACCTGCCCTCATGATCCAGTATTATACTTCATCTCTTTCTCATAGCCTTGACCATCTTACTTCTCTATCCCTAAGTCTTAGTTGCCTGGCACAAATTTAACCTTTGTTAAACCTACCATTTTACATTTTGCATACCTACAACAGACTTGCTCATTGAGGCTGGAAAAAATACACAATCACAGCTGCATTCACGGTGCACAGTTTATAGCCACAAGACCGCAATATTAAATTTATGACAACAGATCTCAAAGGAGCACCCAGTTAAGCCCAGAAGTCCAGTAATCCTTCCTTTGTCAGTCTTCCCTCACATTCCCTAAAAGATCTTCTCTTTCTTCAAACACCCAAAATTCTATCCCCTTTTCTCACGCATATCTGTTGACCTTATTTCACCAATAAAATAGAAAGAAAGCATAAGAAAAGCCCTTATGTTTTCACTGCCAACACCCCAAAAACATCTGGCTTCGAAAACCTACAGGGCTTACATCCTGAGGAGACATAGGGCCATAGGGAATGGAGAGTCTGCTCTTGAAGAACTGATGTGCAGATTCACTTAACCCTGGCACTCAGTCCACAAACAGCAATTTGAAAAGTGCCCAGGCCGTATGTGAAGGAGATTCATTTGCTGATCTTAAAGCATCTGCCAGAGGGACACGAGCTTGCTGAGACTCTTTCCAGGGCTGGACGTGCTAGTGGGTGCCATTTGTGTATTCTAACTTGCTAGCGCCCACCTCCTCGCGATGCCGTCGCAGCCCTGCCAGAGGCAGCAGGTGAGTGCTCTATCCCCTTGTGTCTCTGCCACAGTCCTCCTGGAGGTGATGGGCAAGTGCCTCACCCCTCATGTATGTTCCAGTCACTTCATTGGAGGTGGTGGGTGAGTATCCTGCCTCCCCCACAGACCCCCAGAGCCAGTGGGCACATGCAGCACACACAGAATATGCCCCTTGAACACTGGGCTCTCATGGCTGGGCGGACTGTGTTTCAGAGCCTGTAGTTCTCAAACAGAGGGAGACTTCAAGAGACATCCAAGTACCAGTGCAGGATTAAACAATAAAGCTCATGGCCTACAGGGGCCACCTCTTTAAGACTGGGAGAGAGAGCTGTTTTACCTAATGTATAGAACAAACATGAAGAGTCAAGCAAAATGAGGAAATAGAAAAGTAGGAAAAAGAAGAGCAAGCTAAGTCTTCAGAAAAAAAAGTTAATGAGATGAGTAACTTGCATAATAAGGAATTCAAAGTAGTAGTCATAAAGATGCTCACTGAACTCAGGAAGAGAATGGATGAACAGAGAGAGCTTTGATAAAGGGATAGAAAATAAACACCAAACAGAAGTCACAAAACTGAAGAATACAATAACTGAACTGAAAATATATTTAGAAGGGTTCAATAGTGGACTTGAATGAAGCAGAAGAAAAAAAAAAAAATTAGGGATCTGGGAGACAAGGAAGTGGAACTCACCCAGACAGAGAAGCAAAAAACAAAAAAAGTAAAGACTGCTTAAGGGACCTGTGGGACAACATCAAGAAAAATAATATCTATATTATAGGAGTCCTAGAAGGACAAAAGGCAGGAATAGGAACAGAAAACTTAACTTGAAAAAATTATGGCTGAAAACTTCCCTAACAATGCTAAGGAAACAAATATCTAGATTCAGGAAGCCCAGAGAATTCCAAACAAGAAGAACCCAAACAGACTCACACCAAGACACAGAGTAATTAAAATGCCAAAAGTTAAAGAGGGAATCTTAAAAGCAGCAAGAGAGAAACAAGGTATTTTGCATAAGGGAACACCCATAACATGAACAGCAGATTTCTCAGGTGAAACCTTGCAGGTCAGAAGGGAGTGGCATGATATATAGAAACTACTTAAAGGAAAATACTTCTGATCATGCAGGATTATCATTCACATTTGAAGAAGATATCAAAAGTTTTCTAAATGAGCAAAAGCTAAGGAAGTTCATCAATGCTAAACTGGCTATACAAGAAGTGTTAAAGGGATCTTCTTTAAGGTGAAAAGAAAAGGCATTAATTAGTAACTAGAAAACATAAGAAAGTAAAAATCTCAGCAGTTGAGATAATATATAGTACAGGAAGTAGACTAATTACTTATAAAACTAGTATGAATGTTAAAAGAGAAAAGTAGTAAAAATAACCCTAATTACATAATTAGTTAATTAGGGATTCACAAACTTGTAAGACTGTAAAATATGATATCAAAAATATAAAATATGAAGATGAGTGCAAGAATGCAGGCTTGTAGAATGTATTCAAATTTGCTATCAATTTAAACTATTGTACATTTATTAAAAAGCAGAGACATTACTTTGCCAACAAAGGTCTGTCTAGTCAAAGCTATGGTTTTTCCAGTAGTCATGTATGGATGTGAAAGTTGGACCATAAAGAAGGCTGAACACTGAAGAATTGATGCTTTTGAACTGTGGTGTTGGAGAAGACTCTTGAGAGTCCCTTGGGCTGCAAGATCAAACCAGTCAATCCTAAGGAATTCAATCCTGAATATTCATTGGAAGGACTGATGCTGAAGCTGAATCTCCAATTATTTAACCACCTGATGTGAAGAGTCGACTCACTAGAAAAGACCCTGATGCTGGAAAAGACTGAAGGCAGAGGAGAGGGGACGACAGAGGATGAGATGATTGGATGGCATCATCAACTCGGTGGATGTGAGTTTGAGCAAGCTCTGGGAGCTGGTGAAGGGGAAGCCTGGCGTGCTGCAGTCCATGGAGTCACAAAGAGTCAGACACGACTGAGCGACTGAACAACAACAATGGTATGCAGAGACTGTTATCTGTGAGCCTCATGGTAACCATAACGCACAAAGCTCTAATAGATGCACAGAAGATAATGAGAAAGGAATCAAAGCGTAACACTACAGAAAGTCATCAAACAACGAGGGAAGAAAGCAAGAAACCTGAAAAAAAACAAACAAAACAGAGATGAACTACAAAACAGTGAGAAAAAAATTTAATAAAATGGCAATTAGTACACACCTATTAATAATTATTTTAAATGTGAAAGGGCTAATTTGTCCAATCAAAAGACATATACTGACTGAATGGATAAAAGAAAACAAGACCCACTTATATGCTGCCTAATCTTGTAAGAAAAAGACTCATCTGTCCAGGCAGGTTGCATAGAAGGTAACAAACAACTACCTCTTCTACAAGCAGACTGAATACTCCTATACAAATATGCATTTGGATAGAAAGCAACATTCTAGAACTATGTTAATCTAATATTTTAGCAGTGAAGAATTCTTGAAGTTTTTCTTTTTATCTTATAAACTCATAAAAGTTGAGGCTACTTTAGCAACATTTTAATGGCTTTCACTGCTTCTCTTCAGACATGACCCAGATAATCACAATGGCGTGGTCACTCACCTAGAGCCAGACATCCTTAGGAAGCAGAACTGCAAACAAAGCTAATGGAGGTGATGGAATTCCAGTTAAGCTGTTTCAAATCCTAAAAGATGATGCTGTGAAAGTGCTGCACTCAATATGCCAGCAAGGTTGGAAAACTCAGCAGGGGCCACAGAACTGGAAAAGGTCAGTTTTCATTCCAACCCCAAAGAAAGGCAATGCCAAGGAATGTTCAAACTACTGCAGAATTGCACTCATCCCACACACTAGCAAAGTAATGCTCAAAATTCTCCAAGCCAGGTTTCAACAGTTCGTGAACCATAAATTTCCAGATGTTCAACCTGGATTTAGAAAAGGCAGAGGAACCAGAGATCAAGTTGCCAACATCCACTGGATCATCAAAAAAGCAAGAAAGTTCCAGAAAAACATCTACTTCTGCTTCATTGACTACCCCAAAGCCTTTGACTGTGTGGGTCACAGCAAACTGTGGAAAATTCTGAAAGAGATGGGAATACCAGACCACCTGACCTGCCGCCTGAGAAATCTGTATGCAGGTCAGGAAGCAACAGAACCGGACATGGAACAACAAACTGGTTCCAAATCGGGAAAGGAGTATGTCAATGCTGTATACTGTCACCCTGCTTATTTAACTTATATGCAGAGTACATCATGAGAAATTCTGGACTGAATGAAGCACAAGCTGGAATCAAGATTGCAGGGAGAAATATCAATAACCTCAGATATGCAGATGACACCACCCTTATGGCAGAAAGTGAAGAAGAACTAAAGAGCCTCTTGAGGAAAGTGAAAGAGGAGAGTGAAAAAGTTGGCTTAAAACTCAACATTTAGAAAACTAAGATCATGGCATCCAGTCCCATCACTTCATGGCAAATAGATGGGGAAACAATGAAACAGTGACAGACTTTATTTTTCTGGGCAACAAAATCACTGCAGATGGTGACTGCAGCCATGAAATTGAAAGACTCTTGCTCCTTGGAAGAAAAGTTATGACCAACCTAGATAGTTTATTAAAAAGCAGAGACATTACTTTGCCAACAAAGGTTCGTCTAGTCAAAGCTATGGTTTTTCCAGTGGTCATGTATGGATGTGAGAGTTTGACGATATAGAAACTCAGTCCTGAATATTCATTGGAAGGCCTGATGTTGAAACTGAAACTCCAGTACTTCGGCCACCTGATGTAAAGTACTGACTCATTTGAAAAGACCCTGATGCTGGGAAAGATTGACGGCAGGAGGAGATGGTTGGATGGCATCACCGACTCAATGGACATGAGTTTGAGCCAACTCCGGAAGTTGGTGATGGACAGGAAGCCTCATGTGCTGCAGTCCATGCGATTGCAAAGAGTTGGAGATGACTGAGCGACTGAACTGAACTGAGACTGATCATTTGCAGTTTTTATAAACTAAAAGTGAAAGTAAAGTGTTAGTTGTTCAGTTTTGTCTGACTCTTTGCAACCCAGTGGACTATAGCCCACCAGGATCCTCTGTCCATGGGACCCTCAAGCATGAATACTGGAATGAGATGCCATGCCCTTCTGCAGGGGACCTTCCTGACCCAGGGATCAAACCTGAGCCTTTTGTGTCTTCTGCATTGGCAGGCAGGTTCTTTACCACTAGCATCATCTGGGAAGGTATCCTAAGACAAAGTTAATTTTCTTGAAACTGTCTAAACTTTCTCTGTCCATACAAGTATTTTTTTTTTTAACTATCTTCTTGCTGTACAGAGTATTTGCTTTAAGAAGAAATTACTCTGTTTTCCCACTGATAAGCAAAAGTGCATCCCATTACTTTGTCTACACATTTAATCTTTTAATCATTGCTCCCAAGATTGCTCCAGCACGAATTTTCAACCTAAATATCCAATTTATTTTCCACACAGAAAATTGAAAGATAAGGAATAACTGTTGCATACACAATCTTGGTAGCATACCAGCAAATTTCATGAGCACACATAAAGCAATTACCTACAGCTATCATTTTTACAACTCCATAAAGTGGCAAAAATAGACACGTTCAGTAAATAAAAAGTATTTTATATGTAAATAAGGGGGTGACAGGGAGGCCTGGCATGCTGCAGTCCATGGGGTTGCAAAGAGTCAGACATGACTGAGTGACTGAATTAACTGAACTGAACTGAAGGGGGCTTCCCAGGTGGCTCAGTGATAAAGAATCCGCCTGCCAAGCAGGAGACTTGGATTCAATCCCTGGGAAGATTCCCCTGGAGTAAAAAATGACAACCCAATCTAGTATTCTTGCCTAGAAAATTTCATGGATAGAGGAGCCTGGCAGGCTACAGTCCAAGGGGTTGCAAAGAGTCGTACATGACTGAGCAAATGAGCATGCATATGTACATAATAAGAAATGTGAATAATAAGAAAAATGTAAATACATAAATAATAAGCAAATATTGGGACTAATATTTCAGTATTCTATTTCATATAGAAATTAAGTATTCAAAGATTATTTATTAAATAATCCAATATTAGTACTGGTCTTAAAGTTAACTAAAAAACCTGGAAATTATATCTAAGCAGATATGCCACTGAGTATAATTACTACTGATAAAAAAAAGTGTGTCAGAGTTATATTTCAGTTTAGTTAAATACAGTTTTTTCTTTGCATTAGTTTCACCACCACCGATCACCATGCTTCTCACATGTAATCTCAGAACTTACAACCCCACAGCAAAGTAGGCGTTATTAGCCTGTTTAGAGATGAATTAACGGAAACACTTCTTTGGTAAGTGGTGGAACCTGTATTCTGCCCTCCGTCTATCTTGCTTTCCAACTTGCTGAGGTACTTCTGAATGTCTCGGTAATTTGTGAGCTCAGGAAGCATGTTGCCTCCAATTTGATTTGTTCTCTCTCATGATTGTTTTGGCTATTCTCGTCTTTTGTGTTTCGTGCAAATTTTGTAATTATTTCTTCTTCTTCTGTGAAGAATGCCATCTGTACAGTAGATCTCCTACACACGAAGCCTCGGCTGCGAACTTTCGCAGGTGTGAACGTGCGTTTGCACGCCCAGTCACGTAAGTCAGCACACTGTGCGCCAGTTTTGTCAGCTGGGCACCCAGGCTCACTTTGTTGGACTTGTGAGCAGCTTTGATTTACGAACGTGCTCTTGGTATGGAACTCATTCGTATGCAGGGGACTTACTGTGTTTTGATAGGGATTGCACTGAATCTGTAGAATGCTGTGGTTAGTATGGATATAGTAACACTATTAATTCTTCTACTTCATAAGCATGGAGTAACTTTTCACTTGTTTCTGTTTACTTCAGTTTTGTCCTTAATGTTATGTAGTTTTCAATGTACAGATCTCCCATTTCTAGGTATTAGGTAAATACACTTTTATATTTTCCATCATCTTGAACACTGTGCAAATGATGCTACCTTGTCTGATCAGTAAACTGATGTGAAAGCTTTAGGAAGTTCAGGTCAACTGGTCTCTTCATAAGAAAGCACATATAAGACCTATTTAAAAATTACATTATGCCCAGAAGTGGGATTGCTGGGTCATATGGCAGTTCTATTTCCAGTTTTTTAAGAAATCTCCACACTGTTCTCCATAGTGGCTGTACTAGTTTGCATTCCCACCAACAGTGTAAGAGGGTTCCCTTTTCTCCACACCCTCTCCAGCATTTATTGCTTGTAGACTTTTGGATAGCAGCCATCCTGACTGGCGTGTAATGGTACCTCATTGTGGTTTTGATTTGCATTTCTCTAATAATGAGTGATGTTGAGCATCTTTTCATGTGTTTGTTAGCTATCTGTATGTCTTCTTTGGAGAAATGTCTGTTTAGTTCTTTGGCCTATTTTTTGATTGGGTCATTGATTTTTCTGGAATTGAGCTTCAGGAGTTGCTTGTATATTTTTGAGATTAATCCTTTGTCTGTTTCTTCATTTGCTATTATTTTCTCCCAATCTGAGGGCTGTCTTTTCACCTTACTTATAGTTTCCTTTGTAGTGCAAAAGCTTTTAAGTTTCATTAGGTCCCATTTGTTTAGTTTTGCTTTTATTTCCAATATTCTGGGAGGTGGGTCATAGAGGATCTTGCTGTGATTTATGTTGGAGAGTGTTTTGCCTATGTTCTCCTCTAGGAGTTTTATAGCTTCTGGTCTTACATTTAGATCTTTAGTCCATTTTGAGTTTATTCTGGGCATACACACTGAGGAAACCAGATCTGAAAGAGACACGTGCACCCCAATGTTCATTGCAGCACTATTTATAATAGCCAGGACATGGAAGCAACCTAGATGCCCATCAGCAGATGAATGGATAAGGAAGCTGTGGTACATATACACCATGGAATATTACTCAGCCGTTAAAAAGAATTCATTTGAATCAGTTCCAATGAGATGGATGAAACTGGAGCCCATTATACAGAGTGAAGTAAGCCAGAAAGATAAAGAACATTACAGCATACTAACACATATATATGGAATTTAGAAAGATGATAACGATAACCCTATATGCAAAACAGAAAAAGAAACACAGAAATATAGAACAGACTTTTGAACTCTGTGGGAGAAGGTGAGGGTGGGATGTTTCAAAAGAACAGCATGTATACTATCTATGGTGAAACAGATCACCAGCCCAGGTGGGATGCATGAGACAAGGGCTCGGGCCTGGTGCACTGGGAAGACCCAGAGGAATCGGGTGGAGAGGGAGGTGGGAGAGGGGATCGGGATGGGGAATACATGTAAATCTATGGCTGATTCATATCAATGTATGGCAAAACCCACTGAAATGTGAAGTAATTAGCCTCCAACTAATAAAAATAAAATTAAAAAAAAATTACATTATGCATTATATTCCACACTTATAAAATAGAGAACTCATAGAAACATTCTTAAACCAAAATTACCAAAGCAGTCTGATTTATCAAAAAAGAATTACCTTGATTACATGAACATTTTTAACAGAAAATGTTGCTATGGAAGGATCATTTTTCTCTTAATAGCACAGCTGAAGTATTCGAAGTCTGCTCCTTTATATGTGGGATTCTAGGGATAATATATTTATGTAGACACCTAAATTTTCTATAAAGCAATCAGAATTGATTTTTATTTTAAAAGATCTTTCATTTATTAATTTATAGAAATTAATTTATTAATGACTGTGATGGTAGGAAAATATTTCATGCTTACATTGAGAGATAAAGACTGTTCTCAACTGTAGATAGAAAAGATCTAGTATCTAGTTTTATACCTTTAGTAATAGGTCAAAAGTAAGTACAGAAACACTATATCACAGTTGTTAACATTGCAATGTGTTCTTCTTTCCCATAAAGTTGAAGCACAAAAAGACAAAACAAGGGGAGGAAAAAAAAAACCAACAACTCTTTGATATCTCTCAGTGACCGAGCTCATCACATGCTGAGACCATAAAACCAGATCTTAAGTGTTTGTTGCCACCCAAGGGCTTCCCTGGTGGCTCAGAGGGTAAAGCGTCCGCCGGCAATGTGGGAGACCTGAGTTCGATCCCTGAGTGGGGAAGATCCCCTGGAGAAGGAAATGGCAACGCACTCCGGTACTCTTGCCTGGAAAATCCCATGGACAGAGGAACCTGGTAGGCTACAGTCCACGGGGTCGTAAAGAGTCGGACATGACTGAGCGACTTAACTTTCACTTTCTTTCAAGGGAAATACGGTGACGCTAGTGGTAAAGAACCTGCCTGTCAATGCAGGAGATTCCAGTTTGATGTCTGGGTAGGG
The DNA here is from genome assembly GCF_910594005.1 of Cervus elaphus. NCBI lineage: Eukaryota > Metazoa > Chordata > Mammalia > Artiodactyla > Cervidae > Cervus > Cervus elaphus. The sequence goes on along the minus strand of NC_057831.1, from coordinate 7,106,011 downwards.
GAGATCCCCTGAGGGCATGGCAACCCACTCCAGTATTCTTGCCTGGAGAATCCTATGGACAGAGGAGCCTGGAGGGTTACAGTCCATAGGGTTGCAGAGTTGGATACGACAGACATAGCACGCAGGCAAGGGAAATATTATTGGTCCTGCACAAATTAGAATCAAAATAAACTTTGCAAAACATCAGAAACAAAGGTAAACTCTTGAGCCCAGGAATACCAGTACTCTACTCTAAGTAAGCTCTGCTCGCGGTCCCTGCTAACCTGTCATGCCTAGTAGATAGGGGCCCAGAATATGACTGTCTTTTGGGAGGGTGCCTGAACTAATTTACATAACTTTGGATATTACAGTTTATAGTAATGAGCATCCTCCTTGAAACCCAGCAATATAGACAAAAAGAATGTATAAAGTTTAAAATAGTAAAAGGGAAAAGGAAAAATTAGTAAACCTGCTCAGTCCAGTAGAATGTAGTAGTGAGATGGAAAGTGAAGTGAAAGTCACTCAGTCGTGTTGGACTTTTTGCGACCCATGGACTATATAGTCCCTGGAATTCTCCAGGCTAGAATACTGGAGTGGGTAGCTTTCCCCTTCTCCAGGGCATCTTCCCAACCGAGGGGTTGAAGCCAGGTCTCCCACATTGCCTGCAGATTCTTTACCAGCTGAGCCATAAGGGAAGCCCAAGAATACTGGAGTGCGTAGCCTATCCCTTCTCCAGGGGATCTTCCCGACCCAGAGATCACCGGGGTCTCCTGCATTGCAGGTGGATTCTTTACCAACTGAGCTATCAGGGAAGTGGGATGGAAAGAGAAGGGAGAAAAGTATCATACCTCGAAATTACAAAATAAGATATAGGAAGATTCCCAAACTGTCATTGTTTTCAAAAACTTTAAATAGAATAAACTCTCCAGTTAAAAGACAAAGATAATTAGTCTGTCAATTGGATTTTAGAAATTTTATTGTATTCTGTTTTAAAAGAGATACCTAAGACATAATGACACAGAAAAGTCTAAAGAGAAAATAACGGTATCAGGCTATTACCAAGAAAAAGGGAACTTATTTGGCTGTGTTAATATTGGAAAAAAATGTATCTTCAGTTAGAATTTTTTTTTAGTAAAGAACTATAAGGTCTCGTGATGTATATTTATATCACGTGAAATATATTTATGTTGTGTGCTTAGTCGCTTAGTTGCATCTGACTCCTTGTGACCCCATGGACTGTAGTCCACCGGGATCCTCTGTCCATGGGGATACTCCAGGCATGAATACTGAAATGGGTTGCCGTGCTCTCCTCCATGCAATCTTCCCAAACCAGGGATCGAACCCAGGTCTCTTGCATTGCTGGCAGATGCTTACCATCTGAGCCACCAGGGAATCCTAGATCTATCTATATATATATGATATAGATATACCTAATGTATATTATGCTTTTCATATATAATCTATGTTTATATAATAGATATCATCAGATCTTAAGCTTCTTTATTCAGAAAAAAATTTTGCCCAGTATTAACACTGCTAATATTAATATAGTAATTACATTATTTATCAATGTATTAGTAAAATACACTACAGTAAAAAGTAGATATTTTAATATATAATATATGATACAATATTGATAATACCATTAATAATATAACAATATTAGTACTATTAGTATATTACTACATTATTACTTATATATATAATTCTAGCTAATATATAAACATTTGTATACATACATACATACATACATATATATACATATACATAAAGTATTATACCTGTCTGAACCTAAGTATCCAATATAAAACACTAGAAAAAAGAGTGTACACAAAGAAAATAGAATGACGGAAATGATCAAATTAAGAGCAGAAATTAATTAATATGGGCCAGTTTCACTTACAACATTGGAAACAAAAATGCTTAATGCCCAACCAAAGCAAGCAGAGTGTGTGTGTGTAGATATGTATAAATATATAACTATAATGTGAAAGTACTAAGTGTTGGTAAGGTATGGAACAACTGGAAGTTTCATATGCTGTTGCTAGGAATAGAAATTGGTTAAAAGTGTTTTAAAAGTCTCTTAGCAAACTTTAATAAATGCCTAAATTGAAAAAATATATCCAAACCATAAAAAATCCCAATACTATATTTAAGAACATTCTAGTAATTCTCAAAATCATTACTCAGACCATCTCAAATTTTCCTCACATTTTTCTGAATTGAAATGTTCAGATGAGTACTTGCTAAAAAGACACAAATATGAACAAGGCATAGTCCTTGCCAAAAGGGATTCATGGATAATTTCAGGCGACAAACTAATTACTAATAGAGAAGATCATGGAAGTACTAGAGGATTTACAAAATGATTTGGTAAAAAATAGATTAGTAGTAAAACTTGAATCTGGTTAAAGAGGTGTAGAAAGTGCATGAAGAATACTTGCCAGAGGTAGTGATATTAAGTAGGGCCTTGCAGGAAAATAGAAATTTTCTTTGCAAATTAGCTTGGGAGAGATGTAGAGACAGAATTTTAGATCACATCCACAATATTAAATGTACAGAGATAAGAAACCGTATGTTGGAACCATATGTAGTAAGAGAAGAAACTGAGAAAGTATATTGGGGCCAAATTTCATAATGTATATGTTATAAAAAGAAGTAAGACAGTTACTGTGACTTCCTAGTATATCAAATTGCTTAAAATCTGTTATTATTAGAAATAATACCTATTTGCAGAAGTATATCATATCACTACTTTAAATTTTATACTTACTATTAGCTGCTTGAATATCACAAGAAACTCCTATTATTTTAATTAAACAGATTTATGTCATTTTAATAAGAAGATAATTTTGATGAGAGTAAAATGAAGAAATCTGAAATGTTATGGGCATTTTTTAAAAAATGCCCTGTTACTTTGGGACTGTGTGTGTAAACTCAGTCGTGTCCGACTCTTTGCAACCCCATGGACTGTAGCCTGCCCAGGCTTCTCTGTCCATGGAGTTTTCCAGGCAAGAATACTGGAGCGGGTTGCCACTTCCTACTCCAGGGGATCTTCCTGACCCAGAGATCGAACCTGTGTCTCCCAATTCTCCTACATTGGCGGGTGGATTCTTTACCACTGCACCACCTGGGAAGTAGCTGTGACTTTTGAGAAATTCACTGGATAAGAGTGTTTCTCTTTACTGGTATTTTTATAGGCAGTGAACTGCTTGTTGAAACAAGTAGCATGGGTTTTATAGTGAAAAAAAATGTTCTTTCTCATCCCATATTTAATATGTTTAGAAACACACAAAGGTCTGATATATTACTGACATACTTTATATCTTTAACTTTTAAAATTGAAATAATAAACTCAGATTCTTTAGCTTATAGGCAACAGATATCCACTTCTACTTGGTTGAGCTGAAGGAGGAAATTTACAATGAGGATATTCAGATATGTTGAGTAAGCAAGGGGATTTGAAAACGCCTTAGGAAAGAGTGAACACGCCAGAGGATGAGATGGTTGGATGGCATCACCGACTTGACAGACATGAGTTTGAGTAAACTCCGGGAGTTAGTGATGGACAGGGAAGCCTGGCATACTTCAGTCCATGGGGTGGCAGAGAGTCGGACATGACTGAGCAACTGAACTGAACTGAACTAGGAGAGTGAAAACTAGGGTGATCGTATGGATCTCAGAAGTAAGAGTTCTGTCATTTCGTGGCTCTAGCTGGCTCTCAAGAATCCAACTGACTGTTCAATCAATCAGCTGTGGTCATCCTGCCAGGATATAGAACAGAGCAATAGGGGCCTAATTCACAATCATTATACATGGGTGAAAATATAAAATTTGGGAATGATTCTTCCTCCAAATAGATATTCCAAAGAATTAAAGCATTTTGTTTTATATATAAATGAATGAGTCTAAGGGAATGCTCTTTTCTTCAAGTCTCACTGAACTTATGCATCCTCTTTATCCTAGCCGTTGGCTGTAAGAAAAACATATGCAAAAATAGAACAGGCTGCATTCAACATTTTCTTTAAATATTGTTTGGGAAAATGTCTGACATACTGTTTGTCAGAGGCAAAAGTTTCCAGAGAGCTATAGTTAGTGGCTATAAAAACATTAAGAGAAGCATTGTATTAAATGTTACTCTTAGCTGATCTAGCTGAAGAAAAAAATGACAGAAGAGAAGGGTGTTTGAGATGACAAGGGGTATGATAAAAAGTCACTGCTCACAGTTTGGAGAAATCAAAAAGTCCCTGTTAAAGTCTGAATGCAACCTCTCTATTTGGCTGTCCTACAACATGCTAAGTCGCTTCAGTCGTGTCCGACTCTTTGCGAGCCCAGGCTGTAGCCTGCCGGGCTCCTCTGTCCATGGGATTCTCCAGGCAAGAATACTGGAGTGGGTTGTCAACCCCTCCTTTAGGGTTCTTCCCAACCCAGGGATCGAGCTCGAGTCTCTCATGTCTACATGTGTCGGCAAGCAGGTTCTTTACCACCAGCACCACCTGGAAAGCCCTTGGTTGCACTAGCAGAGGGAAACGGACCTGAGTCCCAGAGTGAGGTGTACACCCAGGGTGACCTGGCTGAAGCACTACCAGCCCAAGAAAGGTTAAAAAGATCATATTCCCTGAGGTGTCTGGGAAAGCCCAGAGGAGAGAACACTGTGCTTCCTAACACACGCTAGTATTTAGTTGCTAATGATACCTGAGGGCTTATTATGTGCCAGGTACCTGAGATTGGCTTGCTTTATTTCACTTAACATTCAGAATAGCTTAATGAGATAAGCACTGTTCTGTACTCCAGTTTACTGAAGTGGCCACACGGAAAGTGCAAGCTTTTGGGCCATGTGATTTTATTTTGATACTCCGTATAAACAGATGTCAGCATAAAAAATTTTTAAGAGGAAAACCAGTCCCTTCATTGTTAAAAGTTTATCCTAAAATAAACTAAGTGATGGCAGTTTCTCAGGCAGCACCCAACATTAGTGAAGCTCTAACTTTGTGCCATATTAAAGATGTGTAAGCTTGACCGGGGTTATGAATTTGATTATTTTTTAAATGGTCGGCAGTTTAGCAGGTGTCTTTGCCAGACCCCTCAAAGCTTTTCTCAATTATAGAAAAAAAATGCCTTGCACTTTGGCAAGTGAATATTTTTCATTTGTATGCTCATCCAAAACAGGGGATACAGCATTTCTATTTCTGTATATGAGAGTCAGGCTTCCCAGGTGGCACTACTGGTAAAGAACCCACCTGCCAATGCAGAAGACATAACAAAGCTGGGTTTGATCCCTGGGTCGGGAAGATCCCCTGGAGGAGGGCATGGCAATCCACTCCAGTATTCTTGCCTAGAGAATCCCATGGACAGAGGAGCCTGGTGGGCTATAGACCATGGGGTCATAAAGAGTCAGACACAAATGACTTAACATGCATGGAGGCAGAGTCAGCAAGGATAGTCATTATTCTGAGCATGCATGGTAAAATTTTTAATTATAAGTTTATAACCAAGTTAATGAATTTATGATATTTTTGTAATTTATATATTATAACAAACAAAATGTGTAGTTAATGTAATTAATTATTAGTTGCAAATTTAATGATAACAAGGATAGTTAATATTTTGTAGAACTATGAATTTTCATATCACATGTATTTTTTTTTCCTTTGGGCATTTTTTTGTCTCCTAACTTGTATTCTGATTATTTGAATATCTCCCCCTCTATATTTTAGGCACAACTAGCCAGGGACTATATTATAATCTCAGCATTTTCTCCAGTTATATCAAGAATTAGGATTCTTTAACTTTTGTACCGCAAGCACACCACTTTTACAGTAGTTTGGGGAGAATTATTTTCCATGTCTGAGTTTCCTTATCATGGCAATACCTTCCATTGCTTATTTCTATTCCAGGACCTATAAATTGCTTCAGAGTAAGGTTTTCGAAACTAGACACTGTATACCACCTCCACAGTTTTTGCCAAATATATCATCTGTGTTATTACTTAATATTTTCTTTAAATAAATTCAAGACTTTTATGTAGAATTTACTTGTGAAGGAACTATCTAGCTATTGCAAATGGGAAAACAGAATAAGGCAAGTGATTTGCAATAGTTGTATAGATCCTTTATAAATATACTTTATTTATATAATTTATGGGTTTCCCAATGACTCAGTGGTAAAGAATCTGCCTACAGTGCAGGAGATGCAGGTTCCATCTCTGGTTCAGGAAGACCCCCCGGAGGAGGAAATGATAACCCTCTCCAATATTCTTGCCTGGGAAATCCCATGGACTAAGGAGCCTAGCGGGCTACAGTCCATGGGCTCACAAAAGAATCAGGTACGACTGAGCGACTAAGCATGCACAAGCATATAATTTATAGGTATAATCACCTATATAATAATTATATACATTAAAATAATACACTGGAAACAAAGCTTTGGCTTTATTTTCTTACCGGTTCTCAACTGAAAGAGGGAGAGAGAGAGTAGCAGTTACTAGAGAAGCATTAAATACACACTGGCTCTAATCTCAGTCTTTACCGTTGATGCAATCAAGTTAACCAAAGGAAGTTTATAAAGGAGTGGGTTTCTTACGATCTAATGCTATATTACTTCATGCCACTTTTAAAATTTTTTATTTCTGTTTCATTGGAGGATAGTTGCTTTACAATATTGTGTTGCTTTCTGCCACATATCAACATGAATCAGCCATAGGTATACATATGTCTCCTCCCTCTTGAACTTCCTTCCCATCTCCCATCCCAGCCCACCCTTCAGGTTGTCACAGAACACTGGATTTGAGCTCCCTGCATCATGCAGTAAATTTCCACTGGCTATCTAATTTTACATATGGTAATGTATATGTTTCGATGCTACTCTCTCAATTCACCCTCACCCACCACCATGTCCAAAAATGCCCATGAACATCTTATTTCCAGCTATGGTTTTATTTTGGGAAACATGCCTTATGACATGGGCCACAAACAATGTGCATCATACCTTAGCTCAAATCCCTTCTCCTTAATTGCCTGATTTTTAACAAGTTACTTAATTCCTTTAAACCTTGATTTCTTACTGAGGAGAGGAATGATAGTATTTGCATTTCAAGATGACTTTGAGAGTATATGATGTAATATTCACGATGTGTCTAGTCTTGTGCCTAGAGTTTATTGAAAAAAGTGACCTCCTACTATGTGTCAACTATGGTCTTCTGGTGCTTCAGCATCTGGAAGACATGACAGAGAAGAACTCTGCTTTCAGGGAACTTGATTCTAGTAAGGGCAGATCAACCACAAACAACTCAGGTCATTTCAGGCAGTAAGTAAAGCTCTGAGGTAAATAAAACAAGGCAACATGAAAGAAACTGACTGGTATTCAGTGAATACTAACTTCCTTCTGGACTGTCACCTCTATATCAGTTCAATTCAGTCGCTCAGTCGTGTCCGACTCTTTGCGACCCTGTGAATCGCAGCATGCCAGGCCTCCCTGTCCATCACCAACTCCCAGAGTTTACTCAAATTCATATCCATTGAGTCAGTGATGCCATCCAACCATGTCATCCTCTGTCATCCCCTTCTCCTCTTGCCTTCAATCTTTCCCAGTGTCACGGTCTTTTCAAATGAGTCAGCTCTTCGCATCAGGTGGCCAAAGTATTGGAGTTTCAGCTTCATCACCTCTATATGGTTAGTATTTAATATATGTGAAAAGGATGAACTATTGAGAATATGCTTGTCAACTGACGTAAATAAAGGGCAAACACCAGAATAAATAATATATTAATTTCAGTTTACAACATAATTAATTAAATGTGAAAAGTGAAAGTGTTAGTCAGTCATGTCCGACTCTTTGTGACCCTATAGACTGTGGAAATACATGGGCCACATCTTAGGTTTCTGTACTGCTCTAAGATCTGCTCTAAGTCTTTGTAAAGCACATGCTCTTGTTTTTGAAACAGAGGACATTTAAATGATCATGTTTTGCAAATTAAATGCGGTTGAGGCTTTATCACCTACTTTTGTCATGAAAAAAAAGTGAAAGTGTTAGTTACTTCTCTTCAGACTCATCGTTTGCAGTTTTTATAAACTACAGTGTGTCGCTCAGTCACATCCAACTCTTTGTGACCCTGTGGACTGTAGCCCTCAAGGCTCTTCTGTCCATGAAATTCTCCAGGCAAGAATACTGGAGTGGGTAGCCTTTTCCTTCTTCAGAAGTCTTCCTGACCAAGGAATCGAATCTGGGTTCCTGGATTGCAGACAGAATCTTAAGCATCTGAGCTACTTTTGTCACAGTTGCGTTTAAAAAAAAAAAAAATCTCCGGAACTCCTTTTTTATGCTTAATGGGTTTGGTTTCAAAAAAGTTAACATTTTCCCACATAATTCAAACCCACTAATATACTTTGGGGAAAATTTTAGGAATTTTTGTTCAAATATATGTATTATATTTCTACATAGACAAATTTCACTGGGTAATTTCTCAAGATAAATTTTTTTTAAAAAACTTTCTCACTTTTTTCTTTTTTTGCAAAACGTGTAAATCTATGGCTGATTCATATCACTGTATGACAAAACCCACTGAAAAAATAAATAAATAAATAAATGAAAAAAAAAATACTGAACCACGATTTTAAACTGAACTAAACGAACCTTTTGCAGACTCTCTATAAATGGGAACTTACTGTTGAATTCAGTCATCAGCAGAGTCCCTGAGTGGGACAGTACTCCAGGTCAGGGTGCTAATGGCAATGGAATGGGAAACCAAGTTGAAACAATTAAATTTTGTGTGAAAAACACAGGATGGATTTACACAGACAAATAAATTTCAAAGACCTATTATTTGTCCTGTGAAAGATAAATTTGAGGCATTGCAGATTAACTTTGGATTGCTAGGAAAAAAGGTTTCTTTTCCAATTCTTTTATCCCTTTTTCAGTTTTGTCATTTGTAATGGCTTTGAGTTCTATTTCTCTTACTGGACTCTGTTAACCAATCTTTCCAGTGTCTAACTGGTTTAATTATTGGACTATAATATTTTGAAGGATCAATTAAAAGAGTATCAAGTTAGAGACAGGATGCCCAATTAGAAAATACTGAAAAGGCAGCAAATCTGCTCCCTGTGTCTTTCATCTCAGGCATTGTTGAATCTTGCTTTTCCTTCTCAAGTTACAATAACCTTTTTGATTTCTGTGATGGAAGGAAAGATCAGGCTGATTCTCAGAACCCACAAATGAGTCTCTTACCCTGCTCTACTTCTTCAAAGATTCAGCTAAATTTGACTTGCAGTTATGTTTTCAATGTAATTACCAGGCACAAAAGAAAATTGCTTCCTTTATTATCATAACTGAAAAGCACCATTTCTTTATTCTTCCATTTTTTAATGTTACATTTTATATCAGTGGGATTCATGTAAATTTTATTTTTTCAGTGGCAATTCACAATAAGAGATTTTCAAAGTAATGCCACAGTTTGTTTTTGTTTGTTTTCTGTCTGAATCCCTACCTCTAAAACAAGTAAGTTCAGTGCTGCTCATCCATAATTTACTTTAGAAGCCTAATGATTCTATTTCCTAGAATAGTAATTATGAATGTTTAACAGACTAGATGACATAGTGGAAAAAGCTGTGATCTAGTTCTGACCGCAGTGTTTACTGTTTGTCCTTTAGCAAGTGAAATCTGAATTCTGAATCACCAGTTACCTATCGGTAGAACATCAAATGTAGAAATGCATATATCTGCTTTTTACACAGACTAAAGCAGCATACAAGAGCTCATGAAGCATGGCTACAGTTAACCTCGTTTTTTAGTGCTCATTTTATGCAGCCACTTGTGTTCATTTGGACAGTTGTCATTTTGGGAGCTTGAATTATGGTGTTGAATGCCTCAGTTCTTCTCTAAACAAATCCATGGAGATTACCACTGAGATTCCAAACATATGAAAGATATTTGGAGGATGAAAAAGCAGTTCAGAGCCACCCTTAGCCACAATGTTGAAGTCTGTACCTCGTAGGTGAACTGCCCCAGACTTCTTGAAAATTTACTTTTAGAAATAACGATACAAATGATATACTGTCTGTAATAGTACTGATTCGCTGATAAGTCTGTATTGAAATTTTGGGGTCAGCCTACCTCACATAATCCATTTCTCTCTCCGTCCTCTCTCCTACCAAACCTGCCAGCCAGGAATGCCTCTGACACGCAAGGCTGCCTGGGGATTTGGTCTGTGTGGCTGCGTCATCCAGAAGCCCTCTGAAATCCAGACTAGTGCAGGGATTTCCGGTCTGTAGCAAATGGAAGACCCTTAAAAGACTAAAATTAAGTTTTATTTTACTTTGTGAAGTGAGGTGGAACTGAGTCGAGCTGACTGAGGAAAAGATTTCAGAAAACAGGCTGACCAGTAACAAGACACTGTGATGGTCGATTTCATATGTCAACTTGACGAGTCTGTGGCATGCAGTAGTTTGGGCAGCACCAGTCTAGATTCGATCAAAGAAGGAATTCAGCCTCAAGACTCCAGTGTAGAAACCCTGCCTGAGTTTCTCACTTGCCTGACCAGCCTTGAGAATTTCGACTCAAGACTGTGACATTAAATCTTACATGAATTTCTAGCCTGTCAGCTTGCCCTCCAGATTTCGAGCTTGTCAGCCCTCATGAACATGTAAGCTAGTTTCTTACGATTAAATGCTTGTGCATTCTCTCTCTCTGCCTGAAACAACAAAACAAACACATTTCAGTACAACAGAGTAAATAGGGGGAAGAAGACAACAGTTTAAGACGTACATTCACTCACTACTTAGTCTTATCAAATGTAATCTACTTCTTGTTTTCCAACCTTTACTTCTTGCATCCCAACCAAATGTCTACCTTGAAATTCTGCTGCAGTAAGCTTCTATGTTCAAGTTGCCAAGTTTCTAAATAAAAGTTGTGGTTTTTTTTTCCCCTGCCAAATTCTAATCTTATCTCAAGGATAATACCCTCTGATCTTAAATTATAACTATTTACAGATCTCCTTAAAATCCATTTGTGTGCTTTGGAAAGAAAGCTGAAACTTGCTATCTATAAAGACATAATGGGGCTATAATTCATGTTCATTCTGGGAGGCCCAAGACACCATTTTTTAAGAAAATGAGAGAACACAGAAAGGAACTAGCATTTAGGAGACTGGAATAGAGTTGTTTGAAAAGATTAAGAGACATGATCACTGTGGTTGTCATCTGTACATGTGCAGAGGAACCAGTCAGGAACAAGCTGACCCAGTTATCTAGCAATTACTGTGCCAGGCCCCTGGGGTGTAGAAGCCTGGGATCTAATGAGAGAGGCAAAGTTAAAACATGCTAAGCATTTACATAAATATTTTCAGGTTCACAAAACCTTTTGTTCATATGCATGAATAAAATAATAAAGCAAAAATTATTACCAAAAAAAAAAAGAATAAGTTAAGCTGCTTGTTCAAGTTATAGGAGTGACCAGGGCAGGGCTTCACTGGTGTGTCTTGGCTTCTCACTGCTCAGCCCTGTTCCTTGTGGCTCCTGGAGGTGCTGTGGAACACCACCTGAGAGCCATTGAGAGGTCAAGATTTCCCATTTTCTCAGTTTCTAGAACCCATGGATTATATGTGTACACATTCACTTGAACACATTTGGTTGGGGGCAGAGAATCATTGGGGGAAAGAAAACAACTCATGTATACATAAAGAAATACTTCATTTTCAGAAATTAAAAAAAAATTTAAAAAAAGCACATGCCTTAAGACTACATTTCACACAAATTATGTGAAAATGATTACAGGGCTGTAGAAATTCAGAAGAGGAAATGCCAGTCTGACTGAACAAATGAAGACAGACTTCACTGGGAAGCTGACTCTCGATACGCTGAGTCTGGACAAGAGAAGAGGACAAGAAGGGGACCCTATAGGAGTGGTGGCAGTGAGAACACAAGGCTGGGGCAGGAGCGACTGAACGTGATGCTGGGAGACTGACCGCGCGGAGCAAAGAGCCTGCACAGTGAGTCCTAGTGCAAACACATCTGGGGAGATTGAGACGCGTTACCAAGGGCAGGCCCTGAGGTTCCGGGTCGCCTCTAAGCATCCAGCATTTATGACTTTCCCCAATACATATTGGATGTTTAAAATTGCATGTAAAATGAGGAAATTTTATTTGATTCAGGAGGTAATGGGAGAGCAACATCTTTCTAAATTAGACAAGTACATTGTGCTCTTTCCTTCTACAGGTCTTATAGTAAAACTATGTGTTATTAATGTTCTTCTGTGTATTCTTGCCACCTCTTCTTAATATCTTCTGCTTCTTTTAGGTCCATACCATTTCTGTCCTTTATTGTGCCCATCTTTGCAGGAAATGTTCCCTTGGTATCTCTAACTTTCTTGACGAGAACGCTAGTCTTTCCCATTCTATGGTTTTCCTCTATTTCTTTGCATTGATACACAAAATACACAGAAGAATGATAGAAAAAGACCTTTATGACCCAGATAAACACGATGGTGTGATTACCCACATAGAGCCAGACATCCTGGTATGCAAAGTCAAGTGGGCCCTAGGAAGCATCACTTTGAACAAAGTTTCTGGAGGTGATGAAATCCCAGTTGAGCTATTTCAAATCCTAAACGATGATGCTGTGAAAGTGCTGCACTCAATATGCCAGCAAATTTGGAAAACTCAGCAGTGGCCACAGGACTGGAAAAGGTCAGTTTTCATTCCAATCCCAAAGAAAGGCAACACCAAAGAATGTTCAAAGTACTGCACAATTGTACTCATGTCACATGCCAGTAAAGTAATGCTCAAAATTCTCCAAGCCAAGTTTCAACAATACGTGAACCATAAATTTCCGGACATTCAAGCTGGATTTCGAAAAGGCAGAAGAACCAGAGATCAAATTGCCAACATCCACTGGATCATCAAAAAAAAAAAAAAGAGAGTTACAGAAAAACATCTACTTCTGTTTTATTGACTACACCAAAGCCTTTGACTGTGTGGATCACAAAAAACTGTGGAAAATCCTGAAAGAGATGGGAATACCAGACCACCTGACTTGCCTCTTGAGAAATCTATACACAGGTCAAGAATCAGGAGTTAGAACTGGACATGGAACAACAGACTGGTTCCAAATCGAAAAAGGAGTATGTCAAGGCTGTATATTGTCACCCTGCTTATTTAACTTATATGCAGAATACATCATGAGAAATGCTGGGCTGGATGAACCACAAGCTGGAATCAAGATTGCAGGGAAAAACATCAATAACCTCAGATATGCTGATGACACCACCCTTATGGCAGAAAGTGAAGAAGAACTAAAGAGCCTCTTGATGAAAGTGAAAGAGGAGAGTGAAAAAGCTGGCTTAAAACTCAATATTCAGAAAACTAAGATCTTGGCATCTGGTCCCATCACTTCATGGCAAATGGATGGGGAAACAATGGAAACAGTGACAGACTTTAATTTTTGGGCTCCAGAATCACTGCAGGTGGTGACTGCAGTCATGAAATTAAAAGACACTTGCTCCTTGGAAGAAAATCTATGACCAACCTGGATGGCATATTAAAAATCAGAGATGTTACTTTGCCAACAAAATCCGTCTAGTCAAAGGTATGGTTTTTCTAATAGTCATGTATGGATGTGAGAGTTGGACTATAAAGAAAGCTAAGTGCTGAAGAAGTGATGCTTTTGAACTGTGGTGTTAGAGAAGACTCTTGAGAGTCCCTTGGACTGCCAGGAGATCCAACAAGTCCATCCTAAAGGAAATCAGTCCTGAATAGTCACTGGAAGGACCGATGTTGAAGCTGAAACTGCAATACTTTGGTCACCTGATGTGAAGAGCTGACTCCTTGGGAAAGATACTGATGCTGGGAAAGTTTGATGGCAGAGGAGAAGGGGACGAAGAGGATGAGATGGTTGGACATGGACCGATTCAGTGGACATGAGTTTGGGTGAACTCCAGGAGTTGGTGATGGACAGGGAGGCCTGGCGTGCTGTGTTTCATAGGGTCCCAAAGAGTTGGACATGACTGAGCGACTGAACTGACTGACTGATTTTTAATGTGTTATTAATGTAGAACTTCCCTAGTGGCTTGATGGTAAAGAATTCGCCTATAATGAGAGAGACCTGTTTTCCATCCCTGGCTTGGGAAGATCCCCTTGAGGAGAGGATGGCAACCCACTTCAGTATTCTTGCCTAGAGAATCCTAATGGACAGAAGAGCCTGGCAGGCTGCAGTCCATGGTTCGCAGAGTTGGACACTACTCACCAACTAAGCAACTATTACCACAATTATATTTCAATGTAATAACCCAATATTGATTTGAACTCTTGATAATATTCAAAATATGATAAAAGCAACACATTGCCAATTCCCCAAAACTTTACAATTGTTTTGTTAAATGTACTAAAGTTAACCAAGTTCTGAGATGCATGTTTTCTACTACCACAAGTTACTTTTTCTGTCTTTTAAGTAGTACATCATCATTTTGATAGTCGGTTTCCCTGGTGGCTCACATGTAAAGACTCTGTAATGCAGGAGACTGGGGTGGGGAAGATCCCCTGGAGAAGGGAACGGCAACCCACTCCAGTGTTCTTGCCTGGAGAATTCCATGGACCACGGAGCCTGGTGGGTTATAGTCCATGAGGTCGCAAAGAGTTGGACACAACTGAGTGACTAAGCCTTGCACTTTCATAGTTTTGACAGTACTTGGAATTTATTTGAATCATGTACCGTAAGACTCACAGACTTGGAAATGAGTGTTTATGAGGATCCTTAGAAACAGGAGGCATAGCACACCCTGCAGGGTTGGGCGGGGGCCCATGGAGAAGCTCCAAAGCTGGTCAGGAGGTAGAAGGTATGGGAGAAATTGTGGGCAGGAGCCTTCACTGTGGTTTCCATGGACAGGTGCAACTGAGGCAGTGTAAGCAGGCTTAGGATTGGCTAGTGTGAGTAATTTCAGCAGTCTCTGGGGGCATAGGCCTTTATTGTCTGGTACTTAGCCTCTGGAGTGATTGAGACAAGAGGATATTGCCCTGGAGTGTAAGAGCCCAAGAAAGGAGGTGGTTGGGGATATGGACTCTGGATTGTTTGGTTTACATTTGAAAAGCACATGCAAGGGATAGTTGTTTATTGTCCCTAAAAAACTGGCTGACATTGGGAGGGGCAGTTCTTTCAGGCTAGCAAGTATGTAATCCAGGAACTACCTAGTATCTAGCTCTGATCTACTAACGAGATACCAGAAAATCCTAAACAGTTAAAAATAAACTAGGCCCATAAAAACCGAAAAACTGCCTAGGGAACCGTGTATAAGGCAGGAACTGAATTAGCCTTAAAGTACTGGGGCTGACTCTGACATTCCCAATATCCATGCTGATGAAGCTCTGTACTACTGATATAAAAATCTTTCTTTAGTAGCTTCAGGGAGTTAGATCGGGGCAGCTGAAGAAGATTAAATGAGAATGGCAAGGGTGGAGGAGGAGCTTTAAAAATTTGTATTCGAGGTGAGCCATCAAACTGAAATAAAATATGAGATATGAAGACAGTAAAAAAAAATAACCAGTCAGGAGATGAATTCATTCCAGATAAAAATGAAAAATGTTGAGCACTCTTAAAATGACTTTTAAGTCTGTTTAAAATCCTATCTTAGTCTACTTAGGTTGCCATAATGTAATGCCATAGACTGGATGATTTAAAAAACAAATTTATTTTCCTACAGTTTTGGAGGCTGTTAAGTCTAAGATAAAGGTGCTGGCCGGGTCTGCTAATGGCAAGCGCTCTCTTCCTGGCTTGTGGGGGGCTGCCTTCTCACTCTGTTGTCACAGGTCAGAGAGAGCTGATGACTCTTCCACTTTTATAGGGACATCAGTTCCAATATATCAGATTAGTACCCTTTTGACTTCTTTTAACCCTGATATCTTGGAAACCCTATCTCCAATACAGTCACACGGGCGATGAGGGTTTCAGTATACGAATTTGGGGAGGTGACACAGTTCGGTTCAAAGCAGTGTGCCTCTAGCTGCCCAAAATTCATGTCTTTATCATGTGCAAAATACATCGTTCTGTCCACACAGCCCCCAAAGCCTCAGTTCATTCTAGCATCAACGCTGAAGTCCAGAGTCTGATCTACAGACCATATAAACCAGATATGGATGAGATTCAAGGTACATTTCATTCTGAGACAAAAACTCTTCTCTGGCTGTGAACCTGCGACATCAGACAATGATGTGCTTCTGAGATGCAGTGGTGGTTCAGGCACAGACAGTCCCACTCCAGAAGGAACAGGAAAGAAGGCCAGGGTGACGGGTCCCAGGCAAACCCAAACCTAGCGAGGCAGCTTCCTTCAGTGTAGCTGCTGAAGAGTGTTGCGTTAGTTTCTGCCGTACAGCAAAGTGAATCAGTTATATGTGTACATGTACCCACTCTCTGATTTCCCTCCCAGTTAGGTGACCGCAGAGCACTGAGCAGAGTTCCCTAGCTATGCAGTAGGTTCTCATCAGTCTTCTGTTTTACACATAGTAATGTATTTCAGTCCCAATCTCCCAATTCACCCAGCCCTCCTCTTCACCCCTTCACATTCATATGTATGTTCTGTATACTTGTGTTTGTTTCTTTCTTCGCAAATAGGTGAAAGTGAAAGTCACTCAGTCATGTCTGAATCTTTGTGACCCCATGGACTATACAGTCCGTGGAATTCTCCAGGTCAGAATACTGGAGTGGGTAGCCGTTCCCTTTTCCAGGGGATCTTCCCAACCCAGGGATTGACCCCAGGTCTCGCATTGCAGGAGGATTCTTTACCAGCTCAGCCACCAGAGAAACCCTGGTGCAAATAGGTTAAGCTGTACCATTTTTTCTAGATTCCACATAGGTGTGTTAATATACAGTATTTGTTTTTCTGACTCACTTCACTCTGTATGACAGTCTCTAGATTTATCCACATCTCTACAGATGACTTGATTTTGTTCCTTGTTATGTTTCATATTCCTTTGTCTATATATATATATATATATATAGATAGATAGATAGATAGATAGATAGATACACACATACACACACACACATACACACACTTATATACATTATACATTATACAGTGGAAGTGAGAAATAGATGAAAGGGATTAGATCTCATAGACAGAGTGCTTGAAAAACTATAGATGGAGGTTCATGACATTGTCCAGGAGGCAGGGATCAAAACCAACCCCAAGAAAAAGAAATGCAAAAAGGCAAAATGGTTGTCTGAGAAGGCCTAACAAATAGCTGTGAAAAGAAGAGAAGCGAAAGGCAAAGGAGAGAAGGAAAGATATACTCATGTGAATACAGAGTTCCAAAGAATGGCAAGGAGAGATAAGAAAGCCTTCCTCAGAGATCAGTGCAAAGAAATAGAGGAAAACAATAGAATGGGAAAGACTAGAGATCTCTTCAAGAAAATTAGAGGTACCAAAGAAACATTTCATGCAAAGATGGGCTCAATAAAGGACAGAAACAGTATGGACCTAACAGAAGCAGAAGATATTAAGAAGAGGTGGCAAGAATACACAGAAGAACTGTACTAAAAAGATCTTCATCCCCCAGATAATCCTGATGATGTGATCACTCACCTAGAGCCAGACATCTGGAATGCAAAGTCAGGTGGGCCTTAGGAAGCATCACTACGAACGAAGCTAGTGGAGGTGATGGAATTCCAGTTGAGCTATTTCAAATCCTAGAAGATGATGCTATGAAAGTGCTGCACTCAATATGCCAGCAAATTTGGAAAACTCAGCGGTGGCCACAGGACTGGAAAAGGTCACTTTTCATTCCAATCCCAAAGAAAGGCAATGCCAAAGACTGCTCAAACTACCACACAATTGCACTCATCTCACACGCTAGCAAAGTAATGCTCAAAATTCTCCAAGCCAGGCTTCAACAGTATGTAAACTGAACTTCCTGATGTTCAAACTGCCCTTAGAAAAGGCAGAGGAACCAGAGATCAAATTGCCCACATTTGTTGGATCATCAAAAAAGCAAGAGAGTTCCAGAAAAACATCTACTTCTGCTTTATTGACTATGCCAAAGCCTTTGACTGTGTGGACCACAACAAACTGTGGAATATTCTTAAAGAGATGGGAATACCAGACCACCTGACCTGCCTCTTGAGAAATCTGTATGCAAGTCAGGAAGCAACAGTCAGAACTGGACATGGAACAACAGACTGGTTCCAAATAGGAAAAGGAGTACGTCAAGGCTGTATATTGTCACCCTGCTTATTTAACTTATATGCAGAGAACATCATGTGAAATACCAGGCTGGATGAAGCACAAGCTAGAATCAAGATTGCCAGGAGAAATATCAACAACCTCAGATACACAGATGACATCACCCTTATGGCAGAAAGTTTAGTTCTTCTGAACTAAAGAGCCTCTTGATGAAAGTGAAAGAGGAGCATGAAAAAGCTGGCTTAAAACTCACTATTCAGCAAACTAAGATCATGGCATCTGGTCCCATCACCTCATGGGAAATAGATGGGGAGACAGTGGAAACAGTGTCAGACTTTATTTTTTTGGGCTCCAAAATCACTGCGGATGGTGACTAAAGCCATGAAATTAAAAGATGCTTGCTCCTTGGAAGAAAAGTTATGACAGCATATTAAAAAGCAGAGACATTAGTTTGCCAGCAAAGGTCTGTTTGGTCAAAGCTATTGTTTTTCCAGTAGTCATGTATGGATGTGAAAGTTGGACTATAAAGAAAGCTGAGTGCCGAAGAATTGATACTTTTGAACTGTGGTGTTGGAGAATACTCTTGAAAGTCCCTTGGACTGCAAGGAGATCTGACAAATCAATCCTAAAGGAAATCAGTCCTGAATATTCTTTGGAAGGACTGATGTTGAAGCTAAAACTCCAATACTCTGGCCACCTGATGCGAAGAAGTGACTTACTTGAAAAGACCCCAATGCTGGGAAAGATTGAGGGCAGGAGGAGAAGGGGACGACAGAGGATGAGATGGTTGAATGGCATCACCGACTTGATGGACATGAGTTTGAGCAAGGTCTGGGAATTGGTGATGGACAGGGAAGCCTGCTGTGCTGCAGTCCCTGGGGTCGCAAAGAGTTGGACACGACTGAGCAACTCTACTGAACTGAACTGATACACACACACACACACACACACACAATTAGGTTTCCCAGGTGGCACTAGTGGTGAGGAACCTGCCTGCCAGGAGGTGTTAGAAATGTGGGTTCATCCCTGGGTCTGGAAGTGACACTGGAGGACGGCATGGCAACCCCCTCCAGTATTCTTGCCTGGAGAATTGCATGGACGGAGGAGCCTGGTGGGCTACAGTCCATAGGGTTGCAGAGAGTCAAAGACAACTAAGGCAGCCTAACGCGCATGCTTGCATACATACATACATACATACACGTCCATGCTTTGTCCATTGCTCTGCTGGTGCATGTTTAGGTTGCTTCCGTGGCCTGGCTACTGTAAAGAGTGCTGCCTTGAGCATTGAGGGCCATGTGTTTTTGCAGTTATGGTTTTCTCCAGGTGTATGCCCAGGAGTGGGATTGCTGGGTCATGATAGTTCTATTTTTACTTTTTTAAGGAACCTCTCTACTGTTCTCCATAGTGGCTGTATCAATTACATTCCCCCCAGCAATGTAAGAGAGTTCCCTTTTCTGCATACCCTTTCCAGCATTTATTGTTTATAAATTTTCTTGGGAATAATCCTCTTTGGCTCCATTCTCCACCTTCTGGACCCACTGGGGTGGCAGTCCTGTGGCTTTGCCAGATGGAGGTCTCATCCCCAAGGCTTCAGTTGGAGGCCATATGGCCTGTTGAAACAAAGGTGATGGCCCATGCTTCGAAGCTTAAGAAGCAATCTGATGATCTGTGAATGGCCTTTGGAGTCTTTCTGTTTCTTAAAGAATAGTGTACATTTGCAGCCAAATAGCTCTATGTGTCCCTCTTATAAAATCTAAGCAGTTTAACAGCCTTCTTTCATTTCATCCTGTCTCAGTACCCCTGATTGGCAATGTTTCTGCTAATAAAATCCTATATCTATTCCTGGTTTTTGCTGAGGTGGTGGATAATTTTTTGATTCCAACCCCTATTAGTCTTATTTTCAATGGTTGAAATACCCTGTGTTTTCTTTAGAAAAAGCTTACTCTTTTTTTTTTTTTTTTTGTAAAATGTGTAGACTGAAAAATTTCTAAGTATTCAAGTGCTGCTTCCTTTTTGCTCAACAACTCCTTCTTCAGTTCAGCTCCCTCTTCTTGCATTTTATTATAAGCAGTCAGGAGGAACCACACTGCTCCTTTAAAACTTTAATGAGCAACCTCTACAGCTAAAAACCCATTTTTTATATTCCATTTTATTTTATTATAAAAACCAATTTTTAAAATATAGTTGCTATATGTTGTGTCTGATATAGTAATCCACAATTTGTAAAGGTTATATTCCATTTATAGTTATTATAAAATATCTACTGTTATTTCCATGTGGTACAATATATCCTTGTAGCTTATTTTACACTTAAAGCTTGTACCTCTTAATCCCCTATTCTATCATGCCCTTCCCCTTTCCCAGTTTGTAACCACTGGCTTGTTCTCTATATCTCTAAGTCTGCTTCTTTTGTCTTTTATTCACTAGATTCCTCATATAAGTGATATCATACAGTGTTTTTGTCTTACTTATTTCACTTAGCATAGAGCTCTGCCCAGGTCCATCCATACTGCTGGAAATGGCAACAATTTATTCTTTTTTATGGCTGAGTGGTATTCCATTGTATATATGTGCATTCCATTCATCTGTCAATGGACCCTTAGGTGGCTTCTGTGTCTTCAAAGTTGAATAATACTGCCATGAACATTGGGGTGCATGTATATTTTCGAGTAGAATTTTGTATTTTCCAGATATGTACCCAGGAGTGAGATTGCTGAGTCATATGGTAATTCTATTTTTAGTTTTTTTTTTTAGAAACCTCCATACTGTTTTCCACAGTATGAATGGATGCACTAAGTGAGAAGTTAAAAGTTTTTAACAAAGAGCCAAACAACCAAATAGAGGTGAAGAGCACAATAACTGAAATAAAAAATACATTCAAAGGAATCAACAGTAGATTGAATGATACAGGGCAACAGATAAGTGAGCCAGAAGACAAGAGTAGTGCAAATCCCTGCTGCTGAACTAAATACTCATTTCTATTGCTTGCAAGTTCTGTTTTTCACAGAACTAGAACACCGGTTCAACCAAGTTCTTTGCCCTTTATCACGTGGTTATCTTTTCTTAGTTTCCAGCAAAATGTTCTTCATTTCCATCTGAGACTTCACCAGAATGACCTTGAATGTCCATATTTCTACCAACATTCTGTTCATAATTATTTGTTTGTTCTCTAAGAAGATAGACTGCCTCTCAAGCTCTCCTCTTTTCTTTCTGAATCCGTATTAGAATCACCTCTAACATCTATAGTTCCACCAATATTGTCCTCACAGTAACTCAGGCTTTTATTAGCATGTCTCTCAAAAGCTCCTAAAGCCTCTACTCACTACCCAGTTTGCAAAGCCCCTTCCACATTTTTAGGTATTGTTACAGCAGCAGCCTACTTCTTGGTACCAGAATCAAAAAGGAAAAGGAATGATCTCTATTAAAATATATATATAAAATCAGGAAGGCAAGAAGGAAGTGCTTGGGCGTCGCAGAGCTGGAGAAGCGGAGGAAGAGGGAGGAGTATGTCTGCAGAAGTCCCCGAGGCAACCTCCGCGGAGGAGCAGAAGGAAATGGAAGATAAAGTGACTAGCCCAGAGAAAGCTGAAGAAGCAAAATTAAAAGCAAGGTATCCTCATCTGGGACAAAAGCCTGGAGGTTCCGATTTTTTAAGGAAACGATTGCAGAAAGGGCAAAAATATTTTGATTCTGGGGATTACAACATGGCTAAAGCAAAAATGAAGAACAAGCAACTTCCTACTGCAACCCCGGATAAGACAGAGGTCACTGGTGACCACATTCCCACTCCACAGGACCTTCCTCAACGGAAACCATCTCTTGTTGCTAGCAAACTGGCTGGCTGATTAAAAAGAGCTGAACTGCATGGATCTTCTAATTCCCATGATTTCTCCTTAATATGTTACTCCTCTGCTTTTTATTTCCTTTTACTCCCTATGTCATTTGAGAGTGATGGCTTTGCAGATAGCGGTAGTGTGTGCTGCTATTGTAAGGGAATATACATGTGTAGAGTTTTGATTAGTTTAACAGTGCACTGATGAAAAGAACACGTTAGAGCAACATAAAGTAATCTACTTGAAAATAATTGTATATATTACCTAACTCCTAGTGTAGGGCTGGATCCAACAAGTAACAAACAAGTTTTGCAGTTTTAATGTTGGCTTTCTTTAATTCATCTTAATTATAGCTTTGTATGTTACTCTTATTTAATATAACCTCTACTGTTGATTTCTTCTGGATTTTCCTTTTGGGTTTTGTAAAACAGAAGTTTAAGACCACAAGTTAGAAGAAAGGTCACATATTTCAAACACAAATAAATGGGGCTCCAAAAGATTTGTATCCTGTGCTTGAACTTGAATGGCCTTAAATCTGTTTCAGCTTTAACAATAGAATTTTACTCGGGCAATATTTGCCCATTCCGGTGTAACTTACGTGACTCTATTGCTTAACAGCTGCTGTTGAAGCTAGTATTCTTATTCAGTTCTATAGTGTTCAGAATACCTTCTGTCATTGAAGATGTGAATGAAGTGTGCATGTGCATCGACTGTTGAATTCACTTTTGTGCCATTTTTGTAAATACAATAGTTTTGCACAACCTCTCACAACTGTCTGTATTACTTTCACATATTGAAGAGTAGATAATGTGCCAACCAGAAGCACAAGAGTTCCTACAAAAAACTCTGTATGTCATTAGAGCTTTTGTATAGTAAGAATAGTTTATAGTCTTGGGGTTATAGAATACCAAACTGAAATCTTTGCTCAGACTGCCATAGACTTAAGCTTTTTCATTTGTTAGTAGTACCCATGACATTCAGTGGCCTTGTGCAAATATGATATGTTGCTTAGGCATATCTTTTGTCCTATGCAGAATGTTTCATTTTGACTTTTATGAAAATTACTATTCATATAATTTATATAAACTTTTTTAATGTAGAAACTTTTTACTTCCACAGTCAATTTGGGGGACACTAGAATAAAATACTTTGCCTCTTGTGGCCAAAAAAAAAAAAAATATATATATATATAAAATCATAAGGATAGGAAAAAGATCCAGTTAGTAACCCTAGAAAATATATCAGCACTTAAAAACTCATAAAATTTAAAACATGAACTCTGAATGGGACAAAGTTAAAGACATAACAAACTGGAAGAGAGAACTAAGAATTGTACCCAGGATGCAGCATAAACAAAAAAATAGAAAAATAGTTGAGACATGATGTTCAAGAATCCTTGTTTAATAGAATTTTAATGGGATGCTAGCAAAAGATAACAAATGATAATAGAATATTACAGCAGCATATTCAGAGAGATAATGTCTGAGAAGTTTTAATATGCATAAATAAAAATCAATAGGAAAAACACTCATCTACAGTGTACCAATCCAAGAAAAGTTAGGAGGAGGAGGACGAATGAAGCCATTGGAAACTGCTGATGAAACTAAACTATGGAATAAAATGATGTAACTCAAAACACATTGTAGTGACAACAAATGTAAATAGATTACATGACTCTGGTTAAATGAAAAATAAAATTACTAGCTTAGATATAAAAGAAGTCAGTTATATGCTGTTTATAGGAGACACTGACACAAACACACACACACCAAATCCATGCACACCCACCCTAAAACAGAAAATTTAAAAAGAGAAAAAACAAAAGAGATATTCCAGGCATATATGGACCGAAAGAAGAGCTGGAATAAAAATATTATTCAAAATAGAATATAAAGCAGATGCATTAATATTAATAAAGAATATTTATGGAAAGAGTATAAAAATTATAACTTACTATGCTTAATATGGACGTAGACTGTAATCCTCCTCCAAAAAAAAACAGCTATAAAAACTCAGAATTACAAAATAAAATTGACAAACTTACTATCATAATGGGAGAATTTAACACCTCTCTTAGAAACTAATTTAGAGAATATACAGAGAGGATTTGAGTAACACATACAGCATGATTTTAAATATATGTATATCTTTGTACCCAAAAGAGAACCCAACAGAGAATACACACACTTCTAAAGCATGCATGCAACATTTGAAAATTTAAAATTTACTATATACTTGCAGTCATAAAGAATCACAATCATTCACGTATTATCTAGTCACTACTCTATTAAAATTAGAAATTAACTATTACAAATGGTAATGAAAATCCTTCAGGGTTGGGAACCTGAAAAAATAAAAAGCCTAAACAATGTATGGATTAAAGAGTAATTCACAAAGAAAATTATAACATGTATTAACTGAATAATTAAAAAACTAAAATATTAAAAAATAAAAATAATTTATGAGATATAGCTAATGCAGTGAAATAAAAAATTGAACATACTAGTCAATATATTGTAATTATTAATCACCGTAAAGATAATTCATTTCCTCTTAAAGCCTTTGAATAGCTTTCTTTCTGGAATAAATCAAGATTTTCATCCTTAGTATCTTTGCTTTCCTTTGAAAATATTTAACCTTAATTACATCACTAAGTGAAGGTTGTCTGATGATTACACAGATCTTACTAACTATGGTAAAAACTAATATCAGAAAATCTAATTGCCTTTTATTCATTCTAAATTAGACAAATGGGTCCTTTTATAGTTTTGTCAGTTCCTAGGATCTTTTCTAAAATTAATAACTTGACTTTCTCAGTGAGTATCCTAGGGGAAAGCTAACATTTATTGGCCATTTCCACATGGCAAGAATCTCCTCTGTGAGTTACAGTTGACAGACTATTTTCAGCTTTTCTTTACCTCCTATTATTTCTCTTTTTCAGATTTGAGGGACTTTTGTATATCTTTCTTGGCTCAAAAACTCACAGATAAACTGCCCAGCCATGTTTTTACCCCTTTTTGCTATGGAATTGTTTCTATTTAAAAGAAAATTTACACAAGCATGCAATTATTCCCAAATGTATCACACCAATATCCCATTTTTGCAAGATGAGTAAAAACAGTGACTACCAGAACTTGTGAACAGTAAAGACTGTAAAGTCATATCTAAAACTTATGTCTTATTGCTACTCACTGAAATTCCACTTGTGCTGTTTTCTGCCTCTTCAGTTTTAAAATTTGCAGTCATTACCAATTAATGTAAAATTTCTGTACTCTTAAGAAAACTTCACAGATTCATTTATACCTTTTTTAGTAGATTTTCACTCAGGCATTAAAAGTAATATAAACTTAACACAAGGAATAATCATTTACCTCAGGAATTTGGATTGTTGAGCTATGTATAAAAATACCAGTGTAATTCCTGATGGTGCAAAGCAACATATGAGCCAATATCTCATGGGGTCAAATGTTCATGCATTATAAAAGAGCAATCAATTTGAGCTGTAATGGTCACAGATGTCTTTTGTGAAATTTCTGAGAGTAGAACCCAAGTAGCTATCTAGTTTGTGTATATTTAGAGACAAACAGGAGTTGATAATTATACTTAGAGACATGTGTGTATCTTGTTCAGGAAATAGTGAAGTGTCTGACCTAGCTAAAGAAAAGGATCTACACTGAGAAATAGTGAAGAAAAAATGGATTACTGGAGCAGGTTGCATTGTAGAGGATCTTCTGTGACCTAAGGAGATAAGTTAAGAGCAGTGTTTATTTATGTATGTTTCTAGGATCATTCATTAATAAGTTTCCTCTAAAAGGATCTCTCAGGTCAGATGTGGAAAATACTGAGTTTCTTTACTGTGAGTCTTCTCTAAGACATTAATATGTTAATGGGCATTTTGATTTCCAGTAGGAAAATACAGCATTTCCCAAACCTATTTGACCATGGAACCCTTGCTAGGGAAACAGTGCATGGATCAAGTATTCTATATATATTGGTATCAATCTCAGTCTGCAAACTGTAATATATTAAGATATGTACTGTTCTATAGTTTTAAATAGTACGTTTTATTTCTAGTTTAATCCTTTGTTCCCAGATTGGCAGAAATTCAAGATCTTTCCATTTTCTCCATGAATGTATCCATGTTATGGAGTTTACTAATGCTAAGGAGCTAGGTCATTGTGGAATGAGGTGTGACATGTATCCACTGTATCATCTGTGTATGCTGGATGTCTGCTGAAATGTCCTACTTGCTTTCTGGTCCCAGGTGATGGGCCTGAGACATGTGTTACTCAGATCCACTGGTTCTCTTTGTTCCTTCCATACTGTAATTCTCATGTTGATGGGAATAACTTCACTGATCTGCTCCATGTTGAGGTATGAGAAATTCTGTATGAATGAACAGTGCACCGTCTTTCTTAGACCTGTTATGTAACTGCTCTGTGGGGGCCCCCTAATCCCTCTTGGTCTCCACTTATGGAATGTGGCGTGTATCCCATGCCCCTAGTGAATCCAGGCTTTTCCCATGTGGTCTCTATTGAGATCTTCACCCTCTGCCAGGCATGGTTTTTGTTTCCTAGGAAACTAAGTTCTCAAAACTTGTAAGCAATGAAATGCTCTCTTTTTCTCTTATACTTCTGTAATTTCTTCTCTTCTGAGGAAATGATCTAGCTATCCCTTAAGACAGCTTAAGACAAGGAGAAAGGAAGAGCTAAGGAATATCTGAGGGAAAAAAATCAATTATTATTTCAAAGATATTCCCTGCCATGCTTCCTAATACCCTTTGGGAAATGCTAGTCTAAAGAATGGAGGGTTAAAAGCTGATGAATAAAAGGATGTTTGTGACTGTTGTGCTGTCTTGAGTTTCGTTTTCATGTGTGGTAAGTTACAGTATTATTGTTGTTCACTCATTGTGTCCAACTCTTTGAAACCCCATGGATTACAGCACCCAGGTTCCTCTGTCCTCCACTATCTCACTACTGAGAATTGGTGATGCTGTCTAACTATTTCATCCTCTGCCATCCTTTGTTGCCTTCAGTCTTTCCCAGCATCAGAGTCTTTTCCAGTGAATTGGCTCTTTGTGTATTGAGCTTCAGCAACCAAGGAGTTTCAGTCCTTCCAATGAATATTTAGGGTTGATTTCCTTTAGGATTGATTGGCTTGATCTCCTTGCAGTCCAAGAGACTCTTAAGAGTCTTCTCCAGCACCACAATTTAAAACATCAATTCTTCAGCACTCAGCCTTCTTTATGATCCAACTTTCACATCCATACATGAGTACTGGAAAAAGCAGGGCTTTGAATATATGGACCTTTGTCGGTAAAGTGATGTCTCTGCTTTTAAATATGCTATCTAGATTTGTCATTGCTTTCCTTCCAAGGAGCAAGCATCTTTTAATTTCATGGCTGCAGTCACCATCTGCAGTGATTTTGGAGCCCAAGAAAATAAAATCTGTCACTGTTTTCACTTTTTCCCCTCTGCTTGCCATGAAGTGATGAGACTGGATGTCATGATCTTAGTTTTTCTAATGGTTAGTTTCAAACCAGCTTTTTCACTCTCCTCTTTCACCCTTTTCAAAAGCCTCTTTAGTTCGTCTTCACTTGCTGCCATTAGAGTGGTATCATCTGCATATCTGTGGTTGTTGATAATTCTCCCAGAAATCTTGATTCCAACTTGTGATTTGTCCGGCACAGCACTTCACATGATATACTCTGCGTGTCAATTAATTGAGCAGGGTGATGATATACAGCCTTTCTAAATTATGAACCAGTCTTTTGTTCCACGTCCAATTCTAACTGTTGCTTCTTGACTGGCATACAGATTTCTCAGGAGGCAAGTAAGGTGGTCTGGTACTCACATCTCTTTAAGCATTTTTCATAGTTTGTTGTGATCCACATGGTCAAAGGGCTTCCGATAGCTCAGCAGGTAAAGATACCACCTCCAACACAGGAGTCTCAGGAGACATGGATTTGATCCCTGGATCAGGAAGATTCCCCTGGAGGAGGAAATGGCAACCCACTCCAGTATTCTTGCCTGGAAAATCCCATGAACAGAGGAGCCTGGTGAGCTACCGTCCATAGGGTTGCAAAAAGTTGGACACAACTGAAACAGCTGAGCACCATGGATAGATACAGTCAAAGGCTTTAGCATAGTCAGTGAAGCAGACACAGACGTTTTTCTGGAACTCCCTTACGTTCCTCAGTAAATAGTGAATAACTCATTGTCTTTGTAGTCTTCTGTGGAGCACTCTTCTACATTGACTCTTGAAAATCCCCTGTTGCTGTTGGCAACTCTTCTTCTACCATATGAAGTAGGCCGGTTTGCTTGTTGAAGACGTGGGGATCAGCCCAGAGCCAGCTTCAAACAGCAGACACGTAGATTACTCTAGCTGAGCTGCCAACTGATTACAGGTTCGTAAGTGATCTTAGTTGAGACCCAAACTGCCAGTTGAGCATCTCCCGAAGTGTTAAAATGAATCATAAGCAAATGAAATGGTGGTTTAACCTATTTTTATTGCATCGATATAAAAATGTACAGTACAGTACAAAAATGCAATATAATATGGTAGGAATGAAAGAAGAGATATTTTGGAGGGAATATTTTCTCAAATATGGATATATGGGATCAAGAAAAACTGAAATGGTATAAGCTGGGACCTTGAAAGGTCTTATTTTTCACTGAATGATCCAAAGTGGTTCTCTTGGTTTAAGTGCCTCATGTTCATTCTTGTGCCAGGAAATTCATTTATTTCTGGATGAGATGTGATTGTTTAATTCAATCTCAACAAAATCATGCAAATGTTTTGTAAAAAAGTGTTCTCAAGTAAGATATTATAAGATAAAGAAAAAGGAAGGGTAAACTGTGCTTATGGGCACTGTAATCTTCAGGAACTTAGAAAACTGTAGACAGGTCAGTGGATGGACCCATCCTTGATGAGGTCATGGCATTATACTGCAGTTGTGCCTTTCTGTAAATCACTGTCACTCTCACTGGCTTGGATTCAAGAGGTTGTTCTGTTGTCACTGATGAAATGAAAGCAAACAGTTGTCTTAGTTTGAACGTATTCTTAGGTAATCAGTTCAGTTCAGTCCTAGTTTCTCAGGTATTCAGTTGCTCAGTCATGTCTGACTCTTTGCAACCCCCTGAATCGGAGCATGCCAGGCCTCCCTGTCCATCACCAACTCCCAGAGTTTACTCAAACTCATGTCCATCTAGTCGGTGATGCCATCCAGCCATTTCATCCTCTGTCATCCCCTTTTCCTCCTGCCCCCAATCCCTCCCAGCATCAGGGTCTTTTCCAATGAGTCAACTCTTCGCATGAGGTGGCCAAAGTATTGGAGTTTCAGCTTCAGATCAGTCCTTTCAGTGAACACCCAGGACTGATCTTCTTTAGGATTGACCGGTTGGATCTCCTTGCAGTCCAAGGGACTCTCAAGAGTCTTCTCCAACACCATAGTTCAAAAGCATCAATTTTTCGGTGCTCAGCTTTCCTCACAGTCCGACTCTCACATCCATACATGACCACTGGAAAAACCATGGCCTTGACTAGATGGACCTTTGTTGGCAAAGTAATGTCTCTGCTTTTTAATATGCTATCTAGGTTGGTTATAACTTTCCTTCCAAGGAGTAAGCATCTTTTAATTTCATGGCTGCAATCACCATCTGCAGTGATTTTGGAGCCCCCCAAAATAAAAGTCTGACACTGTTTCCACTGTCTCCCCATCTATTTCCCATGAAGTGATGGGACCAGATGCCATGATCTCAGTTTTCTGAATGTTGAGCATAGACTCATCTAAATGGATTGTCGTAAAGATTTCCTCAAAGCAATGAGATAAGTGTCATAAAACCAAGAGGTATTAAAAATATAAAGGGACTCATGATTCATGCCCTCAGGTTCTGAAGCTAAATGCTGCCTTATAAGAATGAACTGCTACCAGGAAGCTGCGATTATCTAGGCTCAAGTAGTACTAACTCTAATCTCATGAGAACTTCTGCTAGACCTATTAATTGCTTCTTTACAGATTTATTTTACATCAATTATCTTAATCTTTAGAGAAATCCTAAGATTTAGGTATTTTTCATTAACAACTTAGAGATGAAGGAACTGAAACTGATCTAGAATAATTGGCCAAAGTTAATGCAACTGGTAAATACTGGTACGAGAGTTTCTACTCTGGAAAATATTTTTGACATTAGTCCTTTTTTTGTCAGTGATGCTGGTTTTTTTCAACCTATTGCAAAGGCACTAGAAACTTGCAGTGCCTCAGGGACCACTGACCAGAAAAAGAAAGGAGAGGGGAATAAACCAGGCAGTGCCCTGGGCCGCTCACTCCAGGTTCAGCCAGAGCACGTCTTTTATATATGAGTTTTATTTAAAGTTTTATTTTAAAAATTTCAAAATGTGATATATTACTGGGATGTCCATTTTGAACTGTGGTGTTGGAGAAGACTCTTGAGAGTCCCTTGGACTGCAAGGAGATTCAACCAGTTCATCCTAAAGGAAATCAGTTCTTTCTAATCAGTCCATCAGTCCATCCTAAAGAAATCAGTCCATCCTAAAGGAATCAGCCCATTCTAAAGAAATCAGTACATCCTAAAGGAATCAATCCATTCTAAAGAAATCAGTACATCCTAAAGAACTCAGTCCATCCTAAAGGAATCAGTCCATTCTAAAGAAATCAGTCCATCTTAAAGGAGATCAGTCCTGGGTGTTCATTGGAAGGACTGATGCTGAAGCCAAAACTCCAATACTTTGGCCACCTGATGCAAAGAACTAACTCATTGGAAAAATCCCTGATGCTGGGAAAGATTGAAGGCAGGAGGAGAAGGGGACCAGATAGGGTGAGATGGTTGGATGGCATCACTGATTCGATGGACATGAGTTTAAGTAAGCTCCGGGAGTTGGTGATGGACAGGGAGGCCTGGCACGCTGCAGCCCTTGACCCCAACGAGCTGGGGTCACTGCAGTCCTTGGGATCATAAAGAGTCGGACCCGACTGAGCAACTGAACTGAACTGAACCATGATGTCTTCTAAAGCTGTATTAGTAGCTTCTTGAAATCAGAACAGTCTTATCCTTCCTTTGATCTCACAAGTGGGAAACTTCCCATGTCTTGGAGCGGATGGAAATTACTGCCCTTAGAATGTGCTTTGGACTCCAAGATCTCCCATTGACCCTGGCAGCCTTGCTGTCTTTTGCATCAAAGCCAGTTACATTATTCACGTACCTGCAACCTTCTCACTGTTATCAGTGACGTCAGTGATATGACTGTTATCACAACTCACTGACTTCGGTCCAAAGAGAGACGTGATATCTTCTCCAAATATCTTGAGACAGTTTTCAATGAGAAATTGTATGAAAGAAATCTGTAACAAAGAGGGGCAAAGAATGGGGTATTACTGTACATATGGCCTAATAGTAAATCACATTTCATACATGAATCTTGGCTCTCACAAAAAATGCAAAAGAAGTCAGAAAAATTCACTTGATTTAAACAATAGGTATATATTATATATGCATCAGCTTTTTCTAAGAAATAACTAATCTTTTCAAGAATACTTTCGGCACAAATTTTAAAATTCTTTTCGTCGGTGGACTAAAGTTATAATATGTGGCCTAGTCTGATAGCTAAAATTTTGTAATGATTGCTACATGCTTAACACTAGGATGATTTTTAAGTAGCCTACATAGGATGTTTGGGACAAAAATGTATATTTTCTTATTAAGTTTTATTTATTTTTATTGAACTTTTTTCTAGTTTTCTTGAGATAGAATTTATATATAGCATCTCATTAAACTTGATAAAGCATCAAATGCAACACAAATTTTGAAATTCACTTCAGTGAAGAACTATCTGAAACGTGGGTAGGAGAGGTTTCTGTGTGGGGTGGCGGGGTTTGTGACGGAAGAAAGCATCTGGAGAGAAAACATGTCTGTCTGTCTAACTGCATTGCCTTGCCTCACACTTGCTGTCCAGGGGAGCTTGGAAAAGAGCTGTGATCTTCTTA
Source organism: Cervus elaphus (assembly GCF_910594005.1). Taxonomy (NCBI): domain Eukaryota; kingdom Metazoa; phylum Chordata; class Mammalia; order Artiodactyla; family Cervidae; genus Cervus; species Cervus elaphus. Next base: position 7,074,037 of record NC_057831.1, on the reverse strand, counting down.
GGCATGTTGTGGCTCTGTCAGGATGTTCTGAAATATTTTACTAGCCTCCTCATCCTCTAGCAGAGACACAATAGAAGCCAAGTATTTTCCTGAATGAGCCAGAACTGGCAGAGTGAGGCCGGTATGTGTGGAACCTTGGGTGCTCATATTGCCCAGGCCGCCTAAGATGTGCCGAGACTGACCAGATGTATTGGGTGTTGTCATCATTGTGTAATGGTGAAATCATAGTTTGGAGGTTTGTACACCCCTCAATGATTAGGCTGAGAGTTGAATCTTGGTTCTCAGACTCCAAAGCCACGTTCTTCTCTATCACACCATCCTACTCTTATCTCTCTATTGTTTAATCTCTTGGATGGCAAAGGAGAAGTGACTCGACTGTTCTCAGTTGCAACACACCTTCCCATGCCCAACCAGAGCAGGCCTCTGCCAGTCCAAGGCAGTGTAATTAAAATGTGCACTTTAAATGATTGGTTCACCAGAGTTAATACCACAGACTTCAGGTTCAAAATGGGGACTCTGCCCTGCAAGGCATAAAAATGAGAGCTCTCATTACCTTCTTGGTGAAGTTTTCGAATGCTGTGCTGCCAGAATTAAGCAGACCAAGAATGCTTGGGGTGATACACACTGATAAATTATAAGCTGTCATCTGATTGGATGAGGAATGTTGCTCAATGTTGTGTAACACTCCAAAAAGGTATCGCAGAAAAACTACATTGGCTCTTGGCAGCTGGTCTAGCAGCCTAATGACAGAAAAAGGCACTTATCAATAAAGCGAGTCATTTTGCTCAGTAAGTGGAAATACAGAGAACAAAGTACTTCTTTTTATACCATGTCCACAGTCCATTCTCACAGTTCCAGGCATGAATGCACACAAAAAGGTTTCACCGAGTTGAATTCCTGAGCCAGTAAGAACTGCTCTGGTTAGTTAAGTGTTTGTATTTAAGATCATACCGCTGGCAGATTGGTTCTTTATCATCTCTTTTTAGACCAATGGATTTCATCTCCAACGATTTCGTGTATTCAGGAGGTGTAAAATGGTCAAGCATTCCGTATTAATAAGATTAGCAGAAAAACACCAATTACAATGTCACCAATAAGGCGTGCATCTCCTTTCAAACTGGCTTCCATGGGTATGATCAAGTGAAACCTTTTGATACTGGTCATTATTTTAGTGGACACAGCTGTAAACCATAAGCTGATATTTTCCTAAGAGTATGTTGGTTGTATTTTCTCAGAGTTGAGAAAATTGCATCATTACCTCTGGGTCGCAGTTATTTTCTCCTCCTCATTCCCTTGATCAATAACATCAAGCCATTTATCATAGAGAGTGGCTGAAAATATGCCTCCTGGAATATTTCGAAGAAAATCCTTATATAGATCAAAAAATATATATTAGTCTTATGATAAATTCAATGGAGAAGTTGAAAAGAAAATATTTAGTTGACAAATTCAGTTCAGTCCATGGTTCCTTCATAGCCACGCAGACTGATTCACACAGAGCTTGGCTGTGATTCTCCACAGCCTTGCACATCCAGAAGTACTGGTTGGATTTTCCCCAACTAAAATTAGACGCATAAAAGTAGAGTTTGGGCTGTAGTGAGAATGAAGCTAAAGCTCCTTCTATCACCTGGAACTTACTCTTTGTGTTCATGTTAGCACATTCGTACAAACTGGCAAGGTCTGGTGATAACTCATCCTAAATCCTATTAGTTTCTTGAAAAGAAATGCACATACCCATTTTGTTTGTTTACTTAAGACACAGTGCTTGCTCTGAATTCAAGAAAGAGAAGTTCTGAAATAAAACAAACAAAAGTACACCCCTACATGCTCTTATACACATATTAAGAGAAGACTTGAGGTATATGTGCTCTTTGGGGAAAAGCTAGTCTCATAATAGCTTCAGTCTTTTTCCTTCTTTTTTTTTTTTTTTTTTAAACCATATAAAAGTTCAGTCCTACAGACTTTTAAGCAGCAGGTGTTAGAAATAAATCAAAAGCCCCAAAGGGTAAACAACATGTTACCCTTACAACTCTTTGAATGGAATATATCCTCCCCAAAGAGGAAACTGAGAATTTAGATACATTGCAACTTCACACCTGTGGGATAGAAAATGCAAATGTAAGCTTCCTAAGTGGAGGCCTAGAAAGTTCATCACTGATGAACAAGTCTTAGTATCATAGAATGGGGCCTATTAAAGTAGATGAAGTTGTAAACTGTTGTGCAAGACTGAGGGGAAATGATTGTATTGCCTTGCCAGTTTCAAAGGCACAACTTGCTTCCACTGGTCTTAATATAGAGCCTGACTTCTCTTAATAGTATCTTGTTCAGGCAATGTTTCTGGGCAACTGTCGTGATTATAATGCAGTCAGTGTTCACTTGTTTCAGTACTTATTGAGCTGCTGTTTGTGCCAGGCACTCTTTTGAGTACTGAGGACAGAGTACAAAGATAATGTACAAAGTCGCAGTCCTCTCATACTTTTTCTTGTAATTGGTATACAGTACCCAATCATGGTCATTAGGTTTTCACTATGCTTTTTATGGAGTGCCCACAGTACATTTGGAAGGAGGAAGCACTCCATTTCCGTTCAGTCGTTCAGTCATGTCCTACTCTTTGGGACCCCATGGACTGCAGCACGCCAGGCTTTCCTGTCCATCACCAACACCTGGGTCTTGCTCAAATTCATGTCCGTCGAGTTGGTGATGCCATTCGACCACCTCAGCTGGCTTTGGCTTCTGGGTGTCTGGGAGTGTGCAGCAGGCCTTTGCCTTGTGTACCAAACTACATGCACTTGGAGAGTGTGTCTCTTCTCTCTCCTGAACCCTGTGCTGTAGAATCGATTGGTGAGACTGAGTATGGTTAAGCCAGGACATGACTCATGCAGAATATGCTGTGGGTATTTGCTATTGGATCTCTGTTTATAGACAGTTTAGTGGAAAACTCAATGTGGTTCTGTCTATATATTCATTTGTGACTTAGACCAACTTTATGGTGGCTTTACATATGGTATTATCAAGGCTGAGGTTGCAAAGTCTGATTCCCCACCAAGATCAATCAACTTTAGGAAAAGAACACTTTGGGATTGTGTCAGACCTGTACCCATAAGTAGCCACCCTCTTACTAGTCTGTGCTTAGAGCATGGAAATAGGCAAGAGCCTAGTAAATCTTGCTCAGAACTCAAATCAGTCCCCAGGGTGCACCTTACAGAGGGTAGCACTCTACTTGCTGTTTGCACACCTAGTGTGTGTTATTATGGTGCACGTGCAGTAGGGGTCAGCTCTAAGTAGTATCTGCAGTGTTGCTGTTATCATACAATCGAACATTAATAGGGGACAAGGAAAGACCATATGTTTAGTTTCTAAGGTAATTTTAATAACCTGTCTGTAGTTATTACTACATCAATATATCTTTGTTCATAGCTGCTAACAAGTATCAAGATGAATTGATTAAATTTTTTTGCTGTTCTATTATTGCCCTGGTAGAAATTTAACTATACACTTGTGATTTAGCTGTATCATTTCAAACTCAGTCTATTTTTTGTATGAATCTATTGAATTTTCAAAATTCCAAACTGATTTTGACTGTTGCACTCACTTTAAAAATAAGATTTATAAGATGAGGCATGTAATAAAAACTGGTTACCATGTAACTGTAACCTTGGGTGGTGGGTTAAACATACAAATATTAACAAAGGGTGTTGAAGATGGTAAGAGAGATCAAAGGAGGAACAAATGGTGGAGTCATCCCTACACTAATTTTAAAGTAAAAGGCATTGAGAGACAGGGGAAGGAAGGATGGTGAAATGATCAGAGAATTTGGTGGCCTCACTAAGCGTTTTTCGATTCCCTGTAAGACAAATGGGTTTCCCAGGTGGTGCTGGTGATAAAGAACCTGCCTGCCAATGCAGGAGATGCAAGGGATGCAGGTTCGATCCCTGAATCAGGAAGATCTCCTGGAGAAGGGCATGGCAGCCCACTCTAGTATTCTTACCTGGAGAATCCCATGGACCAAGGGGCCTGGTGGGCTACAGTCCATGGGATCACAGAGAGTCGGAAGCAACTAGGTGACTAACACACACACACACACACACACACACACACACACACACGAGTTTACCACAGTAAGTAACCATCAGTCTTGCATCCATGCTGAGTTGCTTCAGCCGTGTCTGACTCTGTGCCACCCCATGGACTATATAGCCTGCCGGACTCCTCTGTCCATGGGATTCTCCAGGCAAGAATACTGGAGTCGGTATGCCAGTCCCTTTTCCAGGGATCCTTCCAACCCAGGAATGGAACCCAGGTCTCCCACATTGCAGGCGGATTCTTTACTGTCTGAGCCCCTTGGGAAGTTACTTCTGTTAACTATTTCCAAAAGCTTAATGTAAATTTTATTTTGGAAATGCTGCCTTCGTTAAAAGATGATGAGGAAGTCATGAAAAGCAGGAAGCTTGTTTTGGTAAACACTCTATGTGTAAGTGTGTATTTTGAAATTTATTATTATTCTTTTGCATGGAGTGTTCAGGAGTCAAGATGTGCAATGAAAAAGGAAAATATCTAATATGTGGGGCTTATCGTATTTGGGGTACCTTCCTTCAATTTTGGCTTTGTGAAGTGTTTTTCACTTTTTCAAATCCTTCCTCTCTTATGCCTCTTATGTTTCTTGGGCAGTCGTAATGAAGGACCAGTCATACAGCTTCAGATTTCCTCTGTGTGTGGATAATGCTCAAATGTTCCTTACCTTTAAGGTGGATGCTACCACAAGAATGGACTCATCATCCAAGTTCACTTTGTCCCCAGAGTTTAGTTTCTTCTTTAGGGCTCGGCATGATTGTATTTTGCCTGATTTTCCGAAGATGCCTTCTGTAAACGGCCCGTTTTGGTTGATAAAGGAAAGCATATCCTATAGGGAAGGAAAGAAAAGAAAAGTATGGGACATTTCATATCTACAAGCCCAGAGCACAAGCTTGCTCCTCTTTTGACAGAGCTGTGGTGTATGAGGGTACAGTGCTAGAACTGGACCGAAGTCAATTTGAAATTTTTTCTTCAGTGTCTCTAAATATATTTTCTACCCAACAATCGATTTGGCATTCATACCCTGAGACATTTTAAACACTTGTGTAATCAGATTTTCCGTTTAATGAATTTACCGTGTTAAACGTCTCTGCTTTGAGGCCTTTGTAGATTCACCCTCTCCTCCTTCACCGCTCCTTTCTCATTATTCCCTGTTATAGATGCTCTTCCCTAAGTGTGGAAATCGTTTTGCCATATTCATGCTCCATTTGTGTATTCCCCTTTCAGGGACTGTCCACCCCATTCATTCCTATTTCCTGTATTCCCTCCCCTCAAAATCAGGCTCAATATGCCTCTCCTCCTTCTCCGACGACATTTCTTTCTCATCAGCCTTTCTAGTTCCTTTTTCTGTATTTTAATATCCTCTGCTGTCTGCAGAGTAGAGAGATAACAGATATTGGAGCCAGGTTTTTCAAGGAATGTGGAAATCTGTTCTGCTACTTATCCACTGTGAGACTTTAAGCATAGCACATACTTGGGTGTGGCTCTTTTGTTTTTCATTTATGAAGTGGGGGTGATGATAATCATAGCTGCCCCCTAAATTTTCTGTGAAAGACACAGGTCTGGGGTAGTGCTAGCACATAACTTGGATGACAAATTTCTTCATATCTACCATAAAATTCCCTGCATCTAGTGTAGTGCGTGGAGAGATAGTGGACAGTGAACAAGTGTTAATGCTTACAGTTCAATGTACTAATTTGATAAAGCACAGTCCAAACTCTGTGACTTTCTTTTGACACATTCTGTCAGGCTCAAATGATTCATTTTTTGCCAGAGGATGAGTACTTTATGCTTAAACACTTGAGTTACAAATCAAATCCGTGTGAGACATTTTGAGTCATAAGGCGGAGTAGACTCAGCTGAAGGAGACTTGAGACGAGTGTCGACTTCAAGGGAGGAGACCAGGAGACCATATGAGGATGAAGTGGACCCTCAGAGATTCTTTCACACAGAGTCTGAAGGAAAGTTACACAGCTCAAAATACCCTGGAGTTAAAATTCCCCTCCAGGTCCTCCCCACCGTTCTATGCAATATAAAGAACTCTGTCACCCGAAGAAAAACATGGACATTAGGTTGATTACGCCCAGCTCCCAGCTGGTCCCAGCCTCTGGCCAGTCTCTGAAATTCCTTGCCCCAGCTGTGTGAGAGAGAACTGCTCTGAACAACCTTGGCGAACAGGCCCCCTTAGGACAGAGGCTTTCCACATACAGGCCTGTAGATGCTCACTCTTTTCTTGGGGTGGTGCAGCAGCTCACTCCTCTGACTGCTGCCCCTTCTCGCCTCGTTAAAGGTGATCTGTTCCTGTCAAGTGCTGGTCTCATGCTTTCTCCCAACCTCGCCTTCTCTGACTCCCTTACCTTACAGAGTCCATTTTAACTGGCCTGAGCCAGTATAGGTGGGTCTTTGTTGAAATCAGTGGAATGGATGAGAGTACCTTTTCATCTGGTATTTGCCTTGTAACTCTGCAGTACCTAAATCAGACCTTATTCTTTGAAGTAATATTATGAAACTTATCAGACAAAGCCAGACTTCTTCATTTGGGGGTAGATTTGGAAGAGAACACTTGATCTCTCAGAACTCCCCTCCTCAGGAGGGTTACAGAAAACCAAAATAAGACCTACCAGAATTGGGGTGGGCAGGCTGTCGTTATCACATACATCCTCAAGAGGAGCTCCAAAGAGCTGTTTTGGCTTTGTGGGTGGTAGAGGTGGGTGTTGGTTGTCCTCGCGAGTCCTGGAGCTACACCAAAAGGCCCAGGTTTTGACAGAACTCTTGCTAACTGTCTTCTTGTCTGAATCGAATATAGGAGAGAGATTTTCACTAGTAGTAGTTTAGCTTATTTAGCCTGATTTCCACCCCTTAGAGTCAGCAGCATGTTCATTGCAGTGGCTCAAAGAGAGAAACTGAACCATTTGTTATATAGAATTCCCCACATTCTGAAACAGACTAATTGCCTCCTTGTAGTGTTAACATGTTCTTCTTCCCCATATTCTGCAAACCAGTAGTTAAACCTAGAGGCGGGATCAGACTCAGGGTTGATTCTCCCTGTGACAGTGTTCCCCAGACAGTGCTGTCTATTCCCTTTGCCCTGTGTCATGAGGCACTTAACCTGTAGCTATACAGGTTTCCTAAAGTTAAGTATTATCAGTGGATTCTGGTATCAGATCTCATTTTAAAAGCCAAACATATTTAACATTCAAATCAAGCAGCATTTGGTTATCATTTACTTTTGTAGTAAGTTTCCTCCCTCTGTTCAATTTCCTGTTTGGCTTTCTGAGTACCCAGTCATGCCCAATTTTCTCTCATCAAGAGAATCGCCTTTCATGAGACATCCTGCCTGACCCCGGGGTTTCAGTCAGCCTCTGGACCTCTTCTCTGGGAGGCCACACCCCTCAGTCAGCTCCAAGGATGACTTCCTGCCCTCACGGTCCTTGGGAAGTAGTCATTAAACGCAGACTATGTGGTAAGATTACAGGTGGCCATTTTTCTGTAACACCTTCCTCAGCTAACCCAAAGATGAATTTTAACTACCAACAGCCCCTGTCAAAGGAATGCAATGAAGGGCTTTTCCAAGAAAGAGTGATCAGCAATGAAAAATTGAGTTCAAAGTTTCTCGTGCCCAGCTATAAATGTTTTCCTGATATTTGCTCAATAAACCTGCTTAATATTTCCTTAAATAACCTGCTTAAATAGCCAGCTACAGAAGTCAATAGAGGAGCCAAGTTGTAGAAAAATAAACAGAAGAATGTAACCACATGTTTTAAAATGCCCATCCACTTGGCTTTTCTGAGACATAGTGAGTGCATCACCATGTCCATTCAAGTGGGTGAGCCACTTGTGGTGCCGGGTGAGAGAACCAGAAGGCTCCCATTCTGCCTCCTAATGGGATAAGTTACCTGAAGCTCTTTGAGCTTCAGTTTGCTCCAACTTAACATAAATGATGCTACTTACACCTCGCTGGACTACATAACATAATGTACTACTCCGTGCAAGACATGTCACATAGCAGCCTTAATAAAGGTAATTTCCCTCCTTCAAAGGGCCTAAGGCAGCCTAGACATCAGTCAGCTCCCCCACAAGCAGACCCCACCTCCATTCTCCATTTGATTTTGCAGCCTCCAGAAGGTGTGCATTCCTGAAGGAATGTCATCACTTTGCCTTAGGCTCTTCCTGCCTTGACATCATACCGCCATCATTTTAAAAGGAGATGATGAAGAAAGCAAATGCATTCCTAAATTCAGGAAGAGATTCTCCTAATTAATATGTACAAATGTTAAAAGGATACATGTTTATATGGGTTGAGTTGCTTTATGCACCCTGGTGTCCCTGCTCTTAACCTGATTATTTTATTTCTAAAACTACCCAAAGGTATTCATGGATTCCAAATGTATTCATTCATTGTTCAGCTTTAATAAGAATGCTCAGGAAGAACACTCCATCAGTTGCTACAAAGCTATACGTCCAGGTACTCTATGAGCATAGATGGAAAGCAAAATAGACATTAAGCCCTATACTTTTATTTTCAGGCCTAGATGGCCCTTTCGTAATCCTCATTGGTTGGTGTTAGAGTTCTTGTTGGCTCTGTGACCAATAAACGTACATACTGTAGCCACGAAAAGTATGGGGCTCAGTTGTTCAGTCGTGTCCAACTCTTGCAACGCTGTGGACTGTAGTCTATCCTGGAGTGGGTTGCCAGGGACTGTTAAACAGGTTAACTTTATAACCTCATCTTTCTTAAACAATCCTGACAAGATTTAGGTTAGTGTTTCCTCATGTTCAAATTAGGGTTTGAATGTTAAAAAGTGAAATGTTGAAACTTTGTGGGTATAGAATAACAATTATGAGAATAAAAATACTTTAAGTAGAAATTCTCTTCTGGCCCCAATACTTCTTAAGTTAGTGAGACATTCTATTCAGAGAAAGAAATATCAATGGGACAATATTGGAATGGTAGCAGGGTAGCAGGGATAATAAGAGGAAAGATTTAAACAAAAAAAACAAACACATAAATATTTAGTCCAGTTCCATTCGCAGCCTGGCTCTGAAGCAGAATGGAAAGTGAGCTTGCTGTGGAGATAGACTCGAGAGTTCAAGTCTCAGGGGTGGTCCTACGATTGCAGAGGAATAGGACGGGGAGACCACTTTGTCCCTCACAAATTCATCCGAAGAACATTTGAACGCTGAGCAAATTCCACGAAACAACTTCTGAATGCTGGCAGAGGACATCAGGCACCCAGAAAGGCAGCCCATTGTTTTTGAGAGGAGGTAGGACAAAATATAAAAGATAAAAAGGGAGACAAAAGAGGCAGGGACAGAGATCCGTCCTGGGAAGGGAGTCTTAAAAGAGCAGAAGTTTCCAAACACCAGGAAACACTCTCATAGCGGGTCTGTGGGGAGTTTTGGAATCTCAGAGGACAACGTAACCGGGAGGAAAAATAAATATATAAATAAATAAAACCCACAGATTATGTGCCCAATGGCAGCTTCCAGCAGAAAAGTTGCCCAGACGCTGGCATCCACCACCAGCAAGTGGGGGCTGAACCGGGAGGCATGGGCTGCATTGCTTAGAGTAAGGACCGGGCCTGAATGCCCCGAGGGCAATCTGAGGGAGCTAATGTGAGATAGCAACCCGGACTGTGGGATAGCCAGAGAGAGAGAAAGAGAACTGTCCCGAGAAAAGCCCTAACCAAAGACTTTGCCAGACATCACCACATACACATGGACATCACCAGATGGTCAACACTGAAATCAGATTGATTATATTCTTTGCAGGCAAAGATGGAGAAGCTCTATACAGTCAGCAAAAACAAGACCAGGAGCTGACTGTGGCTCAGATCATGAACTCCTTATTGCCAAATGCAGACTTAAACTGAAGAAAGCAGGGAAGACCACTAGACCATTCAGGTATGACCTAAATCAAATCCCTGATGACTATAGAGTGGAAGTGAGAAATAGATTTAAGGGACTAAATCTGATAGACAGAGAGCCTGATGAACTATGAACGGAGGTTCGTGACATTGTACAGGAGACAGGGATCAAGAGCATCCCCATGGAAAAGAAATGCAAAAAGGCAAAATGGTTGTCTGAGGAGGCCTGACAAATAGCTGTGAAAAGAAGAGAAGCGAAAAGCAAAGGAGAAAAGGAAAGATATTCCCATTTGAATGCAGAGTTCCAAAGAATAGCCAGGAGAGAGAAGAAAGCCTTCCTCAGCGATCACTGCAAAGAAATAGAGGAAAACCACAGAATGGGAAAGACTAGACATCTCTTCAAGAAAATTAGAGAGACCAGGGGAACATTACATGCAAAGATGGGTTCAAGAAAGGACAGAAATTGTATGGACCTAACAGAAGCAGAAGATATCAAGAAGACGTGGCAAGAATACACAGAAGAACTGCACAAAGAAGACCTTCATGACCCAGATAATCACAATGGTGTGATCACTCACGTAGAGCCAGACATCCTGGAATGTGAAGTCAAGTGGGCCTTAGAAAGCATCACTTCGAACCGAGCTAGTGGATGTGATGGAATTCCAGTTGAGCTATTTCAAATCCTGAAAGATGATGCTGTGAAAGTGCTGCACTCAATATGTCAACAAATTTGGAAAACTCAGCAGGGGCCACAGGACTGGAAAAGGTCAGTTTTCATTCCAATCCCTAAGAAAGGCAATCCCAAAGAAGGCTCAAACTACCGCACAATTGCACTCATCTCACATGCTAGTAAAGTAATGCTCAAAATTCTCCAAGCCAGGCTTCAGCAATATGTGAGCTGAGAACTTCCAGATATCCAAGCTGGTTTTGAAAAGGCAGAGGAACCAGAGATCAAATTGCCAGTATCCACTGGATCATCGAAAAAGCAAGAGAGTTCCAGAAAAACATCTACTTCTGCTTTATGGACTACGCCAAAGCCTTCGAGCGTGTGGATCACAACAAACTGTGGAAAATTCTGAAGGAGATGGGAATACCAGACCACCTGACCTGCCTCTTGAGAAACCTGTATGCAGGTCAGGAAGCAACAGTTAGAACTAGACACGGAACAACAGACTGGTTCCAAATAGGAAAAGGAGTACGTCAAGGCTGTACATTGTCACCCTGCTTATTTAACTTGTATGCAGAGTACATCATGAGAAACGCTGGGCTGGAAGAAGCACAAGCTGGAATCAAGATTGCCAGGAGAAATATCAATAACCTCAGATATGCAGATGACACCACCCTTATGGCAGAGGGTGAGGAGGAACTAAAAAGCCGCTTGATGAAAGTGAAAGAGGAGAGTGAAAAAGTTGGCTTAAAGCTCAATATTCAGAAAACTAAGATCATGGCATCTGGTCCCATCACCTCATGGGAAATAGGTGGGGAGACAGTGGAAACAGTGTCAGACTTTATTTTTGGGGGCTCCAAAATCACTGCGGATGGTGATTGCAGCCATGAAATTAAAAGACGCTTACTCCTTGGAAGGAAAGTTATGACCAACCTAGATAGCACATTAAAAAGCAGAGACATTACCTTGCCAACAAAGGTCCGTCTGGTCAAGGCTATGGTTTTCCAGTGGTCATGTATGGATGTGAGAGTTGTACTGTGAAGAAAGCTGAGTGCTGAAAAATTGATGCTTTTCGACTGTGGTGTTGGAGAAGACTCTTGAGAGTCCCTTGGACTGCAAGGAGATCCAACCAGTCCATACTAAAGGAGATCAGTCCTGGGTGTTCATTGGAAGGACTGATGCTGAAGCCGAAACTCCAATACTTTGGCCACCTGATGCAAAGAACTAGCTCATTGGAAAAATCCCTGATGCTGGGAAAGATTGAAGGCAGGAGCAGAAGGGGACCAGACAGGGTGAGATGGTTGGATGGCATCACTGATTCGATGGACATGAGTTTAAGTAAGCTCCGGGAGTTGGTGATGGACAGGGAGGCCTGGCACGCTGCAGCCCTTGACCCCAAGGAGTTGGGGTCACTACAGTCCTTGGGATCATCAAGAGTCAGACACGACTGAGCAACTGAACTGAACCGAACCATGATGTCTTCTAAAGCTGTATTAGCAGCTTCTTGAAATCAGAACAGTCTTATCCTTCCTTTGATCTCACAAGCGGGAAACTTCCCATGTCTTGGAGCGGATGGAAATTACTGCCCTTAGAATGTGCTTTGGACTCCAAGATCTCCCATTGACCCTGGCAGCCTTGCTGTCTTTTGCATCAAAGCCAGTTACATTATTCACGTACCTGCAACCTTCTCACTGTTATCAGTGACGTCAGTGATATCACTGTTATCACAACTCACTGACTTCGGTCCAAAGAGAGACGTGATATCTTCTCCAAATATCTTGAGACAGTTTTCAATGAGAAATTGTATGAAAGAAATCTGTAACACAGAGGGGCAAAAAATGGGGTATTACTGTACATATGGCCTAATAGTAAATCACATTTCAGACATGAATCTTGGCTCTCACAAAAAATGCAAAAGAAGTCAGAAAAATTCACTTGATTTAAAAAATATATATATATATTATATATGCATCAGCTTTTTCTAAGAAATAACTAATCCTTTCAAGAGTACTTTGGGCACAAATTTTAAAATTCTTTTCGTCGGTGGACTAAAGTTATAATATGTGGCCTAGTCTGATAGCTAAAATTTTGTAATGATTGCTACATGCTTAACACTAGGATGATTTTTAAGTAGCCTACATAGGATGTTTGGGACAAAAATGTATATTTTCTTATTAAGTTTTGTTTATTTTTATTGAACTTTTTTCTAGTTTTCTTGAGATAGAATTTATATATACCATCTCATTAAACTTGATAAAGCATCAAATGCAACACAAATTTTGAAATTCACTTCAGTGAAGAACTATCTGAAACGTGGGTAGCAGAGGTTTCTGTGTGGGGTGGCAGGGTTTGTGACGGAAGAAAGCATCTGGAGAGAAAACATGTCTGTCTGTCTAACTGCATTGCCTTGCCTCACACTTGCTGTCCAGGGGAGCTTGGAAAAGAGCTGTGATCTTCTTAGGCATGTTGTGGCTCTGTCAGGATGTTCTGAAATATTTTACTAGCCTCCTCATCCTCTAGCAGAGACACAATAGAAGCCAAGTATTTTCCTGAATGAGCCAGAACTGGCAGAGTGAGGCCGGTATGTGTGGAACCTTGGGTGCTCATATTGCCCAGGCCGCCTAAGATGTGCCGAGACTGACCAGATGTATTGGGTGTTGTCATCATTGTGTAATGGTGAAATCATAGTTTGGAGGTTTGTACACCCCTCAATGATTAGGCTGAGAGTTGAATCTTGGTTCTCAGACTCCAAAGCCACGTTCTTCTCTATCACACCATCCTACTCTTATCTCTCTATTGTTTAATCTCTTGGATGGCAAAGGAGAAGTGACTCGACTGTTCTCAGTTGCAACACACCTTCCCATGCCCAACCAGAGCAGGCCTCTGCCAGTCCAAGGCAGTGTAATTAAAATGTGCACTTTAAACTGGTTCACCAGAGTTAATACCACAGACTTCAGGTTCAAAATGGGGACTCTGCCCTGCAAGGCATAAAAATGAGAGCTCTCATTACCTTCTTGGTGAAGTTTTTGAATGCTGTGCTGCCAGAATTAAGCAGACCAAGAATGCTTGGGGTTATACACACTGATAAATTATAAGCTGTCATCTGATTGGATGAGGAATGTTGCTCAATGTTGTGTAACACTCCAAAAAGGTATCGCAGAAAAACTACATTGGCTCTTGGCAGCTGGTCTAGAAGCCTAATGACAGAAAAAGGCACTTATCAATAAAGCGAGTCATTTTGCTCAGTAAGTGGAAATACAGAGAACACAGTACTTCTTTTTATACCATGTCCACAGTCCATTCTCACAGTTCCAGGCATGAATGCACACAAAAATGTTTCACCAAATTTAATTCCTGAGCCAGGTAAGAACTGCTCTGGTTAGTTATGTGTTTGTATTTAAGATCATACCGCTGGCAGATTGGTTCTTTATCATCTCTTTTTAGACCAATGGATTTCATCTCCAACAATTTCGTGTATTCAGAAGGTGTAAAATGGTCAAGCATTCCGTATTAATAAGATTAGCAGAAAAACACCAATTACAATGTCACCAATAAGGCGTGCATCTCTTTTCAAACTGGCTTCCAGGGGTATGATCAAGTGAAACCGTTTGATACTGGTCATTATTTTAGTGGACACAGCTGTAAACTATAAGCTGATATTTTCCTAAGAGTATGTTGGTTGTATTTTCTCAGAGTTGAGAAAATTGCATCATTACCTCTGGGTCGCAGTTATTTTCTCCTCCTCATTCCCTTGATCAATAACATCAAGCCATTTATCATAGAGAGTGGCTGAAAATATGCCTCCTGGAATATTTCGAAGAAAATCCTTAGATAGATCAAAAAATGTATATTAGTCTTATGATAAATTCAATGGAGAAGTTGCAAAGAAAATATTTAGTTGACAAATTCAGTTCAGTCCATGGTTCCTTCATAGCCACGCAGACTGATTCACACAGAGCTTGGCTGTGATTCTCCACAGCCTTGCACATCCAGAAGTACTGGTTGGATTTTCCCCAACTAAAATTAGACGCATAAAAGTAGAGTTTGGGCTGTAGTGAGAATGAAGCTAAAGCTCCTTCTATCACCTGGAACTTACTCTTTGTGTTCATGTTAGCACATTCGTACAAACTGGCAAGGTCTGGTGATAACTCATCCTAAATCCTGTTAGTTTCTTGAAAAGAAATGCACATACCCATTTTGTTTGTTTACTTAAGACACAGTGCTTGCTCTGAATTCAAGAAAGAGAAGTTCTGAAATAAAACAAACAAAAGTACACCCCTACATGCTCTTATACACATATTAAGAGAAGACTTGAGGTATATGTGCTCTTTGGGAAAAAGCTAGTCTGATAATAGCTTCAGTCTTTTTCCTTTTTTTTTTTTAAACCATATAAAAGTTCAGTCCTACAGACTTTTAAGCAGCAGGTGTTAGAAATAAATCAAAAGCCCCAAAGGGTAAACAACATGTTACCCTTACAACTCTCTGAATGGAATATATCCTCCCCAAAGAGGAAACTGAGAATTTAGATACATTGCAACTTCACACCTGTGGGATAGAAAATGCAAATGTAAGCTTCCTAAGTGGAGGCCTGGAAAGTTCATCACTGATGAACAAGTCTTAGTATCATAGAATGGGGCCTATTAAAATAGATGAAGTTGTAAACTGTTGTGCAAGACTGAGGGGAAATGATTGTATTGCCTTGCCAGTTTCAAAGGCACAACTTGCTTCCACTGGTCTTAATATAGAGCCTGACTTCTCTTAATAGTATCTTGTTCAGGCAATGTTTCTGGGCAACTGTCGTGATTATAATGCAGTCAGTGTTCACTTGTTTCAGTACTTATTGAGCTGCTGTTTGTGCCAGGCACTCTTTTGAGTACTGAGGACAGAGTACAAAGATAATGTACAAAGTCGCAGTCCTCTCATACTTTTTCTTGTAATTGGTATACAGTACCCAATCATGGTCATTAGGTTTTCACTATGCTTTTTATGGAGTGCCCACAGTACATTTGGAAGGAGGAAGCACTCCACTTCCGTTCAGTCGTTCAGTCGTGTCCTACTCTTTGGGACCCCATGGACTGCAGCACACCAGGCTTTCCTGTCCATCACCAACACCTGGGTCTTGCTCAAATTCATGTCCGTCGAGTTGGTGACGCCATTCGACCACCTCAGCTGGCTTTGGCTTCTGGGAGTCTGGGAGTGTGCAGCAGGCCTTTGCCTTGTGTACCAAACTACATGCACTTGGAGAGTGTGTCTCTTCTCTCTCCTGGACCCTGTGCTGTAGAATCGATTGGTGAGACTGAGTATGGTTAAGCCAGGACATGACTCATGCAGAATATGCTGTGGGTATTTGCTATTGGATCTCTGTTTATAGACAGTTAGTGGAAAACTCAATGTGGTTCTGTCTATATATTCATTTCTGATTTAGACCAACTCTGTGGTGGCTCTGACATATGGTATTATCAAGGCTGAGGTTGCAAAGTCTGATTCCCCACCAAGATCAATCAACTTTAGGAAAAGAACACTTTGGGATTGTGTAAGACCTGTACCCATAAGTAGCCACCCTCTTACTAGTCTGTGCTTAGAGCATGGAAATAGGCAAGAGCCTAGTAAATCTTGCTCAGAACTCAAATCAGTCCCCAGGGTGCACCTTACAGAGGGTAGCGCTCTACTTGCTGTTTGCACACCTAGTGTGTGTTATTATGGTGCACGTGCAGTAGGGGTCAACTCTAAGTGGTATCTGCAGTGTTGCTGTTATCATACAATCGAACATTAATAGGGGACAAGGAAAGACCATATGTTTAGTTTCTAAGGTAATTTTAATAACCTGTCTGTAGTTATTACTACATCAATATATCTTTGTTCATAGCTGCTAACAAGTATCAAGATGAATTGATTAAATTTTTTTACTGTTCTATTATTACCCTGGTATAAATTTAACTATACACTTGTGATTTAGCTGTATCATTTCAAACTCAGTCTATTTTTTGTATGAATCTATTGAATTTTCAAAATTCCAAACTGATTTTGACTGTTGCACTCACTTTAAAAATAAGATTTATAAGATGAGGCATGTAATAAAAACTGGTTACCATGTAACTGTAACCTTGGGTGGTGGGTTAAACATACAAATATTAACAAAGGGTGTTGAAGATGGTAAGAGAGATCAAAGGAGGAACAAATGGTGGAGTCATCCCTACACTAATTTTAAAGTAAAAGGCATTGAGAGACAGGGGAAGGAAGGATGGTGAAATGATCAGAGGATTTGGTGGCCTCACTAAGCGTTTTTTGATTCCCTGTAAGACAAATGGGCTTCCCAGGTGTTGCTAGTGATAAAGGACCTGCCTGCCAATGCAGGAGATGCAAGGGATGCAGGTTCGATCCCTGAATCAGGAAGATCTCCTGGAGAAGGGCATGGCAGCCCACTCTAGTATTCTTACCTGGAGAATCCCATGGACCAAGGGGCCTGGTGGGCTACAGTCCATGGGATCACAGAGAGTCAGACGCGACTAGGCGACTAACACACACACACACACACACACACACACACACACACACACACACACACACACACAGGAGTTTACCACAGTAAGTAACCATCTGTCTTGCATCCATGCTGAGTTGCTTCAGCCGTGTCTGACTCTGTGCCACCCCATGGACTATAGCCTGCCGGACTCCTCCGTCCATGGGATTCTCCAGGCAAGACTACTGGAGTCGGTATGCCAGTCCCTTTTCCAGGGATCCTTCCAACCCAGGAATGGAACCCAGGTCTCCCACATTGCAGGCGGATTCTTTACTGTCTGAGCCCCTTGGGAAGTTACTTCTGTTAAGTATTTCCAAAAGCTTAATGTAAATTTTATTTTGGAAATGCTGCCTTCGTTAAAAGATGATGAGGAAGTCATCAAAAGCAGGAAGCTTGTTTTGGTAAACACTCTATGTGTAAGTGTGTATTTCGAAATTTATTATTATTCTTTTGCATGGAGTGTTCAGGAGTCAAGATGTGCAATGAAAAAGGAAAATATCTAATATGTGGAGCTTATCATATTTGGGGTACCTTCCTTCAATTTTGGCTTTGTGAAGTGTTTTTCACTTTTTCAAATCCTTCCTCTCTTATGCCTCTTATGTTTCTTGGGCAGTCATAAAGAAGGACCAGTCATACAGCTTCAGATTTCCTCTGTGTGTGGATAAGGCTCAAACTTTCCTTACCTTTAAGGTGGATGCTACCACAAGAATGGATTCATCATCCAAGTTCACTTTGTCCCCGGAATTTAGTTTCTTCTTTAGGGCTCTGCATGATTGTATTTTGCCAGATTTTCTGAAGATGCCTTCTGTAAACAGCCCTTTTTTATTGATAAAGGAAAGCATATCCTATAGGGAAGGAAAGAAAAGAAAAGTATGGGACGTTTCATATCTACAAGCCCAGAGCACAAGCTTGCTCCTCTTTCGACAGAGCTGTGGTGTATGAGGGTACAGTGCTAGAACTGGACCGAAGTCAATTTGAAATTTTTTCTTCAGTGTCTCTAAATATATTTTCTACCCAACAATCGATTTGGCATTCATACCGTGAAACATTTTAAACACTTGTGTAATCAGACTTTCCGTTTTAGTGAATTTACCGTGTTAAACGTCTCTGCTTTGAGGCCTTTGTAGATTCACCCTCTCCTCCTTCACCGCTCCTTTCTCATTATTCCCTGTTATAGATGCTCTTCCCTAAGTGTGGAAATCTTTTTGCCATATTCATGCTCCATTTGTGTATTCCCCTTTCAGGGACTGTCCACCCCATTCATTCCTATTTCCTGTATTCCCTCCCCTCAAAATCAGGCTCAATATGCCTCTCCTCCTTCTCCGACCACATTTCTTTCTCATCAGCCTTTCTAGTTCCTTTTTCTGTATTTTAATATCCTCTGCTGTCTGCAGAGTAGAGAGATAACAGATATTGGAGCCAGGTTTTTCAAGGAATGTGGAATCTGTTCTGCTACTTATCCACTGTGTGACTTTAGGCATAGCACATACTTGGGTGAGGCTCTTTTGTTTTTCATTTATGAAGTGGGGGTGATGATAATCATAGCTGCCCCCTAAATTTTCTGTGAAATACACAGGTCTGGGGTAGTGCTAGCACATAACTTGGATGACAAATTTCTTCATATCTACCATAAAATTCCCTGCATCTAGTGTAGTGCTTGGAGAGATAGTGGACAGTGAACAAGTGTTAATGCTTACAGTTCAATACACTAATTTGATAAAGCACAGTCCAAACTCTGTGACTTTCTTTTGACACATTCTGTCAGGCTCAAATGATTCATTTTTTGCCAGAGGATGAGTACTTTATGCTTAAACACTTGAGTTACAAATCAAATCCGTGTGAGACATTTTGAGTCATAAGGCGGAGTAGACTCAGCTGAAGGAGACTTGAGACGAGTGTCGACTTCAAGGGAGGAGACCAGGAGACCATATGAGGATGAAGTGGACCCTCAGAGATTCTTTCACACAGAGTCTGAAGGAAAGTTACACAGCTCAAAATAGCCTGGAGTTAAAACTCCCCTCCAGGTCCTCCCCACCGTTCTATGCAAAATAAAGAACACTGTCACCCGAAGAAAAACATGGACATTAGGTTGATTACGCCCAGCTCCCAGCTGGTCCCAGCCTCTGCCCGGTCTCCGAAATTCCTTGCCCCAGCTGTGTGAGAGAGAACTGCTCTGAACAACCTTGGCGAACAGGCCCCCTTAGGACAGAGGCTTTCCACATACAGGCCTGTAGATGCTCACTCTTTTCTTGGGGTGGTGCAGCAGCTCACTCCTCTGACTGCTGCCCCTTCTCGCCTCGTTAAAGGTGATCTGTTCCTGTCAAGTGCTGGTCTCATGCTTTCTCCCAACCTCGCCTTCTCTGACTCCCTTACCTTACAGAGTCCATTTTAACTGGCCTGAGCCAGTATAGGTGGGTCTTTGTTGAAATCAGTGGAATGGATGAGAGTACCTTTTCATCTGGTATTTGCCTTGTAACTCTGCAGTACCTAAATCAGACCTTATTCTTTGAAGTAATATTATGAAACTTATCAGACAAAGCCAGACTTCTTCATTTGGGGGTAGATTTGGAAGAGAACACTTGATCTCTCAGAACTCCCCTCCTCAGGAGGGTTACAGAAAACCAAAATAAGACCTACCAGAATTGGGGTGGGCAGGCTGTCGTTATCACATACATCCTCAAGAGGAGCTCCAAAGAGCTGTTTTGGCTTTGTGGGTGGTAGAGGTGGGTGTTGGTTGTCCTCGCGAGTCCTGGAGCTACACCAAAAGGCCCAGGTTTTGACAGAACTCTTGCTAACTGTCTTCTTGTCTGAATCGAATATAGGAGAGAGATTTTCACTAGTAGTAGTTTAGCTTATTTAGCCTGATTTCCACCCCTTAGAGTCAGCAGCATGTTCATTGCAGTGGCTCAAAGAGAGAAACTGAACCATTTGTTATATAGAATTCCCCACATTCTGAAACAGACTAATTGCCTCCTTGTAGTGTTAACATGTTCTTCTTCCCCATATTCTGCAAACCAGTAGTTAAACCTAGAGGCGGGATCAGACTCAGGGTTGATTCTCCCTGTGACAGTGTTCCCCAGACAGTGCTGTCTATTCCCTTTGCCCTGTGTCATGAGGCACTTAACCTGTAGCTATACAGGTTTCCTAAAGTTAAGTATTATCAGTGGATTCTGGTATCAGATCTCATTTTAAAAGCCAAACATATTTAACATTCAAATCAAGCAGCATTTGGTTATCATTTACTTTTGTAGTAAGTTTCCTCCCTCTGTTCAATTTCCTGTTTGGCTTTCTGAGTACCCAGTCATGCCCAATTTTCTCTCATCAAGAGAATCGCCTTTCATGAGACATCCTGCCTGACCCCGGGGTTTCAGTCAGCCTCTGGACCTCTTCTCTGGGAGGCCACACCCCTCAGTCAGCTCCAAGGATGACTTCCTGCCCTCACGGTCCTTGGGAAGTAGTCATTAAACGCAGACTATGTGGTAAGATTACAGGTGGCCATTTTTCTGTAACACCTTCCTCAGCTAACCCAAAGATGAATTTTAACTACCAACAGCCCCTGTCAAAGGAATGCAATGAAGGGCTTTTCCAAGAAAGAGTGATCAGCAATGAAAAATTGAGTTCAAAGTTTCTCGTGCCCAGCTATAAATGTTTTCCTGATATTTGCTCAATAAACCTGCTTAATATTTCCTTAAATAACCTGCTTAAATAGCCAGCTACAGAAGTCAATAGAGGAGCCAAGTTGTAGAAAAATAAACAGAAGAATGTAACCACATGTTTTAAAATGCCCATCCACTTGGCTTTTCTGAGACATAGTGAGTGCATCACCATGTCCATTCAAGTGGGTGAGCCACTTGTGGTGCCGGGTGAGAGAACCAGAAGGCTCCCATTCTGCCTCCTAATGGGATAAGTTACCTGAAGCTCTTTGAGCTTCAGTTTGCTCCAACTTAACATAAATGATGCTACTTACACCTCGCTGGACTACATAACATAATGTACTACTCCGTGCAAGACATGTCACATAGCAGCCTTAATAAAGGTAATTTCCCTCCTTCAAAGGGCCTAAGGCAGCCTAGACATCAGTCAGCTCCCCCACAAGCAGACCCCACCTCCATTCTCCATTTGATTTTGCAGCCTCCAGAAGGTGTGCATTCCTGAAGGAATGTCATCACTTTGCCTTAGGCTCTTCCTGCCTTGACATCATACCGCCATCATTTTAAAAGGAGATGATGAAGAAAGCAAATGCATTCCTAAATTCAGGAAGAGATTCTCCTAATTTATATGTACAAATGTTAAAAGGATACATGTTTATATGGGTTGAGTTGCTTTATGCACCCTGGTGTCCCTGCTCTTAACCTGATTATTTTATTTCTAAAACCACCCAAAGGTATTCATGGATTCCAAATGTATTCATTCATTGTTCAGCTTTAATAAGAATGCTCAGGAAGAACGCTCCATCAGTTGCTACAAAGCTATACGTCCAGCTACCCTATGAGCATAGATGGAAAGCAAAATAGACATTAAGCCCTATACTTTTATTTTCAGGCCTAGATGGCCCTTTCGTAATCCTCATTGGTTGGTGTTAGAGTTCTTGTTGGCTCTGTGACCAATAAACGTACATACTGTAGCCACGAAAAGTATGGTGCTCAGTTGTTCAGTCGTGTCCAACTCTTGCAACGCTGTGGACTGTAGTCTATCCTGGAGTGGGTTGCCAGGGACTGTTAAACAGGTTAACTTTATAACCTCATCTTTCTTAAACAATCCTGACAAGATTTAGGTTAGTGTTTCCTCATGTTCAAATTAGGGTTTGAATGTTAAAAAGTGAAATGTTGAAACTTTGTGGGTATAGAATAACAATTATGAGAATAAAAATACTTTAAGTAGAAATTCTCTTCTGGCCCCAATACTTCTTAAATTAGTGAGACATTCTATTCAGAGAAAGAAATATCAATGGGACAATATTGGAATGGTAGCAGGGTAGCAGGGATAATAAGAGGAAAGATTTAAACAAAAAAAACAAACACATAAATATTTAGTCCAGTTCCATTCGCAGCCTGGCTCTGAAGCAGAATGGAAAGTGAGCTTGCTGTGGAGATAGACTCGAGAGTTCAAGTCTCAGGGGTGGTCCTACGATTGCAGAGGAATAGGACGGGGAGACCACTTTGTCCCTCACAAATTCATCCGAAGAACATTTGAACGCTGAGCAAATTCCACGAAACAACTTCTGAATGCTGGCAGAGGACATCAGGCACCCAGAAAGGCAGCCCATTGTTTTTGAGAGGAGGTAGGACAAAATATAAAAGATAAAAAGGGAGACAAAAGAGGCAGGGACAGAGATCCGTCCTGGGAAGGGAGTCTTAAAAGAGCAGAAGTTTCCAAACACCAGGAAACACTCTCATAGCGGGTCTGTGGGGAGTTTTGGAATCTCAGAGGACAACGTAACCGGGAGGAAAAATAAATATATAAATAAATAAAACCCACAGATTATGTGCCCAATGGCAGCTTCCAGCAGAAAAGTTGCCCAGACGCTGGCATCCACCACCAGCAAGTGGGGGCTGAACCGGGAGGCATGGGCTGCATTGCTTAGAGTAAGGACCGGGCCTGAATGCCCCGAGGGCAATCTGAGGGAGCTAATGTGAGATAGCAACCCGGACTGTGGGATAGCCAGAGAGAGAGAGAAAGAGAACTGTCCCGAGAAAAGCCCTAACCAAAGACTTTGCCAGACATCACCACATACACATGGACATCACCAGATGGTCAACACCGAAATCAGATTGATTATATTCTTTGCAGGCAAAGATGGAGAAGCTCTATACAGTCAGCAAAAACAAGACCAGGAGCTGACTGTGGCTCAGATCATGAACTCCTTATTGCCAAATGCAGACTTAAACTGAAGAAAGCAGGGAAGACCACTAGACCATTCAGGTATGACCTAAATCAAATCCCTGATGACTATAGAGTGGAAGTGAGAAATAGATTTAAGGGACTAAATCTGATAGACAGAGAGCCTGATGAACTATGAACGGAGGTTCGTGACATTGTACAGGAGACAGGGATCAAGAGCATCCCCATGGAAAAGAAATGCAAAAAGGCAAAATGGTTGTCTGAGGAGGCCTGACAAATAGCTGTGAAAAGAAGAGAAGCGAAAAGCAAAGGAGAAAAGGAAAGATATTCCCATTTGAATGCAGAGTTCCAAAGAATAGCCAGGAGAGAGAAGAAAGCCTTCCTCAGCGATCACTGCAAAGAAATAGAGGAAAACCACAGAATGGGAAAGACTAGACATCTCTTCAAGAAAATTAGAGAGACCAGGGGAACATTACATGCAAAGATGGGTTCAAGAAAGGACAGAAATTGTATGGACCTAACAGAAGCAGAAGATATCAAGAAGACGTGGCAAGAATACACAGAAGAACTGCACAAAGAAGACCTTCATGACCCAGATAATCACAATGGTGTGATCACTCACGTAGAGCCAGACATCCTGGAATGTGAAGTCAAGTGGGCCTTAGAAAGCATCACTTCGAACCGAGCTAGTGGATGTGATGGAATTCCAGTTGAGCTGTTTCAAATCCTGAAAGATGATGCTGTGAAAGTGCTGCACTCAATATGTCAACAAATTTGGAAAACTCAGCAGGGGCCACAGGACTGGAAAAGGTCAGTTTTCATTCCAATCCCTAAGAAAGGCAATCCCAAAGAAGGCTCAAACTACCGCACAATTGCACTCATCTCACATGCTAGTAAAGTAATGCTCAAAATTCTCCAAGCCAGGCTTCAGCAATATGTGAGCTGAGAACTTCCAGATATCCAAGCTGGTTTTGAAAAGGCAGAGGAACCAGAGATCAAATTGCCAGTATCCACTGGATCATCGAAAAAGCAAGAGAGTTCCAGAAAAACATCTACTTCTGCTTTATGGACTACGCCAAAGCCTTCGAGCGTGTGGATCACAACAAACTGTGGAAAATTCTGAAGGAGATGGGAATACCAGACCACCTGACCTGCCTCTTGAGAAACCTGTATGCAGGTCAGGAAGCAACAGTTAGAACTAGACACGGAACAACAGACTGGTTCCAAATAGGAAAAGGAGTACGTCAAGGCTGTACATTGTCACCCTGCTTATTTAACTTGTATGCAGAGTACATCATGAGAAACGCTGGGCTGGAAGAAGCACAAGCTGGAATCAAGATTGCCAGGAGAAATATCAATAACCTCAGATATGCAGATGACACCACCCTTATGGCAGAGGGTGAGGAGGAACTAAAAAGCCGCTTGATGAAAGTGAAAGAGGAGAGTGAAAAAGTTGGCTTAAAGCTCAATATTCAGAAAACTAAGATCATGGCATCTGGTCCCATCACCTCATGGGAAATAGGTGGGGAGACAGTGGAAACAGTGTCAGACTTTATTTTTTGGGGCTCCAAAATCACTGCGGATGGTGATTGCAGCCATGAAATTAAAAGACGCTTACTCCTTGGAAGGAAAGTTATGACCAACCTAGATAGCACATTAAAAAGCAGAGACATTACCTTGCCAACAAAGGTCCGTCTGGTCAAGGCTATGGTTTTCCAGTGGTCATGTATGGATGTGAGAGTTGTACTGTGAAGAAAGCTGAGTGCTGAAAAATTGATGCTTTTCGACTGTGGTGTTGGAGAAGACTCTTGAGAGTCCCTTGGACTGCAAGGAGATCCAACCAGTCCATACTAAAGGAGATCAGTCCTGGGTGTTCATTGGAAGGACTGATGCTGAAGCCGAAACTCCAATACTTTGGCCACCTGATGCAAAGAACTAGCTCATTGGAAAAATCCCTGATGCTGGGAAAGATTGAAGGCAGGAGCAGAAGGGGACCAGACAGGGTGAGATGGTTGGATGGCATCACTGATTCAATGGACATGAGTTTAAGTAAGCTCCGGGAGTTGGTGATGGACAGGGAGGCCTGGCACGCTGCAGCCCTTGACCCCAAGGAGTTGGGGTCACTACAGTCCTTGGGATCATCAAGAGTCAGACACGACTGAGCAACTGAACTGAACCGAACCATGATGTCTTCTAAAGCTGTATTAGCAGCTTCTTGAAATCAGAACAGTCTTATCCTTCCTTTGATCTCACAAGCGGGAAACTTCCCATGTCTTGGAGCGGATGGAAATTACTGCCCTTAGAATGTGCTTTGGACTCCAAGATCTCCCATTGACCCTGGCAGCCTTGCTGTCTTTTGCATCAAAGCCAGTTACATTATTCACGTACCTGCAACCTTCTCACTGTTATCAGTGACGTCAGTGATATGACTGTTATCACAACTCACTGACTTCGGTCCAAAGAGAGACGTGATATCTTCTCCAAATATCTTGAGACAGTTTTCAATGAGAAATTGTATGAAAGAAATCTGTAACACAGAGGGGCAAAAAATGGGGTATTACTGTACATATGGCCTAATAGTAAATCACATTTCAGACATGAATCTTGGCTCTCACAAAAAATGCAAAAGAAGTCAGAAAAATTCACTTGATTTAAAATATATATATATATTATATATGCATCAGCTTTTTCTAAGAAATAACTAATCCTTTCAAGAGTACTTTGGGCACAAATTTTAAAATTCTTTTCGTCGGTGGACTAAAGTTATAATATGTGGCCTAGTCTGATAGCTAAAATTTTGTAATGATTGCTACATGCTTAACACTAGGATGATTTTTAAGTAGCCTACATAGGATGTTTGGGACAAAAATGTATATTTTCTTATTAAGTTTTGTTTATTTTTATTGAACTTTTTTCTAGTTTTCTTGAGATAGAATTTATATATACCATCTCATTAAACTTGATAAAGCATCAAATGCAACACAAATTTTGAAATTCACTTCAGTGAAGAACTATCTGAAACGTGGGTAGCAGAGGTTTCTGTGTGGGGTGGCAGGGTTTGTGACGGAAGAAAGCATCTGGAGAGAAAACATGTCTGTCTGTCTAACTGCATTGCCTTGCCTCACACTTGCTGTCCAGGGGAGCTTGGAAAAGAGCTGTGATCTTCTTAGGCATGTTGTGGCTCTGTCAGGATGTTCTGAAATATTTTACTAGCCTCCTCATCCTCTAGCAGAGACACAATAGAAGCCAAGTATTTTCCTGAATGAGCCAGAACTGGCAGAGTGAGGCCGGTATGTGTGGAACCTTGGGTGCTCATATTGCCCAGGCCGCCTAAGATGTGCCGAGACTGACCAGATGTATTGAGTGTTGTCATCATTGTGTAATGGTGAAATCATAGTTTGGAGGTTTGTACACCCCTCAATGATTAGGCTGAGAGTTGAATCTTGGTTCTCAGACTCCAAAGCCACGTTCTTCTCTATCACACCATCCTACTCTTATCTCTCTATTGTTTAATCTCTTGGATGGCAAAGGAGAAGTGACTCGACTGTTCTCAGTTGCAACACACCTTCCCATGCCCAACCAGAGCAGGCCTCTGCCAGTCCAAGGCAGTGTAATTAAAATGTGCACTTTAAACTGGTTCACCAGAGTTAATACCACAGACTTCAGGTTCAAAATGGGGACTCTGCCCTGCAAGGCATAAAAATGAGAGCTCTCATTACCTTCTTGGTGA
The DNA here is from genome assembly GCF_910594005.1 of Cervus elaphus. Taxonomy (NCBI): domain Eukaryota; kingdom Metazoa; phylum Chordata; class Mammalia; order Artiodactyla; family Cervidae; genus Cervus; species Cervus elaphus. The sequence continues at coordinate 7,047,341 of NC_057831.1, read as the reverse complement.
AGTTTTTGAATGCTGTGCTGCCAGAATTAAGCAGACCAAGAATGCTTGGGGTTATACACACTGATAAAATATAAGCTGTCATCTGATTGGATGAGGAATGTTGCTCAATGTTGTGTAACACTCCAAAAAGGTATCGCAGAAAAACTACATTGGCTCTTGGCAGCTGGTCTAGAAGCCTAATGACAGAAAAAGGCACTTATCAATAAAGCGAGTCATTTTGCTCAGTAAGTGGAAATACAGAGAACAAAATACTTCTTTTTATACCATGTCCACAGTCCATTCTCACAGTTCCAGGCATGAATGCACACAAAAATGTTTCACCAAATTTAATTCCTGAGCCAGGTAAGAACTGCTCTGGTTAGTTATGTGTTTGTATTTAAGATCATACCGCTGGCAGATTGGTTCTTTATCATCTCTTTTTAGACCAATGGATTTCATCTCCAACGATTTCGTGTATTCAGAAGGTGTAAAATGGTCAAGCATTCCGTATTAATAAGATTAGCAGAAAAACACCAATTACAATGTCACCAATAAGGCGTGCATCTCTTTTCAAACTGGCTTCCAGGGGTATGATCAAGTGAAACCGTTTGATACTGGTCATTATTTTAGTGGACACAGCTGTAAACTATAAGCTGATATTTTCCTAAGAGTATGTTGGTTGTATTTTCTCAGAGTTGAGAAAATTGCATCATTACCTCTGGGTCGCAGTTATTTTCTCCTCCTCATTCCCTTGATCAATAACATCAAGCCATTTATCATAGAGAGTGGCTGAAAATATGCCTCCTGGAATATTTCGAAGAAAATCCTTAGATAGATCAAAAAATGTATATTAGTCTTATGATAAATTCAATGGAGAAGTTGCAAAGAAAATATTTAGTTGACAAATTCAGTTCAGTCCGTGGTTCCTTCATAGCCACGCAGACTGATTCACACAGAGCTTGGCTGTGATTCTCCACAGCCTTGCACATCCAGAAGTACTGGTTGGATTTTCCCCAACTAAAATTAGACGCATAAAAGTAGAGTTGGGGCTGTAGTGAGAATGAAGCTAAAGCTCCTTCTATCACCTGGAACTTACTCTTTGTGTTCATGTTAGCACATTCGTACAAACTGGCAAGGTCTGGTGATAACTCATCCTAAATCCTGTTAGTTTCTTGAAAAGAAATGCACATACCCATTTTGTTTGTTTACTTAAGACACAGTGCTTGCTCTGAATTCAAGAAAGAGAAGTTCTGAAATAAAACAAACAAAAGTACACCCCTACATGCTCTTATACACATATTAAGAGAAGACTTGAGGTATATGTGCTCTTTGGGAAAAAGCTAGTCTGATAATAGCTTCAGTCTTTTTCCTTTTTTTTTTTTAAACCATATAAAAGTTCAGTCCTACAGACTTTTAAGCAGCAGGTGTTAGAAATAAATCAAAAGCCCCAAAGGGTAAACAACATGTTACCCTTACAACTCTCTGAATGGAATATATCCTCCCCAAAGAGGAAACTGAGAATTTAGATACATTGCAACTTCACACCTGTGGGATAGAAAATGCAAATGTAAGCTTCCTAAGTGGAGGCCTGGAAAGTTCATCACTGATGAACAAGTCTTAGTATCATAGAATGGGGCCTATTAAAATAGATGAAGTTGTAAACTGTTGTGCAAGACTGAGGGGAAATGATTGTATTGCCTTGCCAGTTTCAAAGGCACAACTTGCTTCCACTGGTCTTAATATAGAGCCTGACTTCTCTTAATAGTATCTTGTTCAGGCAATGTTTCTGGGCAACTGTCGTGATTATAATGCAGTCAGTGTTCACTTGTTTCAGTACTTATTGAGCTGCTGTTTGTGCCAGGCACTCTTTTGAGTACTGAGGACAGAGTACAAAGATAATGTACAAAGTCGCAGTCCTCTCATACTTTTTCTTGTAATTGGTATACAGTACCCAATCATGGTCATTAGGTTTTCACTATGCTTTTTATGGAGTGCCCACAGTACATTTGGAAGGAGGAAGCACTCCACTTCCGTTCAGTCGTTCAGTCGTGTCCTACTCTTTGGGACCCCATGGACTGCAGCACACCAGGCTTTCCTGTCCATCACCAACACCTGGGTCTTGCTCAAATTCATGTCCGTCGAGTTGGTGACGCCATTCGACCACCTCAGCTGGCTTTGGCTTCTGGGAGTCTGGGAGTGTGCAGCAGGCCTTTGCCTTGTGTACCAAACTACATGCACTTGGAGAGTGTGTCTCTTCTCTCTCCTGGACCCTGTGCTGTAGAATCGATTGGTGAGACTGAGTATGGTTAAGCCAGGACATGACTCATGCAGAATATGCTGTGGGTATTTGCTATTGGATCTCTGTTTATAGACAGTTTAGTGGAAAACTCAATGTGGTTCTGTCTATATATTCATTTCTGATTTAGACCAACTCTGTGGTGGCTCTGACATATGGTATTATCAAGGCTGAGGTTGCAAAGTCTGATTCCCCACCAAGATCAATCAACTTTAGGAAAAGAACACTTTGGGATTGTGTAAGACCTGTACCCATAAGTAGCCACCCTCTTACTAGTCTGTGCTTAGAGCATGGAAATAGGCAAGAGCCTAGTAAATCTTGCTCAGAACTCAAATCAGTCCCCAGGGTGCACCTTACAGAGGGTAGCGCTCTACTTGCTGTTTGCACACCTAGTGTGTGTTATTATGGTGCACGTGCAGTAGGGGTCAACTCTAAGTGGTATCTGCAGTGTTGCTGTTATCATACAATCGAACATTAATAGGGGACAAGGAAAGACCATATGTTTAGTTTCTAAGGTAATTTTAATAACCTGTCTGTAGTTATTACTACATCAATATATCTTTGTTCATAGCTGCTAACAAGTATCAAGATGAATTGATTAAATTTTTTTACTGTTCTATTATTACCCTGGTATAAATTTAACTATACACTTGTGATTTAGCTGTATCATTTCAAACTCAGTCTATTTTTTGTATGAATCTATTGAATTTTCAAAATTCCAAACTGATTTTGACTGTTGCACTCACTTTAAAAATAAGATTTATAAGATGAGGCATGTAATAAAAACTGGTTACCATGTAACTGTAACCTTGGGTGGTGGGTTAAACATACAAATATTAACAAAGGGTGTTGAAGATGGTAAGAGAGATCAAAGGAGGAACAAATGGTGGAGTCATCCCTACACTAATTTTAAAGTAAAAGGCATTGAGAGACAGGGGAAGGAAGGATGGTGAAATGATCAGAGGATTTGGTGGCCTCACTAAGCGTTTTTTGATTCCCTGTAAGACAAATGGGCTTCCCAGGTGTTGCTAGTGATAAAGGACCTGCCTGCCAATGCAGGAGATGCAAGGGATGCAGGTTCGATCCCTGAATCAGGAAGATCTCCTGGAGAAGGGCATGGCAGCCCACTCTAGTATTCTTACCTGGAGAATCCCATGGACCAAGGGGCCTGGTGGGCTACAGTCCATGGGATCACAGAGAGTCAGACGCGACTAGGCGACTAACACACACACACACACACACACACACACACAGACACACACACACAGGAATTTACCACAGTAAGTAACCATCTGTCTTGCATCCATGCTGAGTTGCTTCAGCCGTGTCTGACTCTGTGCCACCCCATGGACTATAGCCTGCCGGACTCCTCCGTCCATGGGATTCTCCAGGCAAGACTACTGGAGTCGGTATGCCAGTCCCTTTTCCAGGGATCCTTCCAACCCAGGAATGGAACCCAGGTCTCCCACATTGCAGGCGGATTCTTTACTGTCTGAGCCCCTTGGGAAGTTACTTCTGTTAAGTATTTCCAAAAGCTTAATGTAAATTTTATTTTGGAAATGCTGCCTTCGTTAAAAGATGATGAGGAAGTCATCAAAAGCAGGAAGCTTGTTTTGGTAAACACTCTATGTGTAAGTGTGTATTTCGAAATTTATTATTATTCTTTTGCATGGAGTGTTCAGGAGTCAAGATGTGCAATGAAAAAGGAAAATATCTAATATGTGGGGCTTATCATATTTGGGGTACCTTCCTTCAATTTTGGCTTTGTGAAGTGTTTTTCACTTTTTCAAATCCTTCCTCTCTTACGCCTCTTATGTTTCTTGGGCAGTCATAAAGAAGGACCAGTCATACAGCTTCAGATTTCCTCTGTGTGTGGATAAGGCTCAAACTTTCCTTACCTTTAAGGTGGATGCTACCACAAGAATGGATTCATCATCCAAGTTCACTTTGTCCCCGGAATTTAGTTTCTTCTTTAGGGCTCTGCATGATTGTATTTTGCCAGATTTTCTGAAGATGCCTTCTGTAAACAGCCCTTTTTTATTGATAAAGGAAAGCATATCCTATAGGGAAGGAAAGAAAAGAAAAGTATGGGACGTTTCATATCTACAAGCCCAGAGCACAAGCTTGCTCCTCTTTTGACAGAGCTGTGGTGTATGAGGGTACAGTGCTAGAACTGGACCGAAGTCAATTTGAAATTTTTTCTTCAGTGTCTCTAAATATATTTTCTACCCAACAATCGATTTGGCATTCATACCGTGAAACATTTTAAACACTTGTGTAATCAGACTTTCCGTTTTAGTGAATTTACCGTGTTAAACGTCTCTGCTTTGAGGCCTTTGTAGATTCACCCTCTCCTCCTTCACCGCTCCTTTCTCATTATTCCCTGTTATAGATGCTCTTCCCTAAGTGTGGAAATCTTTTTGCCATATTCATGCTCCATTTGTGTATTCCCCTTTCAGGGACTGTCCACCCCATTCATTCCTATTTCCTGTATTCCCTCCCCTCAAAATCAGGCTCAATATGCCTCTCCTCCTTCTCCGACCACATTTCTTTCTCATCAGCCTTTCTAGTTCCTTTTTCTGTATTTTAATATCCTCTGCTGTCTGCAGAGTAGAGAGATAACAGATATTGGAGCCAGGTTTTTCAAGGAATGTGGAATCTGTTCTGCTACTTATCCACTGTGAGACTTTAGGCATAGCACATACTTGGGTGAGGCTCTTTTGTTTTTCATTTATGAAGTGGGGGTGATGATAATCATAGCTGCCCCCTAAATTTTCTGTGAAAGACACAGGTCTGGGGTAGTGCTAGCACATAACTTGGATGACAAATTTCTTCATATCTACCATAAAATTCCCTGCATCTAGTGTAGTGCTTGGAGAGATAGTGGACAGTGAACAAGTGTTAATGCTTACAGTTCAATACACTAATTTGATAAAGCACAGTCCAAACTCTGTGGCTTTCTTTTGACACATTCTGTCAGGCTCAAATGATTCATTTTTTGCCAGAGGATGAGTACTTTATGCTTAAACACTTGAGTTACAAATCAAATCCGTGTGAGACATTTTGAGTCATAAGGCGGAGTAGACTCAGCTGAAGGAGACTTGAGACGAGTGTCGACTTCAAGGGAGGAGACCAGGAGACCATTTGAGGATGAAGTGGACCCTCAGAGATTCTTACACACAGAGTCTGAAGGAAAGTTACACAGCTCAAAATAGCCTGGAGTTAAAACTCCCCTCCAGGTCCTCCCCACCGTTCTATGCAAAATAAAGAACACTGTCACCCGAAGAAAAACATGGACATTAGGTTGATTACGCCCAGCTCCCAGCTGGTCCCAGCCTCTGGCCGGTCTCCGAAATTCCTTGCCCCAGCTGTGTGAGAGAGAACTGCTCTGAACAACCTTGGCGAACAGGCCCCCTTAGGACAGAGGCTTTCCACATACAGGCCTGTAGATGCTCACTCTTCTCTTGGGGTGGTGCAGCAGCTCACTCCTCTGACTGCTGCCCCTTCTCGCCTCGTTAAAGGTGATCTGTTCCTGTCAAGTGCTGGTCTCATGCTTTCTCCCAACCTCGCCTTCTCTGACTCCCTTACCTTACAGAGTCCATTTTAACTGGCCTGAGCCAGTATAGGTGGGTCTTTGTTGAAATCAGTGGAATGGATGAGAGTACCTTTTCATCTGGTATTTGCCTTGTAACTCTGCAGTACCTAAATCAGACCTTATTCTTTGAAGTAATATTATGAAACTTATCAGACAAAGCCAGACTTCTTCATTTGGGGGTAGATTTGGAAGAGAACACTTGATCTCTCAGAACTCCCCTCCTCAGGAGGGTTACAGAAAACCAAAATAAGACCTACCAGAATTGGGGTGGGCAGGCTGTCGTTATCACATACATCCTCAAGAGGAGCTCCAAAGAGCTGTTTTGGCTTTGTGGGTGGTAGAGGTGGGTGTTGGTTGTCCTCGCGAGTCCTGGAGCTACACCAAAAGGCCCAGGTTTTGACAGAACTCTTGCTAACTGTCTTCTTGTCTGAATCGAATATAGGAGAGAGATTTTCACTAGTAGTAGTTTAGCTTATTTAGCCTGATTTCCACCCCTTAGAGTCAGCAGCATGTTCATTGCAGTGGCTCAAAGAGAGAAACTGAACCATTTGTTATATAGAATTCCCCACATTCTGAAACAGACTAATTGCCTCCTTGTAGTGTTAACATGTTCTTCTTCCCCATATTCTGCAAACCAGTAGTTAAACCTAGAGGCGGGATCAGACTCAGGGTTGATTCTCCCTGTGACAGTGTTCCCCAGACAGTGCTGTCTATTCCCTTTGCCCTGTGTCATGAGGCACTTAACCTGTAGCTATACAGGTTTCCTAATGTTCAGTATTATCAGTGGATTCTGGTATCAGATCTCATTTTAAAAGCCAAACATATTTAACGTTCAAATCAAGCAGCATTTGGTTATCATTTACTTTTGTAGTAAGTTTCCTCCCTCTGTTCAATTTCCTGTTTGGCTTTCTGAGTACCCAGTCATGCCCAATTTTCTCTCATCAAGAGAATCGCCTTTCATGAGACATCCTGCCTGACCCCGGGGTTTCAGTCAGCCTCTGGACCTCTTCTCTGGGAGGCCACACCCCTCAGTCAGCTCCAAGGATGACTTCCTGCCCGCACGGTCCTTGGGAAGTAGTCATTAAATGCAGACTATGTGGTAAGATTACAGGTGGCCATTTTTCTGTAACACCTTCCTCAGCTAACCCAAAGATGAATTTTAACTACCAACAGCCCCTGTCAAAGGAATGCAATGAAGGGCTTTTCCAAGAAAGAGTGATCAGCAATGAAAAATTGAGTTCAAAGTTTCTCGTGCCCAGCTATAAATGTTTTCCTGATATTTGCTCAATAAACCTGCTTAATATTTCCTTAAATAACCTGCTTAAATAGCCAGCTACAGAAGTCAATAGAGGAGCCAAGTTGTAGAAAAATAAACAGAAGAATGTAACCACATGTTTTAAAATGCCCATCCACTTGGCTTTTCTGAGACATAGTGAGTGCATCACCATGTCCATTCAAGTGGGTGAGCCACTTGTGGTGCCGGGTGAGAGAACCAGAAGGCTCCCATTCTGCCTCCTAATGGGATAAGTTACCTGAAGCTCTTTGAGCTTCAGTTTGCTCCAACTTAACATAAATGATGCTACTTACACCTCGCTGGACTACATAACATAATGTACTACTCCGTGCAAGACATGTCACATAGCAGCCTTAATAAAGGTAATTTCCCTCCTTCAAAGGGCCTAAGGCAGCCTAGACATCAGTCAGCTCCCCCACAAGCAGACCCCACCTCCATTCTCCATTTGATTTTGCAGCCTCCAGAAGGTGTGCATTCCTGAAGGAATGTCATCACTTTGCCTTAGGCTCTTCCTGCCTTGACATCATACCGCCATCATTTTAAAAGGAGATGATGAAGAAAGCAAATGCATTCCTAAATTCAGGAAGAGATTCTCCTAATTAATATGTACAAATGTTAAAAGGATACATGTTTATATGGGTTGAGTTGCTTTATGCATCCTGGTTTCCCTGCTCTTAACCTGATTATATTATTTCTAAAACCACCCAAAGGTATTCATGGATTCCAAATGTATTCATTCATTGTTCAGCTTTAATAAGAATGCTCAGGAAGAACGCTCCATCAGTTGCTACAAAGCTATACGTCCAGCTACCCTATGAGCATAGACGGAAAGCAAAATAGACATTAAGCCCTATACTTTTATTTTCAGGCCTAGATGGCCCTTTCGTAATCCTCATTGGTTGGTGTTAGAGTTCTTGTTGGCTCTGTGACCAATAAACGTACATACTGTAGCCACGAAAAGTATGGTGCTCAGTTGTTCAGTCGTGTCCAACTCTTGCAACGCTGTGGACTGTCGTCTATCAGGCTCCTGTCTACGGGATTTCCCGGATAATAATACTGGAGTGGGTTGCCAGGGACTGGTAAACAGTTTAACTTTATAACCTCATCTTTTTTAAACAATCCTAACAAGATTTAGGTTAGTGTTTCCTCATGGTCAAATTAGGGTTTGAATGTTAAAAAGTGAAATGTTGAAACTTTGTGGGTATAGAATAACAATTATGAGAATAAAAATACTTTAAGTAGAAATTCTCTTCTGGCCCCAATACTTCTTAAGTTAGTGAGACATTTTATTCAGAGGAAGAAATATAAATGGGACAATATTGGAATGGTAGCAGGGTAGCAGGGATAATGAGAGGAAAGATTTAAACAAAAAAAACAAACACATAAATATTTAGTCCAGTTCCATTCACAGCCTGGCTCTGAAGCAGAATGGAAAGTGAGCTTGCTGTGGAGATAGACTCGAGAGTTCAAGTCTCAGGGGTGGTCCTACGATTGCAGAGGAATAGGACGGGGAGACCACTTTGTCCCTCACAAATTCATCCAAAGAACATTTGAACGCTGAGCAAATTCCACGAAACAACTTCTGAATGCTGGCAGAGGACATCAGGCACCCAGAAAGGCAGCCCATTGTTTTTGAGAGGAGGTAGGACAAAATATAAAAGATAAAAAGGGAGACAAAAGAGGCAGGGACAGAGATCTGTCCTGGGAAGGGAGTCTTAAAAGAGCAGAAGTTTCCAAACACCAGGAAACACTCTCATAGCGGGTCTGTGGGGAGTTTTGGAATCTCAGAGGACAACATAACCGGGAGGAAAAGTAAATATATAAATAAATAAAACCCACAGATTATGTGCCTAACGGCAACTCCCAGCAGAAAAGTAGCCCAGACGCTGGCATCCACCACCAGCAAGTGGGGGCTGAACCGGGAAGCATGGGCTGCATTTCTTAGAGTAAGGACCGGGCCTGAATGCCCCGAGGGCAATCTGAGGGAGCTAATGTGAGATAGCAACCCGGACTGTGGGATAGCCAGAGAGAGAGAAAGAGAACTGTCCCGAGAAAAGCCCTAACCTAAGACATTGCCAGACATCACCACATACACATGGACATCACCAGATGGTCAACACCGAAATCAGATTGATTATATTCTTTGCAGGCAAAGATGGAGAAGCTCTATACAGTCAGCAAAAACAAGACCAGGAGCTGACTGTGGCTCCTATCATGAACTCCTTATTGCCAAATGCAGACTTCAACAGAAGAAAGCGGGGAAGACCACTAGACCATTCAGGTATGACCTAAATCAAATCCATGATGACTATAGAGTGGAAGTGAGAAATAGATTTAAGGGACTAAATCTGATAGACAGAGAGCCTGATGAACTATGAACGGAAGTTCGTGACATTGTACAGGAGACAGGGATCAAGAGCATCCCCATGGAAAAGAAATGCAAAAAGGCAAAATGGTTGTCTGAGGAGGCCTGACAAATAGCTGTGAAAAGAAGAGAAGAGAAAAGGAAAGATATTCCCATTTGAATGCAGAGTTCCAAAGAATAGCCAGGAGAGAGAAGAAAGCCTTCCTCAGCGATCAATGCAAAGAAATAGAGGAAAACAACAGAATGGGAAAGACTAGAGATCTCTTCAAGAAAATTAGAGATACCAGGGGAACATTACATGCAAAGATGGGTTCAAGAAAGGACAGAAATGGTATGGACCTAACAGAAGCAGAAGATATTAAGAAGAGGTGGCAAGAATACACAGAAGAACTGTACAAAGAAGGTCTTCATGACCCAGATAATCACAATGGTGTGATCACTCACGTAGAGCCAGACATCCTGGAATGTGAAGTCAAGTGGGCCTTAGAAAGCATCACTTCGAACCGAGCTAGTGGATGTGATGGAATTCCAGTTGAGCTATTTCAAATCCTGAAAGATGATGCTGTGAAAGTGCTGCACTCAATATGTCAACAAATTTGGAAAACTCAGCAGGGGCCACAGGACTGGAAAAGGTCAGTTTTCACTCCAATCCCTAAGAAAGGCAATCCCAAAGAAGGCTCAAACTACCGCACAATTGCACTCATCTCACATGCTAGTAAAGTAATGCTCAAAATTCTCCAAGCCAGGCTTCAGCAATATGTGAGCTGAGAACTTCCAGATATCCAAGCTGGTTTTGAAAAGGCAGAGGAACCAGAGATCAAATTGCCAGTATCCACTGGATCATCGAAAAAGCAAGAGAGTTCCAGAAAAACATCTATTTCTGCTTTATTGACTATGCCAAAGCCTTCGAGCGTGTGGATCACGCTCGAATAAACTGTGGAAAATTCTGAAGGAGATGGGAATACCAGACCACCTGACCTGCCCCTTGAGAAACCTGTATGCAGGTCAGGAAGCAACAGTTAGAACTAGACACGGAACAACTGACTGGTTCCAAATAGGAAAAGGAGTACGTCAAGGCTGTACATTGTCACCCTGCTTATTTAACTTATATGCAGAGTACATCATGAGAAACGCTGGGCTGGAAGAAGCACAAGCTGGAATCAAGATTGCCAGGAGAAATATCAATAACCTCAGATATGCAGATGACACCACCCTTATGGCAGAGGGTGAAGAGGAACTAAAAAGCCGCTTGATGAAAGTGAAAGAGGAGAGTGAAAAAGTTGGCTTAAAGCTCAACATTCAGAAAACTAAGATCATGGCATCTGGTCCCATCACCTCATGGGAAATAGATGCGGAGACAGTGGAAACAGTGTCATACTTTATTTTTTGGGGCTCCAAAATCACTTCGGGTGGTGACTGCAGCCATGAAATTAAAAGACGCTTACTCCTTGGAAGGAAAGTTATGACCAACCTAGATAGCACATTAAAAAGCAGAGACATTACCTTGCCAACAAAGGTCCGTCTGGTCAAGGCTATGGTTTTCCAGTGGTCATGTATGGATGTGAGAGTTGTACTGTGAAGAAAGCTGAGTGCTGAAAAATTGATGCTTTTCGACTGTGGTGTTGGAGAAGACTCTTGAGAGTCCCTTGGACTGCAAGGAGATCCAACCGGTCCATCCTAAAGGAGATCAGTCCTGGGTGTTCATTGGAAGGACTGATGCTGAAGCCAAAACTCCAATACTTTGGCCACCTGATGCAAAGAACTAGCTCATTGGAAAAATCCCTGATGCTGGGAAAGATTGAAGGCAGGAGCAGAAGGGGACCAGACAGGGTGAGATGGTTGGATGGCATCACTGATTCGATGGACATGAGTTTAAGTAAGCTCCGGGAGTTGGTGATGGACAGGGAGGCCTGGCACGCTGCAGCCCTTGACCCCAAGGAGTTGGGGTCAGTGCAGTCCTTGGGATCATAAAGAGTCAGACTCGACTGAGCAACTGAACTGAACTGAACCATGATGTCTTCTAAAGCTGTATTAGTAGCTTCTTGAAATCAGAACAGTCTTATCCTTTCTTTGATCTCACAAGTGGGAAACTTCCCATGTCTTGGAGCGGATGGAAATTACTGCCCTTAGAATGTGCTTTGGACTCCAAGATCTCCCATTGACCCTGGCAGCCTTGCTGTCTTTTGCATCAAAGCCAGTTACATTATTCACGTACCTGCAACCTTCTCACTGTTATCAGTGATGTCAGTGCTATCACTGTTATCACAACACACTGACTTCGGTCCAAAGAGAGACGTGATACTTTCTCCAAATATCTTGAGACAGTTTTCAATGAGAAATTGTATGAAAGAAATCTGTAACACAGAGGGGCAAAAAATGGGGTATTACTGTACATATGGCCTAATAGTAAATCACATTTCATACATGAATCTTGGCTCTCACAAAAAATGCAAAAGAAGTCAGAAAAATTCACTTGATTTAAAAAATATATATATATTATATATGCATCAGCTTTTTCTAAGAAATAACTAATCCTTTCAAGAGTACTTTGGACACAAATTTTAAAATTCTTTTCGTCGGTGGACTAAAGTTATAATATGTGGCCTAGTCTGATAGCTAAAATTTTGTAATGATTGCTACATGCTTAACACTAGGATGATTTTTAAGTAGCCTACATAGGATGTTTGGGACAAAAATGTATATTTTCTTATTAAGTTTTGTTTATTTTTATTGAACTTTTTTCTAGTTTTCTTGAGATAGAATTTATATATACCATCTCATTAAACTTGATAAAGCATCAAATGCAACACAAATTTTGAAATTCACTTCAGTGAAGAACTATCTGAAACGTGGGTAGCAGAGGTTTCTGTGTGGGGTGGCAGGGTTTGTGACGGAAGAAAGCATCTGGAGAGAAAACATGTCTCTCTGTCTAACTGCATTGCCTTGCCTCACACTTGCTGTCCAGGGGAGCTTGGAAAAGAGCTGTGATCTTCTTAGGCATGTTGTGGCTCTGTCAGGATGTTCTGAAATATTTTACTAGCCTCCTCATCCTCTAGCAGAGACACAATAGAAGCCAAGTATTTTCCTGAATGAGCCAGAACTGGCAGAGTGAGGCCGGTATGTGTGGAACCTTGGGTGCTCATATTGCCCAGGCCGCCTAAGATGTGCCGAGACTGACCAGATGTATTGGGTGTTGTCATCATTGTGTAATGGTGAAATCATAGTTTGGAGGTTTGTACACCCCTCAGTGATTAGGCTGAGAGTTGAATCTTGGTTCTCAGACTCCAAAGCCAGGTTCTTCTCTATCACACCATCCTACTCTTATCTCTCTATTGTTTAATCTCTTGGATGGCAAAGGAGAAGTGACTCGACTGTTCTCAGTTGCAACACACCTTCCCATGCCCAACCAGAGCAGGCCTCTGCCAGTCCAAGACAGTGTAATTAAAAAGTGCACTTTAAACATCTGGTTCACCAGAGTTAATACCACAGACTTCAGGTTCAAAATGGGGACTCTGCCCTGCAAGGCATAAAAATGAGAGCTCTCATTACCTTCTTGGTGAAGTTTTCGAATGCTGTGCTGCCAGAATTAAGCAGACCAAGAATGCTTGTGGTCATACACACTGATAAAGTATAAGCTGTCATCTGATTGGATGAGGAATGTTGCTCAATGTTGTGTAACACTCCAAAAAGGTATCGCAGAAAAACTACATTGGCTCTTGGCAGCTGGTCTAGAAGCCTAATGACAGAAAAAGGCACTTATCAATAAAGCGAGTCATTTTGCTCAGTAAGTGGAAATACAGAGAACAAAGTACTTCTTTTTATACCATGTCCACAGTCCATTCTCACAGTTCCAGGCATGAATGCACACAAAAATGTTTCACCGAGTTTAATTCCTGAGCCAGGTAAGAACTGCTCTGGTTAGTTAAGTGTTTGTATTTAAGATCATACCGCTGGCAGATTGGTTCTTTATCATCTCTTTTTAGACCAATGGATTTCATCTCCAACGATTTCGTGTATTCAGAAGGTGTAAAATGGTCAAGCATTCCGTATTAATAAGATTAGCAGAAAAACACCAATTACAATGTCACCAATAAGGCGTGCATCTCTTTTCAAACTGGCTTCCATGGGTATGATCAAGTGAAACCTTTTGATACTGGTCATTATTTTAGTGGACACAGCTGTAACCATAAGCTGATATTTTCCTAAGAGTATGTTGGTTGTATTTTCTCAGAGTTGAGAAAATTGCATCATTACCTCTGGGTCGCAGTTATTTTCTCCTCCTCATTCCCTTGATCAATAACATCAAGCCATTTATCATACAGAGTGGCTGAAAATATGCTTCCTGGAATATTTTGAAGAAAATCCTTAGATAGATCAAAAAATATATATTAGTCTTATGATAAATTCAATGGAGAAGTTGCAAAGAAAATATTTAGTTGACAAATTCAGTTCAGTCCGTGGTTCCTTCATAGCCACGCAGACTGATTCACACAGAGCTTGGCTGTGATTCTCCACAGCCTTGCACATCCATAAATGCTGGTTGGATTTTCCCCAACTAAAATTAGACGCATAAAAGTAGAGTTTGGGCTGTAGTGAGAATGAAGCTAAAGCTCCTTCTATCACCTGGAACTTACTCTTTGTGTTCATGTTAGCACATTCGTACAAACTGGCAAGGTCTGGTGATAACTCATCCTAAATCCTATTAGTTTCTTGAAAAGAAATGCATATACCCATTTTGTTTGTTTACTTAAGACACAGTGCTTGCTCTGAATTCAAGAAAGAGAAGTTCTGAAATAAAACAAACAAAAGTACAGCCCTACGTGCTCTTATACACATATTAAGAGAAGACTTGAGGTATATGTGCTCTTTGGGGAAAAGCTAGTCTCATAATAGCTTCAGTCTTTTTTTTTTTTTTTTAAACCATATAAAAGTTCAGTCCTACAGACTTTTAAGCAGCAGGTGTTAGAAATAAATCAAAAGCCCCAAAGGGTAAACAACATGTTACCCTAACAACTCTTTGAATGGAATATATCCTCCCCAAAGAGGAAACTGAGAATTTAGATACATTGCAACTTCACACCTGTGGGATAGAAAATGCAAATGTAAGCTTCCTAAGTGGAGGCCTGGAAAGTTCATCACTGATGAACAAGTCTTAGTATCATAGAATGGGGCCTATTAAAATAGTTGAAGTTGTAAACTGTTGTGCAAGACTGAGGGGAAATGATTGTATTGCCTTGCCAGTTTCAAAGGCACAACTTGCTTCCACTGGTCTTAATATAGAGCCTGACTTCTCTTAATAGTATCTTGTTCAGGCAATGTTTCTGGGCAACTGTCGTGATTATAATGCAGTCAGTGTTCACTTGTTTCAGTACTTATTGAGCTGCTGTTTGTGCCAGGCACTCTTTTGAGTACTGAGGACAGAGTACAAAGATAATGTACAAAGTCGCAGTCCTCTCATACTTTTTCTTGTAATTGGTATACAGTACCCAATCATGGTCATTAGGTTTTCACTATGCTTTTTATGGAGTGCCCACAGTACATTTGGAAGGAGGAAGCACTCCACTTCCGTTCAGTCGTTCAGTCGTGTCCTACTCTTTGGGACCCCATGGACTGCAGCACACCAGGCTTTCCTGTCCATCACCAACACCTGGGTCTTGCTCAAATTCATGTCCGTCGAGTTGGTGACGCCATTCGACCACCTCAGCTGGCTTTGGCTTCTGGGAGTCTGGGAGTGTGCAGCAGGCCTTTGCCTTGTGTACCAAACTACATGCACTTGGAGAGTGTGTCTCTTCTCTCTCCTGGACCCTGTGCTGTAGAATCGATTGGTGAGACTGAGTATGGTTAAGCCAGGACATGACTCATGCAGAATATGCTGTGGGTATTTGCTATTGGATCTCTGTTTATAGACAGTTTAATGGAAAACTCAATGTGGTTCTGTCTATGTATTCATTTCTGATTTAGACCAACTCTGTGGTGGCTTTGACATATGGTATTATCAAGGCTGAGGTTGCAAAGTCTGATTCCCCACCAAGATCAATCAACTTTAGGGAAAGAACACTTTGGGATTGTGTAAGACCTGTACCCATAAGTAGCCACCCTCTTACTAGTCTGTGCTTAGAGCATGGAAATAGGCAAGAGCCTAGTAAATCTTGCTCAGAACTCAAATCAGTCCCCAGGGTGCACCTTATAGAGGGTAGCACTCTACTTGCTGTTTGCACACCTAGTGTGTGTTATTATGGTGCACGTGCAGTAGGGGTCAACTCTAAGTGGTATCTGCAGTGTTGCTGTTATCATAGAATCGAACATTAATAGGGGAAAAGGAAAGACCATATGGTTAGTTTCTAATGTAATTTTAATAACCTGTCTGTAGTTATTACTACATCAATATAATTTTGTTCATAGCTGCTAACAAGTATCAAGATGAATTGATTAAATTTTTTTCCTGTTCTATTATTGCCCTGGTATAAATTTAACTATACACTTGTGATTTAGCTGTATCATTTCAAACTCAGTCTATTTTTTGTATGAATCTGTTGAATTTTCAAAATTCCAAACTGATTTTGACTGTTGCACTCACTTTAAAAATAAGATTTATAAGATGAGGCATGTAATAAAAACTGGTTACCATGTAACTGTAACCTTGGGTGGTGGGTTAAACATACAAATATTAACAAAGGGTGTTGAAGATGGTAAGAGAGATCAAAGGAGGAACAAATGGTGGAGTCATCCCTACTCTAATTTTAAAGTAAAAGGCATTGAGAGACAGGGGAAGGAAGGATGATGAATGATCAGAGAATCTGGTGGCCTCACTAAGCATTTTTCGATTCCCTGTAAGACAAATGGGCTTCCCAGGTGGTGCTAGTGATAAAGAACCTGCCTGCCAATGCAGGAGATGCAAGGGATGCAGGTTCGATCCCTGAATCAGGAAGATCTCCTGGAGAAGGGCATGGCAGCCCACTCTAGTATTCTTGCCTGGAGAATCCCATGGACCAAGGGGCCTGGTGGGCTACAGTCCATGGGATCACAGAGAGTCGGACACGACTAGGCGACTAACACACACACACACACACACACACACACACACACACACACACACGAGTTTACCACAGTAAGTAACCATCAGTCTTGCATCCATGCTGAGTTGCTTCAGCCGTGTCTGACTCTGTGCCACCCCATGGACTATATAGCCTGCCAGACTCCTTTGTCCATGGGATTCTCCAGGCAAGACTACTGGAGTCGGTATGCCAGTCCCTTTTCCAGGGATCCTTCCAACCCAGGAATCGAACCCAGGTCTCCCGCATTGCAGGCGGATTCTTTACTGTCTGAGCCCCTTGGGAAGTTACTTCTGTTAAGTATTTCCAAAAGCTTAATGTAAATTTTATTTTGGAAATGCTGCCTTCGTTAAAAGATGATGAGGAAGTCATCAAAAGCAGGAAGCTTGTTTTGGTAAACACTCTATGTGTAAGTGTGTATTCTGAAATTTATTATTATTCTTTTGCATGGAGTGTTCAGGAGTCAAGATGTGCAATGAAAAAGGAAAATATCTAATATGTGGAGCTTATCATATTTGGGGTACCTTCCTTCAATTTTGGCTTTGTGAAGTGTTTTTCACTTTTTCAAATCCTTCCTCTCTTACACCTCTTATGTTTCTTGGGCAGTCATAATGAAGGACCAGTCATACAGCTTCAGATTTCCTCTGTGTGTGGATAAGGCTCAAACGTTCCTTACCTTTAAGGTGGATGCTACCACAAGAATGGACTCATCATCCAAGTTCACTTTGTCCCCTGAGTTTAGTTTCTCCTTTAGGGCCCTGCGTGACTGTATATTGCCTGATGTTCTAAAGATGCCTTCTGTGAACGGCCCGTTTTTGTTGATAAAGGAAAGCATATCCTATAGGGAAGGAAAGAAAAGAAAAGTATGGGACGTTTCATATCTACAAGCCCAGAGCACAAGCTTGCTCCTCTTTCGACAGAGCTGTGGTGTATGAGGGTACAGTGCTAGAACTGGACCGAAGTCAATTTGAAATTTTTTCTTCAGTGTCTCTAAATATATTTTCTACCCAACAATCGATTTGGCATTCATACCGTGAAACATTTTAAACACTTGTGTAATCAGACTTTCCGTTTTAGTGAATTTACCGTGTTAAACGTCTCTGCTTTGAGGCCTTTGTAGATTCACCCTCTCCTCCTTCACCGCTCCTTTCTCATTATTCCCTGTTATAGATGCTCTTCCCTAAGTGTGGAAATCTTTTTGCCATATTCATGCTCCATTTGTGTATTCCCCTTTCAGGGACTGTCCACCCCATTCATTCCTATTTCCTGTATTCCCTCCCCTCAAAATCAGGCTCAATATGCCTCTCCTCCTTCTCCGACCACATTTCTTTCTCATCAGCCTTTCTAGTTCCTTTTTCTGTATTTTAATATCCTCTGCTGTCTGCAGAGTAGAGAGATAACAGATATTGGAGCCAGGTTTTTCAAGGAATGTGGAATCTGTTCTGCTACTTATCCACTGTGAGACTTTAGGCATAGCACATACTTGGGTGAGGCTCTTTTGTTTTTCATTTATGAAGTGGGGGTGATGATAATCATAGCTGCCCCCTAAATTTTCTGTGAAAGACACAGGTCTGGGGTAGTGCTAGCACATAACTTGGATGACAAATTTCTTCATATCTACCATAAAATTCCCTGCATCTAGTGTAGTGCTTGGAGAGATAGTGGACAGTGAACAAGTGTTAATGCTTACAGTTCAATACACTAATTTGATAAAGCACAGTCCAAACTCTGTGACTTTCTTTTGACACATTCTGTCAGGCTCAAATGATTCATTTTTTGCCAGAGGATGAGTACTTTATGCTTAAACACTTGAGTTACAAATCAAATCCGTGTGAGACATTTTGAGTCATAAGGCGGAGTAGACTCAGCTGAAGGAGACTTGAGACGAGTGTCGACTTCAAGGGAGGAGACCAGGAGACCATTTGAGGATGAAGTGGACCCTCAGAGATTCTTACACACAGAGTCTGAAGGAAAGTTACACAGCTCAAAATAGCCTGGAGTTAAAACTCCCCTCCAGGTCCTCCCCACCATTCTATGCAAAATAAAGAACACTGTCACCCGCAGAAAAACATGGACATTAGGTTGATTACGCCCAGCTCCCAGCTGGTCCCAGCCTCTGGCCGGTCTCCGAAATTCCTTGCCCCAGCTGTGTGAGAGAGAACTGCTCTGAACAACCTTGGCGAACAGGCCCCCTTAGGACAGAGGCTTTCCACATACAGGCCTGTAGATGCTCACTCTTCTCTTGGGGTGGTGCAGCAGCTCACTCCTCTGACTGCTGCCCCTTCTCGCCTCGTTAAAGGTGATCTGTTCCTGTCAAGTGCTGGTCTCATGCTTTCTCCCAACCTCGCCTTCTCTGACTCCCTTACCTTACAGAGTCCATTTTAACTGGCCTGAGCCAGTATAGGTGGGTCTTTGTTGAAATCAGTGGAATGGATGAGAGTACCTTTTCATCTGGTATTTGCCTTGTAACTCTGCAGTACCTAAATCAGACCTTATTCTTTGAAGTAATATTATGAAACTTATCAGACAAAGCCAGACTTCTTCATCTGGGGGTAGATTTGGAAGAGAACACTTGATCTCTCAGAACTCCCCTCCTCAGGAGGGTTACAGAAAACCAAAATAAGACCTACCAGAATTGGGGTGGGCAGGCTGTCGTTATCACATACATCCTCAAGAGGAGCTCCAAAGAGCTGTTTTGGCTTTGTGGGTGGTAGAGGTGGGTGTTGGTTGTCCTCGCGAGTCCTGGAGCTACACCAAAAGGCCCAGGTTTTGACAGAACTCTTGCTAACTGTCTTCTTGTCTGAATCGAATATAGGAGAGAGATTTTCACTAGTAGTAGTTTAGCTTATTTAGCCTGATTTCCACCCCTTAGAGTCAGCAGCATGTTCATTGCAGTGGCTCAAAGAGAGAAACTGAACCATTTGTTATATAGAATTCCCCACATTCTGAAACAGACTAATTGCCTCCTTGTAGTGTTAACATGTTCTTCTTCCCCATATTCTGCAAACCAGTAGTTAAACCTAGAGGCGGGATCAGACTCAGGGTTGATTCTCCCTGTGACAGTGTTCCCCAGACAGTGCTGTCTATTCCCTTTGCCCTGTGTCATGAGGCACTTAACCTGTAGCTATACAGGTTTCCTAATGTTCAGTATTATCAGTGGATTCTGGTATCAGATCTCATTTTAAAAGCCAAACATATTTAACGTTCAAATCAAGCAGCATTTGGTTATCATTTACTTTTGTAGTAAGTTTCCTCCCTCTGTTCAATTTCCTGTTTGGCTTTCTGAGTACCCAGTCATGCCCAATTTTCTATCATGAAAAGAATCGCCTTTCATGAGACATCCTGCCTGACCCTGTGTTTCAGTCAGCCTCTGGACCTCTTCTCTGGGAGGCCACACCCCTCAGTCAGCTCCAAGGATGACTTCCTGCCCGCACGGTCCTTGGGAAGTAGTCATTAAATGCAGACTATGTGGTAAGATTACAGGTGGCCATTTTTCTGTAACACCTTCCTCAGCTAACCCAAAGATGAATTTTAACTACCAACAGCCCCTGTCAAAGGAATGCAATGAAGGGCTTTTCCAAGAAAGAGTGATCAGCAATGAAAAATTGAGTTCAAAGTTTCTCGTGCCCAGCCATAAATGTTTTCCTGATATTTGCTCAATAAACCTGCTTAATATTTCCTTAAATAACCTGCCTAAATAGCCAGCTACAGAAGTCAATAGAGGAGCCAAGTTGTAGAAAAATAAACAGAAGAATGTAACCACATGTTTTAAAATGCCCATCCACTTGGCTTTTCTGAGACATAGTGAGTGCATCACCATGTCCATTCAAGTGGGTGAGCCACTTGTGGTGCCGGGTGAGAGAACCAGAAGGCTCCCATTCTGCCTCCTAATGGGATAAGTTACCTGAAGCTCTTTGAGCTTCAGTTTGCTCCAACTTAACATAAATGATGCTACTTACACCTCGCTGGACTACATAACATAATGTACTACTCCGTGCAAGACATGTCACATAGCAGCCTTAATAAAGGTAATTTCCCTCCTTCAAAGGGCCTAAGGCAGCCTAGACATCAGTCAGCTCCCCCACAAGCAGACCCCACCTCCATTCTCCATTTGATTTTGCAGCCTCCAGAAGGTGTGCATTCCTGAAGGAATGTCATCACTTTGCCTTAGGCTCTTCCTGCCTTGACATCATACCGCCATCATTTTAAAAGGAGATGATGAAGAAAGCAAATGCATTCCTAAATTCAGGAAGAGATTCTCCTAATTAATATGTACAAATGTTAAAAGGATACATGTTTATATGGGTTGAGTTGCTTTATGCACCCTGGTGTCCCTGCTCTTAACCTGATTATTTTATTTCTAAAACCACCCAAAGGTATTCATGGATTCCAAATGTATTCATTCATTGTTCAGCTTTAATAAGAATGCTCAGGAAGAACGCTCCATCAGTTGCTACAAAGCTATACGTCCAGGTACCCTATGAGCATAGACGGAAAGCAAAATAGACATTAAGCCCTATACTTTTATTTTCAGGCCTAGATGGCCCTTTCGTAATCCTCATTGGTTGGTGTTAGAGTTCTTGTTGGCTCTGTGACCAATAAACGTACATACTGTAGCCACGAAAAGTATGGTGCTCAGTTGTTCAGTCGTGTCCAACTCTTGCAACGCTGTGGACTGTCGTCTATCAGGCTCCTGTCTACGGGATTTCCCGGATAATAATACTGGAGTGGGTTGCCAGGGACTGGTAAACAGTTTAACTTTATAACCTCATCTTTTTTAAACAATCCTAACAAGATTTAGGTTAGTGTTTCCTCATGGTCAAATTAGGGTTTGAATGTTAAAAAGTGAAATGTTGAAACTTTGTGGGTATAGAATAACAATTATGAGAATAAAAATACTTTAAGTAGAAATTCTCTTCTGGCCCCAATACTTCTTAAGTTAGTGAGACATTTTATTCAGAGGAAGAAATATAAATGGGACAATATTGGAATGGTAGCAGGGTAGCAGGGATAATGAGAGGAAAGATTTAAACAAAAAAAACAAACACATAAATATTTAGTCCAGTTCCATTCGCAGCCTGGCTCTGAAGCAGAATGGAAAGTGAGCTTGCTGTGGAGATAGACTCGAGAGTTCAAGTCTCAGGGGTGGTCCTACGATTGCAGAGGAATAGGACGGGGAGACCACTTTGTCCCTCACAAATTCATCCGAAGAACATTTGAACGCTGAGCAAATTCCACGAAACAACTTCTGAATGCTGGCAGAGGACATCAGGCACCCAGAAAGGCAGCCCATTGTTTTTGAGAGGAGGTAGGACAAAATATAAAAGATAAAAAGGGAGACAAAAGAGGCAGGGACAGAGATCCGTCCTGGGAAGGGAGTCTTAAAAGAGCAGAAGTTTCCAAACACCAGGAAACACTCTCATAGCGGGTTTGTGGGGAGTTTTGGAATCTCAGAGGACAACATAACCGGGAGGAAAAGTAAATATATAAATAAATAAAACCCACAGATTATGTGCCTAACGGCAACTCCCAGCAGAAAAGTAGCCCAGACGCTGGCATCCACCACCAGCAAGTGGGGGCTGAACCGGGAAGCATGGGCTGCATTGCTTAGAGTAAGGACCGGGCCTGAATGCCCCGAGGGCAATCTGAGGGAGCTAATGTGAGATAGCAACCCGGACTGTGGGATAGCCAGAGAGAGAGAAAGAGAACTGTCCCGAGAAAAGCCCTAACCTAAGACATTGCCAGACATCACCACATACACATGGACATCACCAGATGGTCAACACCGAAATCAGATTGATTATATTCTTTGCAGGCAAAGATGGAGAAGCTCTATACAGTCAGCAAAAACAAGACCAGGAGCTGACTGTGGCTCCTATCATGAACTCCTTATTGCCAAATGCAGACTTCAACAGAAGAAAGCGGGGAAGACCACTAGACCATTCAGGTATGACCTAAATCAAATCCATGATGACTATAGAGTGGAAGTGAGAAATAGATTTAAGGGACTAAATCTGATAGACAGAGAGCCTGATGAACTATGAACGGAAGTTCGTGACATTGTACAGGAGACAGGGATCAAGAGCATCCCCATGGAAAAGAAATGCAAAAAGGCAAAATGGTTGTCTGAGGAGGCCTGACAAATAGCTGTGAAAAGAAGAGAAGAGAAAAGGAAAGATATTCCCATTTGAATGCAGAGTTCCAAAGAATAGCCAGGAGAGAGAAGAAAGCCTTCCTCAGCGATCAATGCAAAGAAATAGAGGAAAACAACAGAATGGGAAAGACTAGAGATCTCTTCAAGAAAATTAGAGATACCAGGGGAACATTACATGCAAAGATGGGTTCAAGAAAGGACAGAAATGGTATGGACCTAACAGAAGCAGAAGATATTAAGAAGAGGTGGCAAGAATACACAGAAGAACTGTACAAAGAAGGTCTTCATGACCCAGATAATCACAATGGTGTGATCACTCACGTAGAGCCAGACATCCTGGAATGTGAAGTCAAGTGGGCCTTAGAAAGCATCACTTCGAACCGAGCTAGTGGATGTGATGGAATTCCAGTTGAGCTATTTCAAATCCTGAAAGATGATGCTGTGAAAGTGCTGCACTCAATATGTCAACAAATTTGGAAAACTCAGCAGGGGCCACAGGACTGGAAAAGGTCAGTTTTCACTCCAATCCCTAAGAAAGGCAATCCCAAAGAAGGCTCAAACTACCGCACAATTGCACTCATCTCACATGCTAGTAAAGTAATGCTCAAAATTCTCCAAGCCAGGCTTCAGCAATATGTGAGCTGAGAACTTCCAGATATCCAAGCTGGTTTTGAAAAGGCAGAGGAACCAGAGATCAAATTGCCAGTATCCACTGGATCATCGAAAAAGCAAGAGAGTTCCAGAAAAACATCTATTTCTGCTTTATTGACTATGCCAAAGCCTTCGAGCGTGTGGATCACGCTCGAATAAACTGTGGAAAATTCTGAAGGAGAAGGGAATACCAGACCACCTGACCTGCCCCTTGAGAAACCTGTATGCAGGTCAGGAAGCAACAGTTAGAACTAGACACGGAACAACTGACTGGTTCCAAATAGGAAAAGGAGTACGTCAAGGCTGTACATTGTCACCCTGCTTATTTAACTTATATGCAGAGTACATCAAGAGAAACGCTGGGCTGGAAGAAGCACAAGCTGGAATCAAGATTGCCAGGAGAAATATCAATAACCTCAGATATGCAGATGACACCACCCTTATGGCAGAGGGTGAAGAGGAACTAAAAAGCCGCTTGATGAAAGTGAAAGAGGAGAGTGAAAAAGTTGGCTTAAAGCTCAACATTCAGAAAACTAAGATCATGGCATCTGGTCCCATCACCTCATGGGAAATAGATGCGGAGACAGTGGAAACAGTGTCATACTTTATTTTTGGGGGCTCCAAAATCACTGCGGGTGGTGATTGCAGCCATGAAATTAAAAGACGCTTACTCCTTGGAAGGAAAGTTATGACCAACCTAGATAGCACATTAAAAAGCAGAGACATTACCTTGCCAACAAAGGTCCGTCTGGTCAAGGCTATGGTTTTCCAGTGGTCATGTATGGATGTGAGAGTTGTACTGTGAAGAAAGCTGAGTGCTGAAAAATTGATGCTTTTCGACTGTGGTGTTGGAGAAGACTCTTGAGAGTCCCTTGGACTGCAAGGAGATCCAACCGGTCCATCCTAAAGGAGATCAGTCCTGGGTGTTCATTGGAAGGACTGATGCTGAAGCCGAAACTCCAATACTTTGGCCACCTGATGCAAAGAACTAACTCATTGGAAAAATCCCTGATGCTGGGAAAGATTGAAGGCAGGAGCAGAAGGGGACCAGACAGGGTGAGATGGTTGGATGGCATCACTGATTCGATGGACATGAGTTTAAGTAAGCTCCGGGAGTTGGTGATGGACAGGGAGGCCTGGCACGCTGCAGCCCTTGACCCCAAGGAGTTGGGGTCAGTGCAGTCCTTGGGATCATAAAGAGTCAGACTCGACTGAGCAACTGAACTGAACTGAACCATGATGTCTTCTAAAGCTGTATTAGTAGCTTCTTGAAATCAGAACAGTCTTATCCTTTCTTTGATCTCACAAGTGGGAAACTTCCCATGTCTTGGAGCGGATGGAAATTACTGCCCTTAGAATGTGCTTTGGACTCCAAGATCTCCCATTGACCCTGGCAGCCTTGCTGTCTTTTGCATCAAAGCCAGTTACATTATTCACGTACCTGCAACCTTCTCACTGTTATCAGTGACGTCAGTGATATGACTGTTATCACAACTCACTGATTTCGGTCCAAAGAGAGACGTGATATCTTCTCCAAATATCTTGAGACAGTTTTCAATGAGAAATTGTATGAAAGAAATCTGTAACACAGAGGGGCAAAAAATGGGGTATTACTGTACATATGGCCTAATAGTAAATCACATTTCATACATGAATCTTGGCTCTCACAAAAAATGCAAAAGAAGTCAGAAAAATTCACTTGATTTAAAAAATATATATATATTATATATGCATCAGCTTTTTCTAAGAAATAACTAATCCTTTCAAGAGTACTTTGGACACAAATTTTTTTTTTTTTTTCAATTTTTTTATTAGTTGGAGGCTAATTGCTTCACAACATTTCAGTGGGTTTTGTCATACATTGATATGAATCAGCCATAGATTTACACTTATTCCCCATCCCGATCCCCCTTCCCATCTCCCTCTCCACCTGATTCCTCTGGGTCTTCCCAGTGCACCAGGCTGGAGCACTTGTCTCATGCATCCCACCTGGGCTGGTGATCTGTTTCACCATAGATAGTATACATGCTGTTCTTTTGAAACATCCCACCCTCACCTTCTCCCACAGAGTTCAAAAGTCTGTTCTGTATTTCTGGGACACAAATTTTAAAATTCTTTTCGTCGGTGGACTAAAGTTATAATATGTGGCCTAGTCTGATAGCTAAAATTTTGTAATGATTGCTACATGCTTAACACTAGGATGATTTTTAAGTAGCCTACATAGGATGTTTGGGACAAAAATGTATATTTTCTTATTAAGTTTTGTTTATTTTTATTGAACTTTTTTCTAGTTTTCTTGAGATAGAATTTATATATACCATCTCATTAAACTTGATAAAGCATCAAATGCAACACAAATTTTGAAATTCAGTTCAGTGAAGAACTATCTGAAACGTGGGTAGCAGAAGTTTCCGTGTAGGGTGGCAGGGTTTGTGACGGAAGAAAGCATCTGGAGAGACAACATGTCTGTCTGTCTAACTGCATTGCCTTGCCTCACACTTGCTGTCCAGGGGAGCTTGGAAAAGAGCTGTGATCTTCTTAGGCATGTTGTGGCTCTGTCAGGATGTTCTGAAATATTTTACTAGCCTCCTCATCCTCTAGCAGAGACACAATAGAAGCCAAGTATTTTCCTGAATGAGCCAGAACTGGCAGAGTGAGGCCGGTATGTGTGGAACCTTGGGTGCTCATATTGCCCAGGCCGCCTAAGATGTGCCGAGACTGACCAGATGTATTGGGTGTTGTCATCATTGTGTAATGATGAAATCATAGTTTGGAGGTTTGTACACCCCTCAGTGATTAGGCTGAGAGTTGAATCTTGGTTCTCAGACTCCAAAGCCAGGGTCTTCTCTATCATACCATCCTACTCTTATCTCTCTATTGTTTAATCTCTTGGATGGCAAAGGAGAAGTGACTCGACTGTTCTCAGTTGCAACACACCTTCCCATGCCCAACCAGAGCAGGCCTCTGCCAGTCCAAGGCAGTGTAATTAAAATGTGCACTTTAAACATCTGGTTCACCAGAGTTAATACCACAGACTTCAGGTTCAAAATGGGGACTCTGCCCTGCAAGGCATAAAAATGAGAGCTCTCATTACCTTCTTGGTGAAGTTTTCGAATGCTGTGCTGCCAGAATTAAGCAGACCAAGAATGCTTGTGGTCATACACACTGATAAAATATAAGCTGTCATCTGATTGGATGAGGAATGTTGCTCAATGTTGTGTAACACTCCAAAAAGGTATCGCAGAAAAACTACATTGGCTCTTGGCAGCTGGTCTAGAAGCCTAATGACAGAAAAAGGCACTTATCAATAAAGCGAGTCATTTTGCTCAGTAAGTGGAAATACAGAGAAAAAAATACTTCTTTTTATACCATGTCCACAGTCCATTCTCACAGTTCCAGGCATGAATGCACACAAAAATGTTTCACCGAGTTTAATTCCTGAGCCAGGTAAGAACTGCTCTGGTTAGTTATGTGTTTGTATTTAAGATCATACCGCTGGCAGATTGGTTCTTTATCATCTCTTTTTAGACCAATGGATTTCATCTCCAACGATTTCGTGTATTCAGAAGGTGTAAAATGGTCAAGCATTCCATATTAATAAGATTAGCAGAAAAACACCAATTACAATGTCACCAATAAGGCGTGCATCTCTTTTCAAACTGGCTTCCATGGGTATGATCAAGTGAAACCTTTTGATACTGGTCATTATTTTAGTGGACACAGCTGTAACCATAAGCTGATATTTTCCTAAGAGTATGTTGGTTGTATTTTCTCAGAGTTGAGAAAATTGCATCATTACCTCTGGGTCGCAGTTATTTTCTCCTCCTCATTCCCTTGATCAATAACATCAAGCCATTTATCATAGAGAGTGGCTGAAAATATGCTTCCTGGAATATTTTGAAGAAAATCCTTAGATAGATCAAAAAATATATATTAGTCTTATGATAAATTCAATGGAGAAGTTGCAAAGAAAATATTTAGTTGACAAATTCAGTTCAGTCCGTGGTTCCTTCATAGCCACGCAGACTGATTCACACAGAGCTTGGCTGTGATTCTCCACAGCCTTGCACATCCAGAAGTACTGGTTGGATTTTCCCCAACTAAAATTAGACGCATAAAAGTAGAGTTTGGGCTGTAGTGAGAATGAAGCTAAAGCTCCTTCTATCACCTGGAACTTACTCTTTGTGTTCATGTTAGCACATTAGTACAAACTGGCAAGGTCTGGTGATAACTCATCCTAAATCCTATTAGTTTCTTGAAAAGAAATGCACATACCCATTTTGTTTGTTTACTTAAGACACAGTGCTTGCTCTGAATTCAAGAAAGAGAAGTTCTGAAATAAAACAAACAAAAGTACACCCCTACATGCTCTTATACACATATTAAGAGAAGACTTGAGGTATATGTGCTCTTTGGGGAAAAGCTAGTCTCATAATAGCTTCAATCTTTTTTTTTTTTTTAAACCATATAAAAGTTCAGTCCTACAGACTTTTAAGCAGCAGGTGTTAGAAATAAATCAAAAGCCCCAAAGGGTAAACAACATGTTACCCTTACAACTCTTTGAATGGAATATATCCTCCCCAAAGAGGAAACTGAGAATTTAGATACATTGCAACTTCACACCTGTGGGATAGAAAATGCAAATGTAAGCTTCCTAAGTGGAGGCCTGGAAAGTTCATCACTGATGAACAAGTCTTAGTATCATAGAATGGGGCCTATTAAAATAGTTGAAGTTGTAAACTGTTGTGCAAGACTGAGGGGAAATGATTGTATTGCCTTGCCAGTTTCAAAGGCACAACTTGCTTCCACTGGTCTTAATATAGAGCCTGACTTCTCTTAATAGTATCTTGTTCAGGCAGTGTTTCTGGGCAACTGTCGTGATTATAATGCAGTCAGTGTTCACTTGTTTCAGTACTTACTGAGCTGCTGTTTGTGCCAGGCACTCTTTTGAGTACTGAGGACAGAGTACAAAGATAATGTACAAAGTCGCAGTCCTCTCATACTTTTTCTTGTAATTGGTATACAGTACCCAATCATGGTCATTAGGTTTTCACTATGCTTTTTATGGAGTGCCCACAGTACATTTGGAAGGAGGAAGCACTCCATTTCCGTTCAGTCGTTCAGTCGTGTCCTACTCTTTGGGACCCCATGGACTGCAGCACACCAGGCTTTCCTGTCCATCACCAACACCTGGGTCTTGCTCAAATTCATGTCCATTGAGTTGGTGATGCCATTCAACCACCTCAGCTGGCTTTGGCTTCTAGGAGTCTGGGAGTGTGCAGCAGGCCTTTGCCTTGTGTACCAAACTACATGCACTTGGAGAGTGTGTCTCTTCTCTCTCCTGGTCCCCGTGCTGTAGAATCGATTGGTGAGACTGAGTATGGTTAAGCCAGGACATGACTCATGCAGAATATGCTGTGGGTATTTGCTATTGGATCTCTGTTTATAGACAGTTTAGTGGAAAACTCAAGGTGGTTCTGTCTATGTATTCATTTCTGATTTAGACCAACTCTGTGGTGGCTTTGACATATGGTATTATCAAGGCTGAGGTTGCAAAGTTTGATTCCCCACCAAGATCAATCAACTTTAGGAAAAGAACACTTTGGGATTGTGTAAGACCTGTACCCATAAGTAGCCACCCTCTTACTAGTCTGTGCTTAGAGCATGGAAATAGGCAAGAGCCTAGTAAATCTTGCTCAGAACTCAAATCAGTCCCCAGGGTGCACCTTACAGAGGGTAGCACTCTACTTGCTGTTTGCACACCTAGTGTGTGTTATTATGGTGCACGTGCAGTAGGGGTCAGCTCTAAGTGGTATCTGCACTGTTGCTGTTATCATACAATCGAACATTAATAGGGCACAAGGAAAGACCATATATTTAGTTTCTAATGTAATTTTAATAACCTGTCTGTAGTTATTACTACATCAATATATCTTTGTTCATAGCTGCTAACAGGTATCAAGATGAATTGATTAAATTTTTTTCCTGTTCTATTATTGCCCTGGTAGAAATTTAACTATACACTTGTGATTTAGCTGCCCTGGTAGAAATTTAACTATACACTTGTGATTTAGCTGTATCATTTCAAACTCAGTCTATTTTTTGTATGAATCTATTGAATTTTCAAAATTCCAAACTGATTTTGACTGTTGCACTCACTTTAAAAATAAGATTTATAAGATGAGGCATGTAATAAAAACTGGTTACCATGTAACTGTAACCTTGGGTGGTGGGTTAAACATACAAATATTAACAAAGGGTGTTGAAGATGGTAAGAGAGATCAAAGGAGGAACAAATGGTGGAGTCATCCCTACTCTAATTTTAAAGTAAAAGGCATTGAGAGACAGGGGAAGGAAGGATGGTGAAATGATCAGAGAATTTGGTGGCCTCACTAAGCGTTTTTTGATTCCCTGTAAGACAAATGGGCTTCCCAGGTGGTGCTGGTGATAAAGAACCTGCCTGCCAATGCAGGAGATGCAAGGGGTGCAGGTTCGATCCCTGAATCAGGAAGATCTCCTGGAGAAGGGCATGGCAGCCCACTCTAGTATTCTTGCCTGGAGAATCCCATGGACCAAGGGGCCTGGTGGGCTACAGTCCATGGGATCACAGAGAGTCGGACACGACTAGGCGACTAACACACACACACACACACACACACACACACACACACACACACACGAGTTTACCACAGTAAGTAACCATCTGTCTTGCATCCATGCTGAGTTGCTTCAGCCGTGTCTGACTCTGTGCCACCCCATGGACTATATAGCCTGCCGGACTCCTCCGTCCATGGGATTCTCCAGACAAAAATACTGGAGTCGGTATGCCAGTCCCTTTTCCAGGGATTCTTCCAACCCAGGAATCGAACCCAGGTTTCCCAAATTGCAGGCGGATTCTTTACTGTCTGAGCCCCTTGGGAAGTTACTTCTGTTAACTATTTCCAAAAGCTTAATGTAAATTTTATTTTGGAAATGCTGCCTTCATTAAAAGATGATGAGGAAGTCATCAAAAGCAGGAAGCTTGTTTTGGTAAACACTCTATGTGTAAGTGTGTATTTTGAAATTTATTATTATTCTTTTGCATGGAGTGTTCAGGAGTCAAGATGTGCAATGAAAAAGGAAAATATCTAATATGTGGGGCTTATCATCTTTGGGGTACCTTCCTTCAATTTTGGCTTTGTGAAGTGTTTTTCACTTTTTCAAATCCTTCCTCTCTTACGCCTCTTATGTTTCTTGGGCGGTCATAATGAAGGACCAGTCATACAGCTTCAGATTTCCTCTGTGTGTGGATAAGGCTCAAACTTTCCTTACCTTTAAGGTGGATGCTACCACAAGAATGGATTCATCATCCAAGTTCACTTTGTCCCCAGAGTTTAGTTTCTCCTTTAGGGCCCTGCGTGACTGTATATTGCCTGATTTTCTGAAGATGCCTTCTGTAAACGGCCCGTTTTGATTGATGTAGGAAAGCATATCCTATAGGGAAGGAAAGAAAAGAAAAGTATGGGACGTTTCATATCTACAAGCCCAGAGCACAAGCTTGCTCCTCTTTTGACAGAGCTGTGGTGTATGAGGGTACAGTGCTAGAACTGGACCGAAGTCAATTTGAAATTTTTTCTTCAGTGTCTCTAAATATATTTTCTACCCAACAATCGATTTGGCATTCATACCGTGAAACATTTTAAACACTTGTGTAATCAGACTTTCCGTTTTAGTGAATTTACCGTGTTAAACGTCTCTGCTTTGAGGCCTTTGTAGATTCACCCTCTCCTCCTTCACTGCTCCTTTCTCATTATTCCCTGTTATAGATGCTCTTCCCTAAGTGTGGAAATCTTTTTGCCATATTCATGCTCCATTTGTGTATTCCCCTTTCAGGGACTGTCCACCCCATTCATTCCTATTTCCTGTATTCCCTCCCCTCAAAATCAGGCTCAATATGCCTCTCCTCCTTCTCTGACCACATTTCTTTCTCATCAGCCTTTCTAGTTCCTTTTTCTGTATTTTAATATCCTCTGCTGTCTGCAGAGTAGAGAGATAACAGATATTGGAGCCAGGTTTTTCAAGGAATGTGGAATCTGTTCTGCTACTTATCCACTGTGAGACTTTAGGCATAGCACATACTTGGGTGAGGCTCTTTTGTTTTTCATTTATGAAGTGGGGGTGATGATAATCATAGCTGCCCCCTAAATTTTCTGTGAAAGACACAGGTCTGGGGTAGTGCTAGCACATAACTTGGATGACAAATTTCTTCATATCTACCATAAAATTCCCTGCAACTAGTATAGTGCTTGGAGAGATAGTGGACAGTGAACAAGTGTTAATGCTTACAGTTCAATGTACTAATTTGATAAAGCACAGTCCAAACTCTGTGGCTTTCTTTTGACACATTCTGTCAGGCTCAAATGATTCATTTTTTGCCAGAGGATGAGTACTTTATGCTTAAACACTAGAGTTACAAATCAAATCCGTGTGAGACATTTTGAGTCATAAGGCGGAGTAGACTCAGCTGAAGGAGACTTGAGACGAGTGTCGACTTCAAGGGAGGAGACCAGGAGACCATATGAGGATGAAGTGGACCCTCAGAGATTCTTACACACAGAGTCTGAAGGAAAGTTACACAGCTCAAAATAGCCTGGAGTTAAAACTCCCCTCCAGGTCCTCCCCACCGTTCTATGCAAAATAAAGAACTCTGTCACCCGAAGAAAAACATGGACATTAGGTTGATTACGCCCAGATCCCAGCTGGTCCCAGCCTCTGGCCGGTCTCCGAAATTCCTTGCCCCAGCTGTGTGAGAGAGAACTGCTCTGAACAACCTTGGCGAACAGGCCCCCTTAGGACAGAGGCTTTCCACATACAGGCCTGTAGATGCTCACTCTTTTCTTGGGGTGGTGCAGCAGCTCACTCCTCTGACTGCTGCCCCTTCTCGCCTCGTTAAAGGTGATCTGTTCCTGTCAAGTGCTGGTCTCATGCTTTCTCCCAACCTCGCCTTCTCTGACTCCCTTACCTTACAGAGTCCATTTTAACTGGCCTGAGCCAGTATAGGTGGGTCTTTGTTGAAATCAGTGGAATGGATGAGAGTACCTTTTCATCTGGTATTTGCCTTGTAACTCTGCAGTACCTAAATCAGACCTTATTCTTTGAAGTAATATTATGAAACTTATCAGACAAAGCCAGACTTCTTCATTTGGGGGTAGATTTGGAAGAGAACACTTGATCTCTCAGAACTCCCCTCCTCAGGAGGGTTACAGAAAACCAAAATAAGACCTACCAGAATTGGGGTGGGCAGGCTGTCGTTATCACATACATCCTCAAGAGGAGCTCCAAAGAGCTGTTTTGGCTTTGTGGGTGGTAGAGGTGGGTGTTGGTTGTCCTCGCGAGTCCTGGAGCTACACCAAAAGGCCCAGGTTTTGACAGAACTCTTGCTAACTGTCTTCTTGTCTGAATCGAATATAGGAGAGAGATTTTCACTAGTAGTAGTTTAGCTTATTTAGCCTGATTTCCACCCCTTAGAGTCAGCAGCATGTTCATTGCAGTGGCTCAAAGAGAGAAACTGAACCATTTGTTATATAGAATTCCCCACATTCTGAAACAGACTAATTGCCTCCTTGTAGTGTTAACATGTTCTTCTTCCCCATATTCTGCAAACCAGTAGTTAAACCTAGAGGCGGGATCAGACTCAGGGTTGATTCTCCCTGTGACAGTGTTCCCCAGACAGTGCTGTCTATTCCCTTTGCCCTGTGTCATGAGGCACTTAACCTGTAGCTATACAGGTTTCCTAATGTTCAGTATTATCAGTGGATTCTGGTATCAGATCTCATTTTAAAAGCCAAACATATTTAACGTTCAAATCAAGCAGCATTTGGTTATCATTTACTTTTGTAGTAAGTTTCCTCCCTCTGTTCAATTTCCTGTTTGGCTTTCTGAGTACCCAGTCATGCCCAATTTTCTATCATGAAAAGAATCGCCTTTCATGAGACATCCTGCCTGACCCCGGGGTTTCAGTCAGCCTCTGGACCTCTTCTCTGGGAGGCCACACCCCTCAGTCAGCTCCAAGGATGACTTCCTGCCCGCACGGTCCTTGGGAAGTAGTCATTAAATGCAGACTATGTGGTAAGATTACAGGTGGCCATTTTTCTGTAACACCTTCCTCAGCTAACCCAAAGATGAATTTTAACTACCAACAGCCCCTGTCAAAGGAATGCAATGAAGGGCTTTTCCAAGAAAGAGTGATCAGCAATGAAAAATTGAGTTCAAAGTTTCTCGTGCCCAGCTATAAATGTTTTCCTGATATTTGCTCAATAAACCTGCTTAATATTTCCTTAAATAACCTGCTTAAATAGCCAGCTACAGAAGTCAATAGAGGAGCCAAGTTGTAGAAAAATAAACAGAAGAATGTAACCACATGTTTTAAAATGCCCATCCACTTGGCTTTTCTGAGACATAGTGAGTGCATCACCATGTCCATTCAAGTGGGTGAGCCACTTGTGGTGCCGGGTGAGAGAACCAGAAGGCTCCCATTCTGCCTCCTAATGGGATAAGTTACCTGAAGCTCTTTGAGCTTCAGTTTGCTCCAACTTAACATAAATGATGCTACTTACACCTCGCTGGACTACATAACATAATGTACTACTCCGTGCAAGACATGTCACATAGCAGCCTTAATAAAGGTAATTTCCCTCCTTCAAAGGGCCTAAGGCAGCCTAGACATCAGTCAGCTCCCCCACAAGCAGACCCCACCCCCATTCTCCATTTGATTTTGCAGCCTCCAGAAGGTGTGCATTCCTGAAGGAATGTCATCACTTTGCCTTAGGCTCTTCCTGCCTTGACATCATACCGCCATCATTTTAAAAGGAGATGATGAAGAAAGCAAATGCATTCCTAAATTCAGGAAGAGATTCTCCTAATTAATATGTACAAATGTTAAAAGGATACATGTTTATATGGGTTGAGTTGCTTTATGCACCCTGGTGTCCCTGCTCTTAACCTGATTATTTTATTTCTAAAACCACCCAAAGGTATTCATGGATTCCAAATGTATTCATTCATTGTTCAGCTTTAATAAGAATGCTCAGGAAGAACGCTCCATCAGTTGCTACAAAGCTATACGTCCAGCTACCCTATGAGCATAGACGGAAAGCAAAATAGACATTAAGCCCTATACTTTTATTTTCAGGCCTAGATGGCCCTTTCGTAATCCTCATTGGTTGGTGTTAGAGTTCTTGTTGGCTCTGTGACCAATAAACGTACATACTGTAGCCACGAAAAGTATGGTGCTCAGTTGTTCAGTCGTGTCCAACTCTTGCAACGCTGTGGACTGTCGCCTATCAGGCTCCTGTCTACGGGATTTCCCGGATAATAATACTGGAGTGGGTTGCCAGGGACTGTTAAACAGGTTAGCTTTATAACTTCATCTTTCTTAAACAATCCTGACAAGATTTAGGTTAGTGTTTCCTCATGGTCAAATTAGGGTTTGAATGTTAAAAAGTGAAATGTTGAAACTTTGTGGGTATAGAATAACAATTATGAGAATAAAAATACTTTAAGTAGAAATTCTCTTCTGGCCCCAATACTTCTTAAGTTAGTGAGACATTTCATTCAGAGGAAGAAATATCAATGGGACAATATTGGAATGGTAGCAGGGTAGCAGGGATAATAAGAGGAAAGATTTAAACAAAAAAAACAAACACATAAATATTTAGTCCAGTTCCATTCACAGCCTGGCTCTGAAGCAGAATGGAAAGTGAGCTTGCTGTGGAGATAGACTCGAGAGTTCAAGTCTCAGGGGTGGTCCTACGATTGCAGAGGAATAGGACGGGGAGACCACTTTGTCCCTAACAAATTCATCCAAAGAACATTTGAACGCTGAGCAAATTCCACGAAACAACTTCTGAATGCTGGCAGAGGACATCAGGCACCCAGAAAGGCAGCCCATTGTTTTTGAGAGGAGGTAGGACAAAATATAAAAGATAAAAAGGGAGACAAAAGAGGCAGGGACAGAGATCCGTCCTGGGAAGGGAGTCTTAAAAGAGCAGAAGTTTCCAAACACCAGGAAACACTCTCATAGCGGGTCTGTGGGGAGTTTTGGAATCTCAGAGGACAACATAACCGGGAGGAAAAGTAAATATATAAATAAATAAAACCCACAGATTATGTGCCCAACGGCAACTCCCAGCAGAAAAGTAGCCCAGACGCTGGCATCCACCACCAGCAAGTGGGGGCTGAACCTGGAGGCAAGGGCTGCATTGCTTAGAGTAAGGACCTGGCCTGAATGCCCCGAGGGCAATCTGAGGGAGCTAATGTGAGATAGCAACCCGGACTGTGGGATAGCCAGAAAGAGAGAAAGAGAACTGTCCCGAGAAAAGCCCTAACCTAAGACATTGCCAGACATCACCACATACACATGGACATCACCAGATGGTCAACACCGAAATCAGATTGATTATATTCTTTGCAGGCAAAGATGGAGAAGCTCTATACAGTCAGCAAAAACAAGACCAGGAGCTGACTGTGGCTCCTATCATGAACTCCTTATTGCCAAATGCAGACTTCAACTGCAGAAAGCGGGGAAGACCACTAGACCATTCAGGTATGACCTAAATCAAATCCCTGATGACTATAGAGTGGAAGTGAGAAATAGATTTAAGGGACTAAATCTGATAGACAGAGAGCCTGATGAACTATGAACGGAGGTTCGTGACATTGTACAGGAGACAGGGATCAAGAGCATTCCCATGGAAAAGAAATGCAAAAAGGCAGAATGGTTGCCTGAGGAGGCCTGACAAATAGCTGTGAAAAGAAGAGAAGCGAAAAGCAAAGGAGAAAAGGAAAGATATTCCCATTTGAATGCAGAGTTCCAAAGAATAGCCAGGAGAGAGAAGAAAGCCTTCCTCAGCAATCAATGCAAAGAAATAGAGGAAAACAACAGAATGGGAAAGACTAGAGATCTCTTCAAGAAAATTAGAGAGACCAGGGGAACATTACATGCAAAGATGGGTTCAAGAAAGGACAGAAATTGTATGGACCTAACAGAAGCAGAAGATATCAAGAAGACGTGGCAAGAATACACAGAAGAACTGTACAAAGAAGACCTTCATGACCCAGATAATCACAATGGTGTGATCACTCACGTAGAGCCAGACATCCTGGAATGTGAAGTCAAGTGGGCCTTAGAAAGCATCACTTCGAACCGAGCTAGTGGATGTGATGGAATTCCAGTTGAGCTATTTCAAATCCTGAAAGATGATGCTGTGAAAGTGCTGCACTCAATATGTCAACAAATTTGGAAAACTCAGCAGGGGCCACAGGACTGGAAAAGGTCAGTTTTCATTCCAATCCCTAAGAAAGGCAATCCCAAAGAAGGCTCAAACTACCGCACAATTGCACTCATCTCACATGCTAGTAAAGTAATGCTCAAAATTCTCCAAGCCAGGCTTCAGCAATATGTGAGCTGAGAACTTCCAGATATCCAAGCTGGTTTTGAAAAGGCACAGGAACCAGAGATCAAATTGCCAGTATCCAGTGGATCATCGAAAAAGCAAGAGAGTTCCAGAAAAACATCTATTTCTGCTTTATTGACTATGCCAAAGCCTTCGAGCGTGTGGATGACGCTCGAATAAACTGTGGAAAATTCTGAAGTAGTTGGGAATACCAGACCACCTGACCTGCCCCTTGAGAAACCTGTATGCAGGTCAGGAAGCAACAGTTAGAACTAGACACGGAACAACAGACTGGTTCCAAATAGGAAAAGGAGTACGTCAAGGCTGTACATTGTCACCCTGCTTATTTAACTTGTATGCAGAGTACATCATGAGAAACGCTGGGCTGGAAGAAGCACAAGCTGGAATCAAGATTGCCAGGAGAAATATCAATAACCTCAGATATGCAGATGACACCACCCTTATGGCAGAGGGTGAAGAGGAACTAAAAAGCCGCTTGATGAAAGTGAAAGAGGAGAGTGAAAAAGTTGGCTTAAAGCTCAACATTCAGAAAACTAAGATCATGGCATCTGGTCCCATCACCTCATGGGAAATAGGTGGGGAGACAGTGGAAACAGTGTCAGACTTTATTTTTTGGGGCTCCAAAATCACTGCGGATGGTGACTGCAGTCATGAAATTAAAAGACGCTTACTCCTTGGAAGGAAAGTTATGACCAACCTAGATAGCACATTAAAAAGCAGAGACATTACCTTGCCAACAAAGGTCCGTCTGGTCAAGGCTATGGTTTTTCCAGTGGTCATGTATGGATGTGAGAGTTGTACTGTGAAGAAAGCTGAGTGCTGAAAAATTGATGCTTTTTGACTGTGATGTTGGAGAAGACACTTGAGAGTCCCTTGGACTGCAAGGAGATCCAACCAGTCCATCCTAAAGGAGATCAGTCCTGGGTGTTCATTGGAAGGACTGATGCTGAAGCTGAAACTCCAGTACTTTGGCCACCTCATGTAAAGAGTCGACTCACTGGAAAAGACTGTGATGCCGGAGGGATTGGGGGCAGGAGGAGAAGGGAACGACAGAGGATGAGATGGCCAATGGCATCACCGACTCCCTGGGCATGAGTTTGAGTAAACTGTGGAAGTTGGTGATGCACAGGGAATTTTGGCGTACTGCGATCATGGGCTTGCAAAGGGTCGGACACGACTGAGTTCCTGAACTGTACTGAAGACATTTCCGCCATGCTCACAGAACAAAGGACTGAGCAAGTACCAGAGGAGAGCTAGCTGGCTGTGGTCTGGCCCATCCCCTGCCGGAGACAGGGGGCAAGTGGGGGGCAGCAGAGCCTGAAAGGGCAATCTCGGCCCCAGAGAGGCATCCTCTACCAAACTGCAAGCAGACTCCCAGTTGCTAACAAAGTCTTCCTGGGATACTCGACGGTTGACATCCGTCAGGAGGGTCACAGCCAGAGATCAGCTCCCCAGAGGAGACACACGACACACCTGAGATGGGCGCGCCCGATGCCACCGAGGAAACCGAGCGGCTGAGACCGGGGAGGTGATAAGATGAGCCCGCACCTGGGGTGACTGCACTCGTCAAGCACCTGTTCGCCTGAGCTGCTCGGACCTGGGATGGGCACAAAACGCAGGCCCAACCGAGTCTGTGCCTTTGTGGAGTACCCGAGAACCTGAACCTGAGCGACTTAGACCTGCGAAGTGCATGTAACCCAGGGCCTGCTCCCTGCAGAGCAACCTGGAGCCTGAGCAGTGTAGACAGGGAAAGCACACACGCTGTGAGTGGGGGCAAACCCAGTGTGGCCGAGACGCTGCGAGCACTCCCCACACACACCAGTGACATTTGTTTGCAGTGCCCCTCCCTCCCCACAGCACGACTGAATAAGTGAGCCTAAATAAGTGACCGCCTCCGTCCCCCTGTGTCAGGGTGGAAATCAGACACTGAAGAGACCTGCAAACAGAAGAAACTAAAATAAACAGAGGGAACTGCTTTGGAAGTGACAGGTGCAACAGTTTAAAACCCTGTAGTTAACACCAACTACTTTGGAAGAGGCCTATAGATCTTGAGAAGTATAAGCTGGATCAAGGAACTATCTGAAACTGAACTAACCCCACGCTGCCCACAGCAGCTCCAGAGAAATTCCTAGATATAGTTTTACTATTATCATTTAAAAATTTTTTTAAGTTTTTTTTCAATTTTTAAGTCCTCTATTACTCCTTTAGTTTTCATTTTTATAACCTACTATTACCTTGAAAGAAAAGACCCTATTTTTAAAACAAACTTCATATATATTTATTATAATTTTTGTGACTTTGTTTTTTTTAGTATTGTATTTTTAAGAATCTAACCTCTACTCTAGATTTTTTTTTTACTCTAGATTTTTAATCTTTGCTTTTTGATATTTGTTATCAATTTTGTACTTTTAAGAACCCAGTCTTCAGTACCCATTTTTTTTGGGAGTGAGATGACTGGCTTGATTGCTCTCTCCCCATTTTGACTCTGCTTTTTCTCCACCAGGTCGCCTCTATCTCCTCCCTCCCCCTTCTCTTCCCTACCCAACTCTGTGAATCTCTGTGTGTTCAGGGCTGTGGAGAACACTTAGGGAACTGATTCCTGGCTGGATCTGTCTCTCTCCTTTTGATTCCCCCTTTTATCCTCCTGGCCACCTCTGTCTCCTTCCTCCCTCTTCTCTTCTCTGTGTAAGTCCGTGAACACCTCTGAGGCATCCAGACTGTGGAGAGCACATAGGAAAGTGATTACTGGCTAGCTTGCTTTCTCCCCTTTGGATTCCCTCTCTTCTCCTCCTGGTCACCTCTATCTCCTTCCTCCCTCTTCTCTCCTCCATGTAACTCTGTGAACCTCTCTGGGTGTCCCTCACTATGGTGAACCTTTTCATCATTAACTTAGATGTTTTATCACCAGTGCTGTATAGATAGAGAAGTCTTGAGGCTACTGTAAGAATAAGACTGGAAACCAGAGGCAGGAGGCTTAAGTCCAAAAACTGAGAACACCAGAGAACTCCTGACTCCAGGGAACATTAATCGATAAGAGCTCATCCAAAAGCCTCCCTACCTACACTGAAACCAAGCACCACCCAAGGGCCAACAAGTTCTAGAGAAAGACATACCATGCAAATTCTCCAGCAACACAGGAATATAGCCCTGAGCTTCAATATACAGGCTCCCCAAAGTCACACCAAACCCATAGACATCTCAAAACTCATGACTGGACACTTCATTGCACTCCAGAGAGAAGAAATCCAGCTCCACCCACCAGAACACTGACTCAAGCTTCCCTAACAAGGAAACCTTGACAAGCCACCCGTCCAACCCCACCCACAGAGAGGAAAGGCCACCCCAAACACAGCAATCTAAACAAGATGAAGAGGCAGAGAAATACTCAGCAGGTAAAGGAACATGATAAATGCCCACCAAACCAAACAAAAGAGGAGGAGATAGGGAGTCTACCTCAAAAAGAATTCAGAATAATGGTAGTAAAAAAAATCCAAAATCTTGAAAATAAAACAGAGTTACAGATAAATAGCCTGGAGACAAGGATTGATAAGGTGCAAGAAATGTTTAACAAGGACCTAGAAGAAATAAAAAAAGTCAATCAATAATGAATAATGGAATAAATGAGATCAAAAACACTCTGGAGGGAACCAACAGTAGAATAACAAAGACAGAAGATAGGATAAGTGATGTAGAAGGTAGAATGGTAGAAATAAATGAAGCAGAGAGGAAAAAAGGAAAAAGAATTAAAAGAAATGAGGACAACCTCAGAGACCTCTGGGACAATGTGAAACACCCCAACATTCGAATCATAGGAGTCCTAGAAGAAGAAGACAAAAAGAAAGGCCATGAGAAAATATTTCAGGAGATAATAGTTGAAAACTGCCCTAAAATGGTGAAGGAAACAGTCACACAAGTCCAAGAAACCCAGAGAGTCCCAAACAGGATAAACCCAAGGTGAAATACCCTAAGACACATATTAATCAGCTTAACAAAGATCAAACACAAAGAACAAATATTAAAAGCAGCAAGGGAGAAACAACATATAACACACAAGGGGATTCCCGTAAGGATAACAGCTGATCTTTCAATAGAAACTCTTCGGGCCAGTAGGGAATGGCAGGACATACTTAAAGTGATGAAAGAAAAAAACCTACAACCCAGATTACTGTACCCAGCAAGGATCTCACTCAAATATGAAGAAGCAATCAAAAGCTTTACAGACAAGCAAAAGCTGAGAGAATTTTACACCACCAAACCAGCTCTTCAACAAATGCTAAAGGATCTTCTCTAGACAGGAAACACAGAAAGGGTGTATAAACTCGGACTCAAAACAATAAAGTAAATGGCAATGGGCTCATACTTATCAATAATTACCTTAAATGTAAATGGGTTGAATGCCCCAACCAAAGGACAAAGACTGGCTGAATGGATACAAAAACAAGACCACTATATATGTTGTCTACAAGAGACCCACCTCAAGACAAGGGACACATACAGACTGAAAGTGAAGGGCTGGATAAAGATATTCCATGCAAATGGAGACCAAAAGAAAGCAGGAGTAGCAATACTCATCTCAGATAAAATAGACTTTAAAATAAAGTCTGTGAAAAGAGACAAAGGACACTACATAATGATCAAGGGATCAATCTAAGAAGATATAACAATTATAAATATATATGTACCCAAGATAGGAGCACAACAATATGTAAAAAATGTTAACAAGTGTGAAAGGAGAAATTAACAGTAACACAATAATAGTGGGAGACTTTAATACCCCAATCACACCTATGGATAGATGAACTGAACAGAAAATTAACAAGGAAACACAAACTTTAAATGATAAAATGGACCACTTAGACCTAATTGATACGTATAGGACATTTCACCCCAAAACAATGAATTTCACCTTTTTCTCAAGTGCACACGGAACCTTCTCCAGGATAGATCACATCCTGGGCCATAAATCTAGCCTTGGTAAATTCAAAAAAACTGAAATCATTCCAAGCATCTTTTCTGACCACAGTGCAGTAAGATTAGATGTCAATTACAGGAGAAAAGCTATTAAAAATGCCAACATAGGGAGGCTGAACAACATGCTTCTGAATAACCAACAAATCATAGAAGAAATTAAAAAAGAAATCAAAATATGCATAGAAATGAATGAAAATGAAAACACAATCACCCAAACCCTATAGGACACTATAAAAGCAGTGCTAATGGGAAGGTTCATAACAATACGGGGTTACCCCAAGAAACAAGAAAAAGGTCAAATAAATAACCTAACTCTACACCTAAAGCAAGTAGAAAAGGAAGAAATGAAGAACCCCAGGGTTAGTAGAAGGAAATAAATCTTAAAATTAGGGCAGAAATAAATGCAAAAGAAACAAAAGAGACCATGGCAAAAATCAACAAAGCTAAAAGCTGGTTCTTGGAGAAGATAAATAAAATTAACAAACCATTAGCCAGATTCATCAAGAAAAAAAGGGAGAAGAATCAAATCAACAAAATTAGAAATGAAAATGGAGAGATCACAACAGACAACACAGAAATACACAGGATCATAAGAGACTACTATCAGCAACTATATGCCAATAAAATGGACAACGTGGAAGAAATGGAAAAATTCTTAGAAAAGCATAATTTTCCAAAACTGAACCAGGAAGAAACAGAAGATCTTAACAGACCCATCACAAGCACAGAAATCGAAACCATAACCAGAAATCTTCCAACAAACAAAAGCCCAGGACCAGATGGCTTCACAGCTGAATTCTACCAAAAATTTAGAGAAGAGCTAACACCTATTTTACTCAAACTCTTCCAGAAAATTACAGAGGAAGGTAAACTTCCAAACTCATTCTATGAGGCCACCAGAACCCTAGTACCAAAACCTGACAAAGATGCCACAAAAAAAGAAAACTACAGGCCAATATCACTGATGAACATAGATGCAAAAATCCTTAACAAAATTCTAGCAGACAGAATCCAACAACATAGTAAAAAGATCATACTTCATGACCAAGTAGGCTTTATCCCAGGGATGCAAGGATTCTTCAATATCCACAAATCAATCAATGTAATACAGCACATTAACACATTGAAAGTTAAAAACCATATGGTTATCTCAATAGATGCAGAGAAATCCTTTGACAAAATTCAATATTCATTTATGATAAAAAAAAAAAACAACAACAAACTCTCCAGAAGTCAGGAATAGAAGGAACATACCTCAACATAATAAAAGCTATATATGACAAACCCACAGCAAACATTACCCTCAATGGCGAAAAATTCAAAGCATTTCCCCTAAAGTCAGGAACAAGACAAGGGTGCCCACTCTCACCACTACTTTTCAACATAGTTTTGGAAGTTTTGGCCACAGCAATCAGAGCAGAAAAAGAAAAGGAATCCAGATTGGAAAAGAAAAAGTAAAACTCTCACTGTTTGCAGATGACATCATCCTCTATATAGAAAACCCTAAAGACTCCACCGGAAAATTACTAGAACTAATCCATGAATACAGTAAAGTTGCAGGATATAAAATTAACA
Source organism: Cervus elaphus (assembly GCF_910594005.1). Taxonomy (NCBI): domain Eukaryota; kingdom Metazoa; phylum Chordata; class Mammalia; order Artiodactyla; family Cervidae; genus Cervus; species Cervus elaphus. The sequence continues at coordinate 7,003,955 of NC_057831.1, read as the reverse complement.
CACAGAAATCCCTTGCATTCCTATACACTAACAATGAGAAAACAGAGAAATTAAGGAAACAATTCTATTCACCATTGTAACGAAAAGAATAAAATACTTAGGAATATATCTACCTAAAGAAACAAAAAACCTATATATAGAAAACTGTAAAGCACTGATGAAAGAAATCAAAGATGACACAAAAAGATAGAGAAATATACCATGTTTGTGAATTGGGAGAATCAATATAGTGAAAATGAGTATACTACCCAAAGCAATCTGTAGATTCAATGCAATCCCTATCAAGCGAACAATGGTATTTTTCAAAGAACTAGAACAAATAATTTCACAATTTGTATGGAAATACAAAAAACCTCAAATAGCCAAAGCAATCTTGAGAAAGAAGAATGGAACTGGGGGAATCAACCTTCCTGACTTAAGGCTGTACTACAAAGCCACAGTCATCAAGACAGTATGGTATTGGCACAAAGACAGAAATACAGATCAATGGAACAGAATAGAAATCCCAGAGATAAATCCACGCACCTATGGACACCTTATGTTTGACAAAGTAGGCAAGAATATACAAGGGAGAAAAGACAATCTCTTTAACAAGTGGTGCTGGGAAAACTGGTCAACCACTTGTAAAAGAATGAAACTAGAACACTTTCTAACACCATACAGAAAAATAAACTCAAAATGGATCAAAGATCTAAATGTAAGACCAGAAACTATAAAACTCCTAGAGGAAAACATAGGCAAAACACTCTCTGACATGAATCACAGCAGGATCCTCTATGACCCACCTCCCAGAATATTGGAAATAAAAGCAAAACTAAACAAATGGGACCTAATGAAACTTAAAAGCTTTTGCACTACAAAGGAAACTATAAGTAAGGTGAAAAGACAGCCCTCAGAATGGGAGAAAATAATAGCAAATGAAGCAACTGACAAAAGCTTAATCTCAAAAATATACAAGCAACTCCTGAGGCTCAATTCCAGAAAAATAAATGACCCAATCAAAAAATGGGCCAAAGAACTAAACAGACATTTCTCCAAAGAAGACATACAGATGGCTAACAAACACATGAAAAGATGCTCAACATCACTCATTATCAGAGAAATGCAAATCAAAACCACAATGAGGTACCATTTCACGCCAGTCAGGATGGCTGCTATCCAAAAGTCTACAAGCAATAAATGCTGGAAAGGGTATGGAGAGAAAGGAACCCTCTTACACTGTTGGTGGGAATGCAAACTAGTACAGCCACTATGGAGAATAGTGTGGAGATTTCTTAAAAAAACTGGAAATAGAACTGCCATATGACCCAGCAATCCCACTCCTGGGCAATACACACTGAGGAAACCGGAATAGAAAGAGACACGTGTACCCCAACGTTCATTGCAGCACTGTTTATAATAGCCAGGACATGGACGCAACCTAGATGTCCATCAGCAGACAAATGGATAAGAAAGCTGTGGTACATATACACAATGAATATTACTCAGCCATTAAAAAGAGTACATTTGAGTCAGTTCTAATGAGGTGGATGAAACTGGAGCCTATTATACAAAGTGAAGTAAACCAGAAAGAAAAACACCAATACAGTATACTAACGCATATGTATCGAATTTAGAAGGATGGTAATGATAACCTTATATGTGATACAGCAAGAGAGACACAGATGTATAGAACAGTCTTTGGACTCTGTGGGAGATGGAGAGGGTGGGATGATTTGAGAGAAGAGCATTGAATCATGTAAATTATCATATGTGAAACAGATCACCAGCCCAGGTTCGATGCATGAGACTGGGTGCTCAGGGCTGGTGCACTGGGAAGACCCAGAGGGATGGGATGGGGAGGGAGCTGGGAGGGGGGTTCAAGATGGGGAACACATGTACACCCATGGCTGATTCATTTCAATGTATGGCAAAACCACTGCAATATTGTAAAGTAATTAGCCTCCAAATAAATAAATTTAAAAAAAAGAAAAAAGATTGCCAGGAGAAATGTCAATAACCTCAGACATGCAGATGACACCACCCTTATGGCAGAAAGCGAAGAACTAAAGAACTTCTTGATGAAAGTGAAAGAGGAGAGTGAAAAAGTTGGCTTAAAACTCAACATTCCGAAAGCTAAGATCATGGCATCTAGGCCCATTACTTCACAGCAAATAGACAGGTAAACAGTGGAAACATTGACAGACTTTATGATTTTGCATGCCAAAATCATAGTAGATGGTGACTGCAGCCATGAAATTAAAAGATGCTTGCTCCTTGGAAGAAAAGTTATGACCAACCAAACAGCATATTAAAAAACAGAGACATTACTCTGCCAACAAAGGTCCGTCTAGTCAAAGCTATGGTTTTTCAAGTAGTCATGAATGTATGTGAGAGTTGGACTATAAAGAAAGCTGAGCACTGAAGAATTGATGCTTTTGCACTGTGCTTTTGGAGAAGACTCCTCAGAGTCCCTTGGACAGCAAGGAGAACCAACCCATCCATCCTAAAGGAAATCAGTCCTAAATGTTCATTGGAAGGACTGTTGCTGAAGATGCAATGTCAATACTTTGGCCATGTGATGCAAAGAACCGTCTCATTTGAAAAGACCCTGATCCTGGCAAAGATTGAAGGCAGATGAGAAGGGGCAACAGAGGATGAAATGGTTGGATGGCATCACTGGCTTGATGGACATAGGTTTGAGTAAACTCTGGGTGTTCATCATGGACAGGGAGGCCTGGTGTGTTGCAGTCCATGGGGTCACAAAGAGCCGGACATGACTGAGCGACTGAGCTGAACTGAACTGAACTGAAGAATGTTGTTTAGGTTTTTTTTTTTTTTTAACAATGTTGTTTAGTTTTTATTGCTATTTTTGTCTTCTGTGAAAGTTTCGTTTCTTTTCTTAATGCTAGCAAATAGCAAATGTTTTAGTTACTGTTCTTTTTGAAATATATTTTCTTCAATAAATATACCAATGTAAAAACAAAAGAGTTCAAGTCTAACCAGAATGCCCAAGGCCACTTCAGCCTAAGCCCAGAATAGATTCTAGGTCTTCTCTAAGCCACACAGTCATCTAAACACCTCCTGTGAGGTGCCCGAGATGCTGGACAAAATCTTGGGATGGGGAACGTGTGTTCCCAGGCCATAAGAAGCTCATGTTCTAATAAGATACATAGATGTGTGTGTGTGTGTGTGTGTGTGTGTGTGTGTGTTTAAGTTGTTCAGTCTTGCCCAACTCTTTGTGATCCCATGGACTGTAGGCTGCCAGGCTCCTCTGTCAGTGGGATTCTCCAGGCAAGAATATTGGTGTGACTGATAGCCATTCCCTTTGCCAAGGGATCTTCCTGACCCAGGGGTCAAACTCAGGTCTCCTGTGTTGTAGGCAGATGCTTTACCATTTAAGCCACCAGCAAAGTCCACACAGATGTGTACCTACAGAATTATATGTAGGAAGTGCTATGCTGTCTACCTAGAGGAATTTAAAAAAAAAAAAAAAAAAACCTTCCTAGAAGTGAATTGGGTCTTGATTTCAGACCTTTGGGGTTTCTCTGGGCTTGATTCTGGGTGGAATTGGTGCCTGCCTATACTGCCCTCCAGCCCCCCATGGAGAACTGGCTGTACGTTGTTTGTTTTCAGGAGTAGAGACGAGAGCCAGGAGAAGCCACTTGTAGGAAAGGAAGGGGCTCACCTTTCCCATGCTCATCCCTGGCTTGGTTCTTGGCTGAGCGCCTGGGTTTCAGGATAAACTGGTCTTGAATCTCTTGGGACCCCTCCAGGAAGTCCTCCTGGAGGGCAGAAGCAGAAGTGGAGTCCTCCAGTCCCTGCTGCAGCAGCCCAGTAGCTGGAACACTGCTCATTTTAATTCCATAGGGATGTTCATGACCTATATGGAGAAAAATGTAAATATAGATTCAGACCGATAGTGATGTGTGTGATCAAACCTACCTTACTGTGAGCTAGTGTGCCACACTGGTGTGACTGCTGACCTTAAGGTGCTTCTGGGTAGAGAAGGCTGTGACTCCCAAGTAAGCATAATATGCACTCTCACGGGGACATGCTGCAAAAAGCAGGTGCCCAAGCCGAAAAGTTTAAACCATAACAAGAAAAATGTTTTTAGACACCTTTTTTGGCCTGGAAGGTATATATTCATCAGTGAATTGCACACTATTGACTTTCATTGCGTTTCCATCTGAGAATATTTATGTCCTTCTAGTTTCTGTCTTGGAGAAGGCAATGGCACCCCACTCCAGTACTCTTGCCTGGAAAATCCCATGGACAGAGGGGTCTGGTAGGCTGCAGTCCATGGGTTGCTAAGAGTCGGACACAACTGAGCGACTTCACTTTCACTTTTCACTTTCATGCATTGGAGAAGGAAGTGGCAACTCACTCCAGTGCTCTTGCCTGGAGAATCCCAGGGATGGCAGAGCCTGGTGGGCTGCCGTCTATGGGGTCGCACAGAGTCGGACACGACTGATGCGACTTAGCAGCAGCAGCAGCAGTTTCTGCCTTGACACTTACTATACCTGTACATCTTAGGCAAAGTGCTAACTTTAACATTCCTCCTTTGAAACACTGACCCTCACACATAGACTCATAAGGATCAAAGTAAATATATTAATAAGCATTGGTGCTTAATATTTTTAAAACAATCGGACTCTGTATGTTAAGAATTGCTCTGATCAGTGTTCTGCCACACATGTCAGTTTAACCGATTTTCCATTTCCTTTTGTCAGTTCAGTAGGCAGAGTGCAGTGAGGTGGTTTGGTGAATGTTTCTCTCCCACTACTGCTTCCCTCTAAGGGGTTTCCTACGAGGCAGTGATCAGAGACAAGCCTGCATGGCCGAGAAAACCCAGACGTAAAGTGCAAAACAGTGTTTACAGAGTGGAAAACCACACCAGAAATCATTGGGAGTTGCCTGCCTGCCAAGTGATTTGTTTTGCTCTTTCATGCTGTAAATTGCTTCCTCTCCATAGACTTCTCTAAGGCCCTGTGCTGTCCGGTGGATTCCATCTTTAAAGAATTGCATGAAGGCTCCTTTTCTTTTGTTTCTGATTCGTTAAATGCAGCTGGAGTTCTTGCTTTTGCTTTACATCTGGCATAAAAACAATGTCAGTGCTCTATTCAGAACAAGAATCACAGCGACTTCCATCCTTTAAGGCAAAAGAAGCTTCTGTGAGAGTAATAAAATACAACCAAGTCACCAGGATAACCAGGAGCTAATCCATAATTGTGAGCTGAGAACATGTTAACAAATGCATTCAGAATGACTGCTGAGGCAGCATCATGAAAGGCAGCCTCTCAGGAGTCTTTAGAGCCAGCCATGGTGTCTGAAGCTGTTCGAAGCTTAAAAGTTGTCATCTACATTGTTTTATTTAAATTAATGCATTTTATTAAACTAAATATGTTTATTCAATTTTTTTCACTTTACTGCTGACTGACTTTTACAAGGATGTCAACAAGGCAAGAAAAACATGTGAAATGGGTGAGGTGATTTTTGTCTTCAGCTTTATACTTGGTGACTCCATGTGGTCTAAGACTGGGAATATACATATCAAAGAAAAAACATAGTTGTTTAGATTCTCCAGACCACTTGAAAATGTTCCTCAGATCACTTGAAAGAATAATAGACTCAAAAAAAAAAAAAAAAAGAAAGAGTAATAGACTCACAGGATTGTTGAACAGATGAAAAAAGTTAAAAAAAGATTCTGTAAGAGGAAGTGCTCTAAGATTTCTAGCAGAAGTCATTGTCACCATTACTATATTGCAAGTTCTACTCTAGATTTTGTCTTTTCCCTTGTTTTAATCCCTCCTTTTTTCACTTACCACCCTGACAGATTTGCTCATCCAAGAATGTGCATTATTATTTCTAGTTAACTTGCTATGATAACTATTTTAGGAAAGATGTAGTCTATTTATCAAAAATTTCAAGAGCAGTGCTAGGGAACTCAGCTTGAGAAACAGCAAAGTTACATGCAGATGGTTTAGTCAGTGAAGAATCTAAGAGTCTGAGTGTGATTACTTCATTTTCTTTATGATACTTTTCTTTATGAGAAAAGCTTTGGGCACAGAGTAGGTATTAAATAAATGTACTTGAAGTCAGAGGCATGGCTGGATTTTAGAAGATTATCACAAAATAGAGACTACTTAGTAGTTAGAAAATGGAACTGAGAACATCAAGACTGGAATATGAAAAATAATGTATGAGCAAAAGAAATTCCCGGTTGTGTTGCTTTCATATCTAAGTGAGTAAATAAAGAGTAATTGTTTTCAAGACAACTCTGTTTGTCAAGTGGAAAAAGTAAAGAAGAAAAATTCACACTGCTGTCCCCAAATAGACCATAAGCTGCTGCCTGAAGACATGCTATCTGTGCTTGGGATAGAGCAGGTGCTTAGAATTATTTAACACACGTATAAATGAATACCGCAAGAGATTTTCAGTTTAAGTGCATTTAAGCATTTAAGCTTATCAACCATTACTTTGAGACCTTAAAGTTACAATTTGGAACCCAACCAACTCCATCTTAGGTTTTCCCTGACACTTACCAGTAAGTGGATATGAGGCCTTTTTCGTGCCAGAACTGATCCACAACTGGTAATCTTTCTCAGAGCCCTTGGAAACAAAAAGAACTATGTGTCACAGCAAATCTTCCTAGTAGGCACTTGAAGAACTCATTTCCTTAGCATTTCTATACTTTCAAAAGGAGAATTAGGGCCAGTATAAGTGCTGTTTGGCCCGTGGGAGTGGCAAACATTTTTGAGTTAACAATGCAGATTCCAGTAACCCCTGTCCCTCTCTCAGAGCCTCCAGTGGACCATTTGAGATTCTCGTCCTTTTTGATAAAGGGTGAGGATCTGTGGAACCACAGTACAGTCAGTTAGCCTCTCACTTTGTGGGTGGTTCATAGTATAAAAAAATCATGGTAATTTTAAATAAAATTATAAATAAATATATAAATAAAATGTATAAATTATAAATAAAAATAATTTTAAAAACTTCTCTTCACCATGGAAGAGAAGTCTAATCTCAAGAATCCTGCTTTCTGCTGTTTTGAGGCTCCTTGGAGAATGCTGGCTTTTGCCTTAAAAGGCCCCTGCCCAGTCAGACGTGTTGTCCAGAAAGCCACATAGCTCTGCCATGACTGTTCCTGAACAAAGTAAAACTTGAAAGGAGGCATTAGCTCAGCAACCATTAACAAAATGAGACAGATGCCCAAGAGGCCTTCAGTAGATGGCAGCCTACTGGCTGTGATGTAGGCAAGCACCACTCAAGGCAGAGAAGGGACAAGGACTCTAACCTGAAGAATGAGTCAGATGTAGAAAAGAGTTTCTTCCAGCAGAATCACTGCCTAAGAAGACTGAATGTCCCATTTGAAACAAGTTTAAATTATGAAGACTGCTAAATTGAAGAGCCCTCCAGGAGAGGATAAAGCAAAAAATGTTTGAAATAGAGTTGTTGGTGATAGGTAATAGATACTATGCTTACCTTTGACTCCTGATTAAAAGTCACAGCCTTGCCATGAAGGAAGCAAAGTCCCAGGTATGGAAGCAATCACACACACAAACACACACATATAACTAAATAGGCTCAAAATTGTATTGCAAATAAGAAATGAGAGAGCAGATAAAAATCTTTTCTTTTAAGGTAAAAATTGGAAAAACTATGATGGAATCCCTTAAATCAGGCATATGTATTTGGCAAATGACCCTAGTTATTCACTGAAATAGAAATTTTTTGTCTAGTGAGATGGATCACTTTGATTTCCTTTGATTAAGCAAAGGAAAGTTACAAAAATGAAATAAAATGAGTTCTAACATCAATTAGTCTCACCAGCCTTATCCCTAAAGCCAGTTTCTTCTAAGATTTAATTCTCATTCAGGGCATATATATCATATAGATTAGAAGTCAGTGCAGAGGGGTGATGTACTTAATGCATATGAATTCAATTTTATTTAAAATGTATTACTAAATTATATTTTTACAGAAATCTTGATGTCTTATACCAAATTCTGGATGCCTTGAGGTTTTAAGGGGCTTTACTATACCATTGAGAAACATAAATACAAATATTGTAATTACGTCATATCACAATAGCAAGACATTTTCACTCCAGTATTCTTGCCTGGAAAATTCGATAGACAGAGGAGCCTGGTGGGCTACAGTCCATGAGCTCTCAAAGAGTCGGACACGACTAAGTGACCAACACACACGTAGGTTATTAATATAGTTTGGCTGCCTTCAGTTTCTACATTTAATGAGACAAAATATGACTTACTTATCTGAAATAATCAGCTATCTTATGATGATAGATACATTACACACAAACACAGACACACACACACACATACAAATCTCAAAAATCAAAGTTGGTTTTTTAACTAAAAATAACTTGCTGGTAACTTACAGTTATTCCCAGCTTAGAAAGTGACATGTTGATAACATCATTCACTGTGTCTGAATTTGTCACTGTTACAGTAACAGACTGCAAAAAAGAAGCGAGAAAAGCTGCTGTAAATTAAACATTTTTAAACAAGTGAGTAAATAATTATTGTTAAATTATTATCTATATTCTAAAGGCAAAGCTTATAATTCAGGTAATGACAAAGTAAAATGCTTGTGTATAGAATATAAGCCCCTAATTATAATCTATTTCCATTCCTTTATATAACATGAAGCTAGTAGAAAGCATTCCAGTAAAACAAATATTTCTGCTAAAGGATTTGAGGCACACAAAATATAATAGCCTAACAAGAAATAGAAAGACTGAGAATTCCACAAGGGCACATAGGCTGACCCTCAGCACCTTAAGGCTGTTTCCATAATGGAGGAAAAATAGTTTAAAAAAAAGTACCATCTCGGTGTTCCTGAGTTGTGCTGTTATAATATGGATTTATTTCTTTGCCATTACACAGTCAGTTTTAGTAAAATTAGAATGAGAACTGGTTATTAAAGATGTTTTTAAAAACAAAACTACTATTCAGTGATTACTTTCTTTCTTTCAGGTGTCATGATTACTAAGATTTTCATGATTGAAATCTAATGAATCAATTAAATAAAACTAATCTAGGAAATGAGATTGAAAATTTTAAAAATTTAAGTTCCATTCTAAACTCTGTCAGTGAACAGGGTGATTATTATAGCTCTTGGCCACACAACACATTAAAAAATTCTCCATAAAAATAGGAAGACAAGTCATAGAAAATTAATATAAGATAATAATGACTAAAATTTCTCAAACTTGGTGAAAGACATAAATGTATAAATTCAAGAAGTTCAGAAAATACCAAACAGGTAGATTAAAAGAAAACCATGCTTTGACACTTCATAGCCACACAGCTAAAAACCAAAAATAAAGAGAAGATCTTGAGAGCAGCTGAAGAAAAATGACAAGTCACATACAGAGGGTTGATGTTTGAGTGAGCACAGAGTACTCATCAGAAAACATAGAGACTGAAAGTGAAACATCTTTACAGTGTTGAAAGGAAAATATTTGCAAACAAAATTCTATATCCAGCAAAAATACCCTTGAAGAGTGAAGGTGAAATAAGGACATTTCAGGTGAAAGAAACTAAGAAAATCTGTTGGTACCAGATATGTACAAGAAAAGTTAAGGAAAGTTCTCCAGGATGAAATGAAGTACTAGAAGGAAACTTGAATCTTCAGGAATGAAGAACATTAGAAATGTTTATTTTGTGTAAATTGTACATAAATAAAGTTGATTTTTCAAAATTTCTAGGTGAAAAATTCTGAATATTACCCATTGTCACAAATTAATGTAGGCAGAGATGAAACTGTGCTTTGCAACCAGAGAACCCTCTAGTTGCAGCTCTTGCCGGCATTGCATTTACCTGGTGCTCAGGAACAGATGGGGATTTTGCCTGGCTTTGCTCTTGGCCAGGAAATAACTGTCTTAAATGACTTCCTTTTTCTACCTTCAAATACTGTTTTATGTCATCTAGAGTTACTGTAAACTACAGTAGAACAAAGTATCATAAAAAAAATATCCAGAATATCTTTTCATCACAAATGTCTAGGCTACTGCACTACACTTTCAGAAATCAAATTACATGCAAAAAACTGGGGTTAATGGTATGATCCCCCCTCCCCCACCAGGTAGCATAAGCAAAATAAGGTAGAGATATGCTGATCCTTTGAAAGTATCATCCCTTTTGGCTCAGTTCTATCCAGACATTCCTCAGAATGAAAAACCTTTCAAAAGTCTTCTGCATTTAGCATTACCTTCCTCTTAATCCTGTGCTGGAAAGGGGCATTATTGAGATCAGCTGACAAAATGGAAAAGTAAATGGTTGATTAAAGTATTACATGTATGGTAATTTACTAAAGGTCATAGCTGTGTGATGGTTATATGAGAGAACATCCTTATTCTTAGGACATACCTAATTATTTAAGGAGAAAGGGCATGGTGTACGTATGACCCTCAAAAATAGCTACACACACACACACACACACACAAATATATAGAGAGAGAGAAAAAGAGAGGAGACAAATAAATGATCAAACAAATGAACAAAATGTTCATAAATAGGTGAATCTAGGTAAATGGTATATGGTGTGTTCTTTGTACTATTTTTGTAACTTTTCTGTAAGTTTACAATTATTTCAAATAAAAACATCACAGGAAAAAAAAAAAAACAGTGGAAACAATCCAAACCACAATGTATGCAAATAGCAGCCATTAAAAAATAAGTTTATTTCCAATAGGAAATAGCTGCTTGTGAAAATCATTTTATTACAATGATCCACTATAATTGTTATTAAAAGATCCAGAGAAATATTATGGACACTTAACAGGCAATATTTTTTTTCCCATGCTTAAGCACTGTAACTATTGTGGATCCCTCTTACATCATATTGTCTAGGATTCACTTTTTATATATGCACAGACACTCATCTTTTTACAGGAAAATATGTTACAGTACTTTCTAAATTACTTTCCCTCTCTTTCTCCTCTCCTTTGTTCTCCCTCCTACCCACCCCATCTCTCTATCTCTTCTGTATATCTCTATCAGTTTCATTTTGCTAAGTTGAAAACTTGGAATTTAATTTTTGCTCTTAAAAATACTTACACAGGCACCGTTTTTGATGTCCTCAGTGAAGATTTTGAGGGGAACACTTTTTGGCTGATCCTTCTCTTCGGCTAGACTGATGTACCTAATAAAATTCAATAATAACCCAGAATAGGGTAGACGAATTAGCTTTAGCTATTAGCTTATTTTCAAATCAATCCATGTTGCTAATATTTTAAATACTGTTATTATTTTCTTAAAAATTTATTTAATTTGAAAAAAAAAAAATTTATTTAATTTGCCTGCACTGGGTGTCAGTTGTGGCACACAGGATCTTTACTTGTGGCATGCAGACTCCTAGTTGTGGCGTGTGGGATCTGTCTAGTTCCCTGACCAGGTATTGAATGCAGGCGCCTGCACTGGACCCCCAGAGAAGTCCCTTATTTGTTATTATTCTTTTTTTAAAGTCTATTTTTTATTTTGCTTTATTTTAATGTTTAAATTTTTGGCTGTGCTGGGTCTTTGTTGCTGGGGAAGCCCATCTCTAGTTGTAGCCAGTGGGGGTCACGCTCTGGCTGCAGTTCACGGGCGTCTCCTTGCAGTGGCTTCTCTTGCTGTGGGCACGCGGGCTTCAGCAGCTGCGGTTCGGTTCCTGGGCTCTGGAGCATAGGTTCAGTTGACTGTGGTGCACAGGCTTAGCTGCTCCATGGCATGGGGCATCCTCCTGTATCAGGGATCAAACCTGTGTCTCCTGCATTGGCAAGCAGATTCTTTACCACTGAGCCGTCAGGGAAGCCCTTGTCATTATTCTTAAAAGTGTGGAGAGATAAACTGAGTAAAATCAAATTAGTGATTGGAAGAAGATATGCAAAAATATTTTCAGGAAAATAAGATGTGACCCAGAAAGTAACAGGTCGCCTTTGTCATGTGAGATTTGGGCAGTAGATCCAATCCTCAAAGTTTTCCTGCGTAGATTGGAGGACCCGGGGCCTTCCTGGGTTCGAGGACAGGAAGTAGCATGTGCTTTGAGACTCTTTCATTAGAATAAGTAATCCACACTTGTGAAAATTTAGCATATGTTTTGAGAATAATGTTAGTTCCAACCATTAGGATGGCGAGAAGGGAAAGATGACAGTGACACAGAGAACTTCCTTAAAACTAAGCAGAACATACATGGATATGAGAGAACATTCTTTGCAGTAGCAGTCAGGATAAATCTAAACAAGAAGTCATTTGAGGGGAGTCTTAACAATTCCCACCAAGGAGAAGGAAAAAGTTTGGGGGCCCTGCCTTGAAGAGATTTGCATTCTTCTATCATGAATTAAAGATTTAAAATATGTATACTGTTGTCAAAATACCTTTGAAGGAAGGACTGCCATTTTTCCTTTTGTTCAGAAGAACTACGATATTAAAAAATGGAAGAAAAATTACAGAAAATACGTACACTAACATATTAAGACTGGTACTAACATATTAAGTGCTACTCCAGATTAAAAAAAATAGCAGCAGCCAGTTGTTAACTAATGTGTATGCATGTGTAAGTTGTACCTTCTTCCTAATTAGGCTCTTGATATGGAGTCTCTCTTTTTTAAACCATATTACAGTGATGAGAAGTAGATGTTAAACTTGACAAGAAGATGGTTTGAAATCTAAACACTTAACTGCAAGTGTGATGCAAGCTGTGTAATCATGGGCAAGTCACTAAACCACTCCGAGCCTCAGTTTCCAGAACAGGAAAAGGATTAACTATACCTGAGTGTTCTTGTAGGTGGAAGTGCTATTCAGATATAAAGAACATTATTATTCAGATTAAATCATACTTAGGAATCGGCATTTGGATGGAACTGTCTTATCTCAGAAACAGGAGTGTCCTTTTAGGAAAGAACCCTACAATATTTTATTCCTTTATGTGTGTATCATATAATAAATTGTAATATATGAAATTAGTTCCTAGAAAACTTATTCATTACTACGATCCTCTGATGAAGATCCATCTACTGCTAAATTATTAAAGATTAGCATTTTCTCTGCTAAAGTTTGTGTAGCGTTTAATATCCAGAGCTGAAAATGTTTTAGGCTCATTCATACACAGACTTATCACTAACTTTTATTTATTGTGGTAAATTATGCATAACATAAAACTGACCATTAGTGATCATCTGTACATTAACAGTATTGTGCAACCATCACCACTACCTAGTTCTGGAATATTTTCATTACCCAACGGCAAACCCTGTGTGCATTAAGGAGTCACACCCCAGTCCCCTCCATGCTCAGCCCCATACCAGGTTTGGTTTATACATTCACTAGTTGATAAACATTTAGGCTATTTCCACTTTTTTTTTTTTTTTGGCTAAGATGGATAAAGCAGCTATAAGCATTTGTGTATAAATTTTTTGTGTGGATGTAAGTTTTCATTTCTATTGGATATATACCCGGAATATGTATGTCCTCCTATGGCTGCCATATTTTATATTCCTACCAAAACACTGCTCCTACCCCTCATCCGCATTTCAAGAACTGTTTCACCAGGAAGTGAATGCACTCTTAGCTCCCCAACCTGCATATGTACACAAACACAGCTTCTAATTACTCATGGCAATCTGCAGAAGAGTAAAATAGCAAATGGCAAAAGCACTAGGTGCCAGGCATTGTTATGAATGCCATGTATGTTCTTACACAGCTTTTAAACCTAATAACATGTGTAAACCTGACTTCTGCCTTTCTAGACTCACTAGGAAAAAAGTTTCTTGGACACTCCCTTATCAGAAACTGCACATTCCCAAATGAAACTGCTTTCTTTCACTTACAACATGGAAAAGATGTTTAAGCAATAGGAACTGGATCTTTAGAGAAATAAGTCATGGAAAGGAGACATGTAAAAATGATACAAATACACATTTCTTCCCCAAAAGCTTTCAAAGTTTTCATTAAGTCAACAGCTGCATTCTAGAATTTAGTAAATTTACCACTTGGCAACATTTTAGTTGTCTTACCTCTGTGATGATACAAGAGATTTCGGTGGAGTCCGTGAGGAGGACAAGAGAGGGTGTCAAGTGCGTGTGATGAATGCCCAGTGTGCGTAAAAGACTGAGATTTGGGGCATGGTTGTTCCAAATGGCAGTTGTAAACGTTTCATGACACTTGCGAACCGGGGACTGTCAACTTGGGACATTCACATTCCCCATCTTCACTCCAGTCTAAGAATGTTATTGGAAAACTGACCTCTATGTACTCCATGGAATCATACCTTTGTTTTTATTGTCACCCTTCTACGCACACCAAATAAGATTATATGTACACAGCAATTCAGGCAGCCTAGTATTTTGTGACACAATCAATGTTATGTGTATAATTAAATCCCATTTTAAAGGGAATTAATTTGGGAGTATAAAGTCAGTTTTTCAAATATAATTGTACTTTTTCAAGAAAGATAATCAGGATTGAGGGCAGGATATTGGTGAGGGGTCCTAGAGTCTTGCTCTCATGATCCTCCTTCCTCATACAAGGATACCATGAACACATGAGGATCTGGCTTCCCAAGTAGCTCAGATAGCCCATCTGAAAAACCACTGATCAAAACCAAAGGAAATGACTCCACTCGTTTCCACTGTTTACTATCCATATGCGTGCATTTGCACATAAAAACCGTTTTGGGGGGAGAAGTACAAGGCATATGTGTCATCTGTTGTTGTTTAAGTCACTCAGTCATGTCTGACTTTTTGCAACCGCGTGGACCGTAGCCCGCCAGGCTCCTCTGTCCGCGGGATTTCCTAGGCAGAATACTGGTGTGGGTTGCCATTTCCACCTCCAGGGGATCTTCCTGACCCAGGAATTGAGCCAGCGTCTCCTGCAAGTCTCCTACATTGCAGGCAGACTCTTTACCAGGGACGCCCATATGTGTCATTATGGTCAGTCAAGAAGTGAGTCACTGGCTCAATATACAATCAGATTAAAACGTTCTTCTTTTTAACCCACGTAGATACAGGACACCAAGCTGTAGGTCTCACCTGAAGGTGGCCACAGAGTTCACCGTGGGCCAGCCCAGGCCAAAGGGCCTCCTGGCGCTGACGCTGGCTTCACCAGCCTTGTCTCTACTGTTGGCAGTCCACATGGTGCTCAGGAGTATTTTATCTTAAAGTTCTTTTTATACCTGGAAAGAACCAAATAACGCCTCTGTTAGTTTTTTCTTAAACGTGATGGGAGCAGCTGTGTTCATGCTAAGATGGTGCTTCTTATTCCTGGAGGGCCAAGCATGCCTCCTTCATCTTTATTTCTCTCTGTGGACAGCCTGGCAAGGCATTTGATAGACCTTTTCAAAAATGTGTGTTGAGCGGAGGCTGGTCCAGGAAGTCCCTGAAAATACTTCCTTAATCGTAGGAATAGACATTTTCTGAATGTTAAGTAATAAGTATAGACCATCCTTTTTATTTTAGAGCTTTTTAAGAGAACCATTAACTCACTTATCAGTCTCATATTTACTATTATATATTATATTTAAAAATAAATCTTATATAAATGTAAATATTTAGCATTTTATAATTATAATAATATAAATGTACAAAATATATAAATATTTTTGTAATTATTATAATTAATCATTCATGCCTTGCATATGTCAAAAAGTATTGAGAGGCTGAACCAAAATGCATGCATGATATATGGTTTATAAAAAGTTAAAGAACTTTTTCCTTAACAGAGACCAAAAAAAAAAGCTAGATTAGAGAGATTTAAAATACATTTTCAACTTTAATTTTTAAAAAAAAATTTTTTTATTATCTAGCATAGGTTATTTTAAATTTCCTTTCTTAAAATTTTGTTCATAACATTTCCCCTTATAGCTAAAAACTGAAAAATTGTTAGCATACAAACTGAACCCCAACTTAAAACTCAGTCAGTCAGTCAGTCAGTCAGTCAACCTCAGACCAGTGGCCAGGATGTCTTCTGTGTAGATGATAGACATCTTTCCCATTTACCTCTGGGGAATCAGAAGGTCACCAGTGAAATTGCTCTCTGACAGATTCTGCTGATTCTCTGTTGACTTCTAGCATGGAAACCACCATATCTCTTGGTTAATTCACAAATTTTACTCTTGGCAGGCCTGAGATTTAGATAGCTACAACCCCTATGAAAGATGCCTAGGTAACTTGGGCACACAGTTCTGGAGCTTTCTACAATTCAGAACCACATGTAGACACACTAAATGTAGAATGAGATCTGAAATACTTCATGTGCAGAAATGCCTTTGATTCCTCTGGTTCAGGAACAGTTAAAGCTCCAACTCTTCAATGGGATTTATGAAATGAAAATAATTTTGCAAGAAGCCTGCTTGAAGGATAACCTTGATTCAGTGGGCACTATGGATATAAATGTGATGGAGACCTGCTTTGTGATACAAGGTGGGTTTTTTCTGCAGTTTCAACATTTTTACCCTATGCCTGTGTATTTGAAGATTTAATGAAACATAATTATCAGATAAAATTATTTTTCTATATAGTAACTCTAAAAGTATTTTCAAATTAAAAGTTTATGCCCAGTGGGAAAGAGGGCTTTCCTGATAGGTGGTAAAGAATCTGCCTGCAATACAGGACACTCCCGTTCGATTCCTGGGTTGGGAAGATCGCCTGGAGAAGGGAAAGGCTACCCTCCAGTATTCTGGCCTGGAGAATTCCATGGAATGTATACTCCATGGGGTCACAAAGAGTTGGACATGACTTTCACTTAATGGGGAAGATAGATGCCTATCTGTTGGATTTTATAGATTTTATTTTTTCTGATGTAAATGTCTAAGTGTATTGACACCCAAGGTACTGTGTGGAAACTTCCAAATCCACTGACCTGGGAAAAGGCATTTCAATAATTCTCTTCTTAGTGAAATGAAGTGCCGAGATTATTCATTCCCTTGAAACCAAACCAAGGAGTTATCCAAAGGCCCAGAGGATGGTTTCTATTCTCCAGGAACACTGAATACTTACCATACAGTGAGCACTGTTCTAAGTATTTTATAAACATTTTTTTTTCCACTTAATTGTCAACTACACCAGGTAGTCTTTAGTAGCTCCATTTTACAAGTGAGGAAACTCACATAGAGGTTCAGTAAATTGCCCAAAGCAACAGAAGCAGGGTTTGAACTCAGACAACCTAACTCATGAGGCTAAATCATGAGCCTGTGCTCCTACCTACTTGGCCTCCATGTGTGTTGACCTCAACTTCCCTGAGGTACCCTCTCCTCTTTCCTATCCTCAGCCTCAACACTTCTCCAGGAACCACCAGACTTTCTGACGGAATTGTTCTTTAATTTGCAGACTGACATGATAAATCTCATGACATTATACCAACAAAGCTAGATGCCAGCTTGGAAATGTTTTAAACAACAAAACTTTATACTCTAGTGAATTCTCCTAGGGTCTCATTGTATTTCTTCACACTTAGTCATGACTTAATGAGATTTTCTCATAAGTTAGAACAAATCTAATGTAAACTGACCCAAGGATGAGAAGGAAGAGGACTACCTTTAAAATTTTTATTGTGTGTCCCTTACTACGGATTCCCACACCCCTCTCCTTTCCTCTTTGTTGTTGTTTTTCAGTTGCTAAGTCATGTCAGACTGTTTGCAACCCCATGGATTGCAGAATGCCGGGCTCCCCTGACCTTCACTATCTCCGGGAGTTTGCTCAGATTCATGTCCATTGAGACAATGAGGCTATATAACCATCTCTAACTCTGCTGCCCACTTCTCCTCCTGCCCTCAATCGTTCTCTGCATCAGGGTCATTTCCAGTGAGTTCACTCTTCACATCAGGTGGCCAAAGAATTGGAGCTTCAGCTTCAGCATCAGTCCTTCCAATGAATATTCCAGGTTGATTTCCTTTTGGATTGTCTGGTTTGATCTCTTTGCTGTCCGTGGGACTCTCAAGAGTCTGCTTCAGCACCACAATTCAAAAGCATCCATTCTCTGGTGCTCCACCTTCTTTATGGTCCAACTCTCACATCCATACATGACTACTGGAAAAACCATAAGCTTTGACTATGTGGACCTTTGTTGGCAGAATAATGTCTATGCTTTTTAATATGCTGTCTAGGTTTGTCATATCTTTTCTTCCAAAGAGCAAGCTTCTTTTAATTTCATGGCTACAGTCACTGTCTGCAGTGATTTGGGAGCCCACATCTCTCACTACTTCCACTTTTCCCCCATCTGTTTGCCATGAAGGGATGGGACCAGATGCCATAATACTAGTTCTTTGAATGTTGTTTTAAGCCAACTTTTTCACTCTCTTCTTTCACTCTCATCACGAGGCTCTTTAGTTCCTCTTTGCTTGCATCTGCCATTAGAGTGGCATCATCTGCATATCAAGAGGTTGTTGCTATTTCTCCCAGCAATCTTGATTTCAGCTTATGATTTATCCAGTCTGGCATTTTGCATGATGTGCTCTGCATATAAGTTAAATAAGCAGGGTGACAATATACAGCTTTGTCATACTCCTTTACCCAATTTTGAATCTGTCATTCCATATCTGGTTCTAACTGTTTCTTCTTGACCTGCGTACAGGTTTCTCAGGAGGTAGGTAAGGTGGTCTGGTATTCCCATGTCTTGAAGAACTCTCCATAGTTTTTTGTGATCCACAGAGTCTTCATTGACTACATTAGCATAGTCAATGAAGCAGAAGTAGATGTCTTTCTGGAATTCCCTTGCTTTATGAGCCAACAAATGTTGGAAATTTGATCTCTGGTTCTTCTGCCTTTTCTAAACTGAGACTGTATATTTGGAAGTTCTAGGTTCACATACTGATGAAGCCTAGCTGTAAGAATTGTGAGTCTAACCTTACTAACATGTGAAATGAGAGCAATTGTATGGTAGCTTGAATATTCTTTGACATTGCCCTTCTTTGGAATTGGAATGAAAACTGACCTTTTCCAGTCGCGTGGCCACTGCTGAGTTTTCCAGATTTGCTGGCATGTTGAACACAGCACTTTAACAGCATTCTGTTTTCAGATTTTAGATAGCTCAGCTGGAATCCCATCACCACCACTAGCTTTGTTTGTAGTAATGCTTCCTAAGGCCCACTCAGCTTCATGCTCCAGAAAGTCTGGGTCTAGGTGAGTGACCACAACATCGTGGTTATCTGGGTCTTTAAAACCTTTTTTTGTATAGTTCTTCTGTGTATTCTTGCCAACTCTTCTTAATATCTTCAGCTTCTGTTAGGTCCATAACATTTCTGTCCCTTATTGTGCCCATCTTTGCATGAAATGTTCTCTTGATATCTCCAATTTTCTTGAAGAGATTTGTTAGTCTTCCCCATTTTATTGTTTTCCTCTGATGCTTTACATTGTTCATTGAAGAAGGCCTTGTTATCTCTCCTTGCTATTCTCTGGCACTCTGCATTCAGATGGGTATATCTTTCCCTTTCTCCCTTGCCTTTCACTTCTCTCCTTTTCTCAGCTATTTGTAAAGCCTCCTCAAACAGCCACCTTGCCTTTTGCATGTGTTTTTCTCCAGAATGGTTTTCGTCACCGCCTCGTATACAGTGTTACAAACTTTCGTCCATAGTTCTTTAGGTGCTCTACTGAAATCAGACTGATTATGTTCTTTACAGCTAAAGATGGAGAAGCTCTGTACAGTTAGCAAAAACAAGACATGGAGCAGACTGTGGCTCAGATCATGAGCTCCTGACTGCAAAATTCAGGCATGAAGCTGAGTATTGACCATTTGGTGATGTCCATGTGTAGAGTCTCTTCTTGTTTTGCTGGAAGAGGGTGTTTGCTATGACCAGTGCATTCTCTTGACAAAACTCTGTTCACCGTTGCCCTTCTTCCTTTCCTCTATCTCAGCCTTTATACTGGAGGGTAAGCCCCAATGGTTTGTGGAGCTTATGGGATTCTAGGCAGACTTCTCCTATTCTAACACAAGACTGTTCTCTTAGATGCTTGGAAATAGAGATTGTGGTATATTGCGTAAGTATCTGCTGTTTCATTGATAAGTTAATAGTAATCATCTTTTGATCTAAATAACATTCATTTTTTACTGTTTCTGTATTCTGTAACAGCTAAATGTGAGGATAGTGATGTCTAAAAATGGTGTTGGCTATGTATAGTCCCTCCCTATTTGTTAATTCTTCATAGGCCTCTACTAGTATCTATATCTTAATATTTATAAAGTAGATCCTGTTATAAAAAGTAAAAGTATAATTTTATTTGAAAGGTAGCTTATTAGCATTCTAATTAATATCAAAATAATGTTGAAGAATTCTTGAGATTGATTCTTGAGAACAGAAGTTCTAATGTTTGTAGTGTGGGAGAAAATGACCAAAAAAATCTCAAAATAATTTTCACTGAATATTAACATCCCACAACTGGAGAAATATAATTTCTTTGTGAAGAAATAAATGTTTAAACCCTCCTTATTATTACCCCCCCCCTCTTTTTAGTCGCTCAGTCGTGTCCGACTCTTGCGACCCCATGGACTGTAGCCTGCCAGGCTCCTCTGTCCATGGGATTTTCCAGGCAATAACACTGGAGTGGATTGCCATTTCCTTCTCCGTTGTTATTATTTCCTAGAAAGTAAAATGTACTTATTCTGATCAAATACATAGGGAGAAGTCAGTAAATTACTTATTCCATTTGTGTTAATTTCTACCGCATCAGCCTCAAGATGAGTGAGTTTTCAGCTGAAGTCTGAAGGTGAGCTGAGGTAATAGGGAACCTCAGTGCTCCCACCTCTTCTTATGGCTAAGTGGCAAAACTAGGTGCTAAACTCAGATTATTAATTTGAACAGATTGATTCAAGGCAGGATACAATATTCCATCTAAGAATGAGGCATGACAGGGAAGAAATATGCTTGTTATCACAGGAGGTGATTTCTTTTTAGTTGTTTCTTTCTGGGGAAAAAAAAAAAAAACATTTTTGTATTTTAATAAGGATCATGAATATACCTAAATGTTACTGTGGGAATGATCTTCTAGGTCTTTTTCTAAAAACTGTGGTGAAGTCTTGCACAAGTTCTCAGCACTGTAGTTCCTGCAGTGGGGGAATTGTGTCCTCCCCTCCCCCACCCGCTAAAGTCCTTAACACAGTGAAGTCCTCAGTGCAAACATGACTCTATTTGGAGATAGAGCTTTGGGGGATGTCATGAAGGCTAATGAGGTCATAAAGGGTAAGACTCAAATCCAGTAGGATTGGTGGGCTTATTGGCACCAAGGAGATGCCTTGTGAGCACACGATGAGAAGACAGCTCTCTGCAAGGCAGGAGGAGAGCTCTCCCTGGAGCCTCACCATTCTGGCGCCTGATCTTGGATTTCCAGCCTCCAGAACTATAAGAAAACACATTTCTTTTGTGAAGCCACCAAGTCTGTGGTCTTAGTCGCATCTGTGTTGAGGGCTGAGTGGAAAGTGCACCCCGCTGGTTCTGTCTCCAACATATATTCTGCACCTGTGTGGCTGAATCTTTGGTTTTTACCGCCAGCCCCAGGGTGGAGTCCTCGACCTTTCACAGGACTGCTGCCTCCCTGCTAGTCTCCCTGCTTCCACTCTTGCTTACTCCAACATCTGTCGTCTGCCAATAGCCAGAAAGCTTTGCTAAAAAGTATATGCAGATATGGTTACTATCCTCGTTAAACACTTTTCAGCATAGCATTTTAACCCCTTACTGTGGCCTGTGGAGACCCAGTGGCCTGGACCCCCGACTACAGTGTTACGTCTAACGTCATGCCCCTCACTTTAGGCTCCAGTCACATTGGCCCTCCCAGAGCTATCCTCATCCACCGGGCCCAGCTGCACCCAGTCAGGCCTGCTGCTCCCTCAGCCTCGAAGGCTCAGCGCCTTGGCTGGGAATGGCGGCTGCTTCTCCACGCACAGGTCTAGTTTAGAGGCTGCCTTCTTGAGAGGTCCTGCTGGACAACCCCTTTCTAATATGGTCCTGTCTTCTTCATGATTCCCTTCATGATACTCATGATGTATCATGATGTAACGCCTTGTATCACAGGCGTTAGTCACAACCTTTCCTTCCCCCTCTCATTTCTTATTTTTTATCATCTGTCTACAAGCCGCAGACAAGAGAGACCCTGTCTGTCATATTTTCTTAAAGGTTAGCAAAGGTGTCATTTAATGGTGATTAGGAAAGCATGTAATATATACGCACTTGGTATTAGACATAAGCAACAAATCACTAAATAAGGAGAGGTACCGCTTCTGCTTCTCTATCCGCTTTTGAGTTCTATGGGGCTGTGGATCAGCAGGGTACCATTAGCTTCCTCAGATGATGAAGTATTCTCGCTGTTGGTGTCCACCTCAACAGAAGGGCTTCTCCTGAAAAACATCAAACACCACAGAACAGCTAGTCACTGGTCAGATATACGATGGGGTTTATGTTAAATGTCAAGGTTGACACAACTCTAAAAAATAAGCCTCAGTCTCCCAAACAGAGCTTCACAGCTCAAATCTAGGAATCAGCAAGCTATAGAAAGCTACCGAGAAAAATGAGGTCACTCAGGGAGTTGATGTGGACAGACAACAGTTTCAAGGACAAAGCCCTTGGGCCTGTGGACTCTTAGAGGCAGTGAAATAGAGAAAGGAGCAGAGCTGGTCTTGAACTGTTAGGAAGAGGAGAACCAGAAGGCCAAAGGTAGAGAGGATTACAGGAAGGCAAAAACAGATAATAGTTAAAAACCACACAAAATAGGATAATGTGTGGCCTATTATAGATAAAACGATGTGGAGATTTGCCAAGAAGTCATTACAATTTGGTTTCATGTTAGCCTAAAATTTTAGATAACCGAGGATTCTGGAAAATTGACTTCAATCATATCTAAATCAATATTCAAATTTTGGGGAAAATTCTCTAAGATCAGCTAAATAATACTGGAAACATCAAAAAAGTTTATAAATACTAGGCAGTGCCTAGTTATTACTTGACTGAGCTATGACTAAGGTCTAACAGAACTGCCTGATCAAAACAACTAAATTGTACTGAACATAAAGACTCTTTGATAAACAGAGCAGATATTTTCATAGATCTATAGAAAATTTTAGTCTTGAAGTCAAGAAAATTTCCCCCTACATCCTGCCCCACCATGAGAATATAAAGCTGCTCACTCATGTTCTGCAGTATGAATCTTAGGAACACCAGTAGCTTTTCATGAAACCTGTGCTGAAGTGAAAAATTAGTTCATATGTCTTAGAAGAAACAAAATAAAATTCGTCGTGTGACCACCAATTTGTTTTGATGATAAAAAATAGTATATTAAAGGATTACCTGATGTGGTGAAACCTTGAATGACAACCAAAAAGCTCAGAGTGCTTTTTGATTGCCCTGAAAATCCTTTTTTTCTCCAATTCTCGGCACTGAAAGCTGAGTATGTCTACAGCACTTGGCAGAGTACTGTGAACAGACCCATGAAGCCTGAGGAGGAGTAGTCCAGGTGATGGCCAGTAGGCCATTATGATGTCACCGTTCTGAGGCTCATGCCATAGCTGACAAGGTTCCATATCTGTTCCCCTGACTTTAGCTCTGTCTTTTGATGTTTTTGGAGAAGGGAATGGCAACCCACTCCAGTACTCTTGCCTGGAGAATCCCATGGACAGAGGAGCCTGGAGAGCTACAGGCTCCAGGTAGTCACAAAGAGTCGGACACAATTGAGCGACTGATGCTTTGATTTTTTTTTAATTAATATTTTTATTTTGAAATAACTGCAGATTCACATGCAGTGACAAGAAATAACACAGAGTCTATAACCTTTTACCCAGTTTCCCGTGATGGTAGTATCTCTCTAAGCTATAGCACAATATAGCACAATATAACTAGGATATTAACATTGAAACTGTCCAGATACAGCACATTTCCATCACCTCAATGATAGCCACACAGACTCCCCTCCACTTCTGCCACCTCTTTAATCCCTGCAACCACTAATTTTTCTCCTTTAATCTTGCCATTTCAAGAAGGTTATATCGATGGGATCATACAGGATGTAACATTTTGGGATTTGCTCCAGTTTTGCTCCCTGCTCAGCATAATTGGAGATTCATCTAGACTTTTGCAGGTGTTAATAGTTCATTTCTTTGTAACTCTTAGTAGCAGTCCATGAGAATGATGTATCACTTTTTGTTTAACCATATTGTGGAACACCTGTGCTGTCTTCAGTTTTGGGCTGTTACAAATAAAGCTGCAGCAAACATTTGTGTACACGTTTTTTTTTTGGTGTCAATGGAAGTATCCATTTCTCTAGGTTAAAGGCCTAGGAGTGTAAATGCCCAATTGTATGGTAGTTATAGGTCTTCCCTGATGACTCAGGGGTAAAGAATCTGTCTGCAAATTCAGGAGATGAGGGATTGATTCTTGGGTGAGCAAGATCCTCTGGAGAAGGACAAGGCAACCCACTCCACTGTTCTTCCCTGGAGAATCCCAAGGACAGAGGAGCCTGATGGTCTACAGTCTACGAGGACACAAAGAGCAAACAACAGCAGCAATGGTATCTTTTGTTTTTAAAGAAAATGCCAAATTGTTTTCCAGAGTGGCTGTACCATTTCGTGTTCTCCCCAGCACTGTATGAGTGATTCAGTTTCCCCACATAAGTGTTTGGTGGTGTCACTTTTAGGCATTCTGATAGCTGTGTCGTGCCATCTCATGGTGGATTTATTTTGCATTTCCCTAATAGTTAATGATGCTGAGCATCTTTTCCTGTGCTGATTTGCCTTCTGTGTGTCTTCTTCAGTGTTCTGGAACCTGTAGTCTTCTGCTAAAAGCATTTTATGTAAAGACGGTATTCTCTTTCCACTAGAAAATTGACCATTGTACAGTTGAGGAGGCTGCCACTCAGTTAGTTTGGGTAACTGTGAGGCCAAGAAGCCTGGTATAGTAATAATGAAGGATCAGCTCCAACCGACCCAGGGGTCACACAGCTTCTGGGCAGCGAGGCCCCTAACCTCTTTTCCTGGGGACGGTCTCTTTTCTTTGACAATGGTGGAGAACTGAAATTTGACCATATGGAAGTTTGTGGTTTCTCTTGTAGGTTCTTATGATAGTTATCTGAATGCATATTTTATATTCCCCACTAGACTCTTACAGAGGCTTCCAAGGTGGCAAAGTGGGTAAAGAATCCACCTGCAGAAGACACGGGAGATATGGGTTCAGTTCCTGGGTTGGGACGATTCCCCTGGAGAAGGGCATGGCAACCCACTCCAGTATTCTTGTCTGGAGAATCCCATGGACAATAGGAGCCTGGCAGGCTACAGTCCATAGGGTCACAAAGAGTCACACATGACTGAAGTGATTGAGGATGCATGCAGACTCTTAAGGACTTCAAGGAATTAGTCTATTTTTGATTTATCATTTAATTCTCACAGGCATTGGCACATGGGAAGAATTCAAAACATTTTATTGAATAAATCAGTGAGATGGCTTTCTGCCATGAATGTAGGGGAAAAGGATCATCCAAAGTAGTCTGTCTTTCACTTCATTTGTTCAACGGTGTTTGAACCTGGCACTAAAGGAAAGGCATTTGGTTAGGTCTGGGCAGAGGGAGCAAAAGGGATTCTGACTCAACTCTAGATTTAAGTGGAGGAGACAGAAATTAAACAGTGTCACCAGTAAGTCTTAATGCCAGACTCTGGTAGGTACTACAAAGAAAATTTACAGACTGAGATGATCAATTACCACTGAGACCGGACTCCTGCCTTTGTGGGGAGGGCAGGCAAGGAAGGCTTCTTTGAAGGACTCATTTGAAATGAGCTTTTAAAGATAATTTGGAATTAGACAATTGGTGAGGCGGGGGAGGGAGAAAGAGAACGAGGGATGGAGACAGGAGGGAGGAGAAAGAGAGAGGGAGAATGAGAAGGGGAAAAAGAAGAGGAAGAAAACAGTGTTTGGGGAGAGGGTGTTTTATATTTTGTGCCAAAGGGTAGAACTTGAATCTATGAAATTTCGGAGACCTGAAAGAGTTTACTGGGTTGGAGACACAAACAAGAGGTATAAGAAGGTGCAGTAAGTCTGAAAAGGTAGGTGGAGGCCAGCAGGAAAGGTCTTCTTAGTGTTTTCTGACCTTGTTAAGGCCTGTGATCTTAAAGCCAAACTAGCGTGGCAGGTGGGTTCTTTACCACTAGCACCACCTGGGAAGCCCAAGCACGGACCGCAAGTAGACAGCGGCCTCCAGAGACCGCTTACTACTTTTAAAGGGACGGTGCCACTGGACATGCTCGACTGTATTTAGAACCATAGAGGCTTACTGGGCAACACTTCCTGGCCTCTCATCAAGGGTCTGCAGGATCTATTTCAGGCAAGAAGTGTAGACAGACATATCTCTGCACTTTCCCCAATTCCCAGATTATCTCCATTCTCTGTCTTTCTCTTTTGGAGCGCTTAGAGCCAGGAAAACTTCTCCCCTTCTGGAATCTATTCACTGGTAATCAGTTTTGATATGCTTCAGACTTTTCAGGCTATCCTCCTCCAGAGGTTCTGAGCCACCAGATCCAAAGAACCTGTATTTTTGAAAAGCTTTTTGTATGATTCTTGCATGTAACCAGGATTGTGATTGTGTTTTAGGTATCCATTGAGAAAGAAGTGTTCTTTTATCATTGTTCCCTTGGAGTGAGGCAAAAGAGAGAAACTTTTTTCCCAGAAAGATTAAGGGAGCTTTCCTTAGTCATGTAGTAGTTAACTTTAAAGCTTAATTTTTACAAAATACCATTACTAGTTGTTTTAATTTTTGAAAGAACTAAATAGAATAACAGTGGCAAGGTGTTTTAATTTATTTCACTGAACATTGAACTTTTGCCCTAAATATAAAATAGAAGAGATGATCCCATGCCAGTAGTACCACCATTTAAACACATTGCAAAGACAAGACTATTTTCTTAATTCTGATTTTTCCCTTAGATTTTTAAATTTTTGATTAAATGTCTGTAGTGGAAAATGGATGGTGTATTGTCAAGAATGTGAGTTTTGGATCCCAATTACCTAGTTTGACTCCCTCCTTGTTCTTTACTACATACATGAGAAGACAAGGAAAACCAGTTTACAGTGTCCTCATTTGTAAAAAAGATAATAATAAAAGTACCTACCTAATAGGCTTGTTACTAAAATTAGATAATACTTTGGAAAACTCACTGTGGTTCCCAGCACAGTAATCCCTCAGTTAATGTTAGTTATGCTCTTAGGAGACTGTGAAACTTTGCATTGAAAAACAAAACACACTCTCATGGATGTTCCTCCATGACAAAGACGGGGAGATGGAACAGGTTCTAGTGTTGACTGATGAACTGTAAGTTGCCATGCTCTCTCTCAGGCAGTTTATGTATGTCGTCTGGTTTCTTTGTAGCAGATTTGTGAGGTAAGAATCATTATTTATAGTTTTACAGACAGAGAAACTGAGGCTCAGTAAAGTTAAGTAACTGAGAGTCGTATATCTAACAATTCATAGAGGCACATTTATCTAATTTAAAAATCATATGGTGTTTCCACAACTAAACAACGTTTGCCCTCTGGAGGAAGGAAGTATATCTAAGCCACCTCACATTTAGGTTGGTTCCCAGATTATTTAATTGGAATGTATCTGACTGTTTTCATTAACTGTCAGCATTGTACTCAGGCAGTAAAGAATTCACCTGCAATGCAGGAGACCCTGGTTCAATCCCTGGGTTGGGAAGATCCCCTGGAAAAGGAAATGGCAACCCTCTCCAGTATTCTTGCCTGGAGAATTCCATGGACACAGGGGCCCGGCAAGCTTCATGGCTTGCAACCCCAAGTCCATGGGGTTGCGAAGAGTCAGACGTGACTGAGTGACTAACACACATACACAGGCACACACACTCTTCTCAAAGTGGCAGGTTGTGGAACCCTTAGCCAGCGCTCAGACAGGAAGCTTGTATCATCTCCCCAGGTGGACAGCATGCTCCTGTCACTCTAAGGACCCACTGCATCATCTCCCCAGGTGGACAGCACGCCCCTGTCACCCTAAGGACCCACTGTGTCATCTCCTCAGGTGGACAGCACGCCCCTGTCACTCTAAGGACCCACTGTGTCATCTCCCCGGGTGGACAGCACGCCCCTGTCCCTCTAAGGACCCACTGCGTCATCTCCCCGGGTGGACAGCACGCCCCTGTCCCTCTAAGGACCCACTGCGTCATCTCCCTGGGTGGACAGCACGCCCCTGTCACCCTAAGGACCCACTGCGTCATCTCCCCGGGTGGACAGCACACCCCCGTCACTCTAAGGACCCACTGCGTCATCTCCCCGGGTGGACAGCACGCCCCCGTCACTCTAAGGTGCCACTGCATCATCTCCCCGGGTGGACAGCACGCCCCTGTCACTCTAAGGACCCACTGCGTCATCTCCCCGGGTGGACAGCACGCCCCCGTCACTCTAAGGTGCCACTGCATCATCTCCCCGGGTGGACAGCACGCCCCTGTCACTCTAAGGACCCATACTTGGGCTGTAGACAGACTGGGAAGAGCAGGCAGGATTTGAAAGTGTTCTAATTGATGAGTCACCTCCTGATGTCCAGTTGTTCACGTCTCTAATGACAGATACCAGAGTGAATTGTGGGTGAACCTTTCCACTGCCTCTCCAACCGATCCCCATTCTGGGTCACTGTCCCTGTGAGTAACTTCTCTCCTGATTCTGGTACTCTGGGCCTTCTGCTGCCTGATAATTGATTTCTTCCTTCACAAAGAGGGAAGCGAATCCTTGGCAGGGAGCATTTGTTCCACTACCCTTTGCTGCCCTCTGCTGACCATACCTGGAAACTATGTTTAACCTTCAGGCCCTTGGTTGAAGGCAGATTTCTAAACAGTCAGTGAATCCTGGCATACAAAAAATGAAATAAAATAATTGATATATCATGTATCATTTTTAAAAGTCAAATTTTAAAAATATACATTAAAATGTATTTCAAATTTCAAAAAAAATACACAGTGAACTAAATATTTAAACATACCTTTAAAAAATACAGTCATACCTCAGTATCTATGAGGGGTTAATTCTACCCAGGATGTCCTGTGGATACTGCAACACATGGATATTAAAGTGCCTTGTGTAAAATGGTATAGTATTTGCATATAACCTGTGCACATCCTTCTGTATGCTTTATATCATCTATAGGTTACTTATAATCTATAGGTGCAAGGTAAATATAATGTAAATGCTATTTACATAGTTGCCAGTGCACAGCCAATTTAAATATTGCTTTGTGGAATTTTCTGGAATTTTGAGGGGAACACTTTTTTATCTTAGGTTGGTTGAATCCGTGGATGTGAAACCTGTAGACACCTAGGGCCTATTGTACTAGCTTATATGTACATAAACCCTGCCATCCATCTTTTCATTCACAGGAGAGATCTGATAGCACAGTTGAAAGTTATGCAACCAGTATTAATCTTTTTCATCATGCATGTGTATGAAAAAACCATAAAATTTAGAAGAAACCAACAGCAAAAAACAAGATGATGGTCCAGGTGGAACAGATTTAAATTGACTCCTGAAGAAAACAGGAGCCTCTTTTTTAATTAAGAGAACTGAAAAAAAAGTGATTAAACTCCATGCCCTCCCAAACTTAACATCTGCAGGTCAAGGACCCAAAAAATAAGTGGTTAGGAAACAAGAATAATCAGAGAAGGAAGATTTCTTAGAAATTAAAGGTCAGTTCAGTTCAGTTGCTTAGTAGTGTCCAACTCTTTGTGACCCCATGAACTGCAGCACGCCAGGCTTCCCTGTCCTTCACCAGCTCCCAGAACTTGCTCAAACTCATATCCATCAAGTCCGTGATGCCATCCAACTATCTCATCCTCTGTCATCCCCTTCTCCTCCTGCCCTCAATCTTTCCCAGCATCAGAGTCTTTTCAAATGAGTCAGTTCTTCAAATCAGGTGGCCAAAGTATTGGAGTTTCAGCTTCAGCATCAGTCCTTCCAATGAATATCCAGGACTGATTTCCTTTAGGATGGACTGGTTGGATCTCCTTGCAGTCCAAGGGACTCTCAAGAGTCTTCTCCAACACCACAGTTCAAAAGCATCAATTCTTTAGCACTCACCTTTCTTTATGGTCCAACTCTTACATCTATACATGACTACTGGAAAAACCATAGCTTTGTCTAGACAGATCTTTTTTGGCAGAGTAATGTCTTCTTTTTAATATGCTGTCTAGGTTGGTCATAGTATCATTGCCTAAATGAATAATTTATTTGAAAGTCTTGAAGATTGAGTTTAAGGAATCTGATTTGACCTTGACACTTGGAATATTCATCTTGCCATCTTATATAGATTACCTTATTTTTCTCAATAAATAAAGCGATTCAATATTTCAGTAAGTAGTAATTCATAATTGCAGTAATGTAAATGCTATTTCAGTTTGTAGAATCAGCATATAAATAAAACTTGGAAGACAATAATAACTATTAAAGAGAATCTAATATTGACATTGATCATGTAAGAAAAAGGAAGTTTGAATGTTAAAGGCAGCAGACACATGTGGAAGGTTATGTCAGACACAAATTTTTCTCACTTTGTCAAGACATGCTATCTAAAATTGATGTAACAAAATATGGAGACTAAGCATAGGCTTTAGAATTATAGGTAACCACCAGAAGAACCGAAATACTGGAACTGGAAAAACTTAGCAATGGATAAAGAAATATGAACTAAATTTATCATCTCTCAGTAGATAACTGTCTAAAGTTGATGAACAAGAGGTGGAAGAACTAACGTAAGTTTCAGAGGTGTGGTAATAACTAGCAGCAAAATAAAAAAAAATGTTTAAAAGTGTGGAGCTGAATTAGATATGGGGAGTGGGAGAGTGAGGTCAGGTAGAGAACTTTTCATTCAGCACCACTCTGGACTGTTTGATTTTTAAAAGAAAAACTTGCATATGTATTAATTTTACGCATTAAAAGTGAAAAAGCAAAAAGCAAGACCTTTCTGCAGCGGCACCTCCCGGCACTGCTTTCTTCCACAGCTGCAGTCTTTCTCCTCACACTCGGTCAGTCAGAGCCTGCCGAGACAGGACGGAGGGAAGCAGCAACGTTTCTGCCCTGAAGTTTAGGTTTAGGCTTTTCTTTTTTTTCTTTTTTGGCTTATGCTTGTGTTTTATCTTCTCAATGGCCCACCTTTTGGAATACTAACTTTTGAATTTAATCTGTGATATCTAGAATCTCCTTAAAGTCTTGCTAAACTTTTGTATCCTTCTGCTCCTTTTTCTTAATTTTTAAAAAAATTGAGGTAAAATTAGTATATCATATTTATACAGACTTCAGGTAGACAATATTATAAATCAATATTGGTGTACAGTACAAAGTAATCAGTAAGTCTAGTAACCGGCCATCACCATACACTTGATCCCCTTCATTCTTCATTTAAAGAAAGCTTCAAACTGTTTTTCACGGTGGGTGAAGCAGTTTACATTCCCACCAACACTGTACAAGAGTAATCCTGCCCCTCTGGTCTTACTGAGATCCTGGTGTTTTAATTTTGACTCTGGTCACCTACTTCCTATCTGGGTCCAGCTTAACCCACCTAGGTAGGAAGGGAAAGTTTATGGAAGAGTGACGACAATCACAATCAGAATAAACACAGCAGTGTATATTATTAACTTAAAAAACATAGTGCTAAGGAAGTGGGGTGATGGTCTCTACCCCACTCCTCATATTTTCATGGAGAAAAGTGTATTTCACCCCTAGAAAGAATACAGTTGGAAGAATTTGGGAGTAGAGGTTTTCTCTAGACCACAGTCTTGCATGAGACAAGGAACTAGAATATCTAAATTTTCTAAGAAGGCAATAATGTCTCACATGTCACCCTGAGAGAAAGTAGGCAGCATATATGGGGAGATCCCACGAGCACCACCCACACAAAACAAGGAAGAGCACAAACAAGAAATACACACATATATTAAACATGGACGCAGTTTCCGGTCAGTGAGTACAGATTCCCAGACTGTGGACTTGACTCTGGCGCAGTTGGCTGGCCTGCCCTGGGACTGAGACCCACTCGTCTCAAGTCCTCACTGTCTCCAACACAGGCACCACTGAGTTATCTGTCGTCTTCTTTGGCTGAGAATAGCAGTGTTGACCCACATTACACAACTAGAGATTAGGATTTAAAGAAGCTACATTCTTGTGAAAGACAGCCTAGGACGCAGCGGCAGATATAGGAACCTAGACAACTAAGTAAGACCCTCTGGCAAGACTGAGCCCATAACATTGGGAGTGAAGGCATTTGGGCTTTAATTTCTATGGTCCTTTATTTGCAGGGGGAGTTAGTTTTGAGGAAGTCAAATAATAAGAGCTTCCTATTGTTTGGACTTGGAGCATCTTTATGTTGTAGATCCAGTCTTTGTGTTCATTTCATAAAGTCTGGTGATGTATTTTGGACAGCATGTTAGGACATAATTAGTGATAAGAATAGAACAGGGAGTGAATTTCGAGTTTATGGTGCTGCATGGAATCCTGTCTGACTCACGTGCTGCTAGAGTCTTTTGCGGGCAGTGAGATGCCCGTCAGCAGTTGCAGCGGGGAGGTTTGTGCAGCAAGAGCAGGGCGCGGGATGGTGTGAGCACGCAGCCTGCCCCACTCGGGGACGGCCGCCCTGGCTTACGTCTGAGCTGCGTGAGGACATGGCTCATGGCATCGCTCCCCAGCCTCCCTTCATACACACGGTGCCGTCATGATTTTCCTTTATTTGCCTATCACTCATGCTAATACTTTAAAAAATGTTATGTGTACTTAAAAACCTTTAACTCGTATGTTAAAATGTGTTATGTATTTTTCTGAATACATATTAAAATACATAATTACCAAAGTAAAAAAAAAATGCTTGTCACCATCACCATGAATATTTTTTTTCACATAGATACCTGGAAGTATTGGGTACCAAAATAACTGGCATGATGCCAGTGGAACACACAGTGTGATATGATGAAAGATTAAAAACCTGGCAAATATTGGGAGGGATGCATGTTACTCCCACCTTCAGGTTTCTGTTCTAACTCTGATGATGGAAACTGGTACTGGAGAAATGTTCGGGGCTTCTCTCTCCACTTTCTCTCACACCATCCGCAGCAACGAAGAAGAACACTTTCTGAGACTTACAGGAGTTCAGGTAAGATGCTTTCTAGTTCCGCCCTCGGTATTCAGGATGCAGGTCTTACTCCCACGGTAGAGCTGGGCTTGAGTGAGCAAGACTGAAGTTTTCTGAGTGTTCACAGTTCATTCATGGAGGAGTAGTAGCAAACCTATTTCTGCTTTAGGTCTAAGCCTCATCCTCCTACCCAGCATTAATAGGAACCCCATAATTCATATAGTAATAAATACACTTCAATCTCTTCCTGTTTCCTGTGTCTGTTTCTCAAACTGGTTAAAGGCCGTAAACTAGAAACCCAAATGCCAACACAGCAGTTGGTACAAAAACAAGTGAAAGAATGAGAGAAGAAAATGTTGCTAGAAGAAAATGCTCCTGTTACACAGCAAGACGCTCTGTGTTTATAAACATTTAGTGATAGCTTATTATGAAAAAGAGTTTTTGAAAAAGTTAATGCACCTCGACAGTCAAATATTGTGGCTGTGAGTTTTCACTTCTCCAGCCTGGGGTTAGATTCATGTGGTAAGTCTTGGCTGAGATGGACATTGGAACAGGGCAGCGCTTCTTTGTTCCCTAGTCTCTGAGAGGCAGTGAGGTATAGTAGAAAGAATATTGGTTTTGGAGTCAGGTCTGGGAATGTATTCTGGATGTTTGAAGTTGGACAAATTACTTAACCTACGTGGATCTCACTTTTTACAGGTGTAAAATGAGGATAGTTTGTTGTGAGGATTGAGACTGTGTGTGTGTGTGTGTGTACTCAGTCATGTCTGACTCTTTGCAACCCCATATATACCATAGCCCACCAGGCTCCTCTGTCCATGGGATTTTCCAGGCAAGAATACTGGAGTGGGTTGCCATTTCCTACTCCAGATATAATGCATATAATGTACTAATTTGATGCCAGATCCCATTCCTGTCTACAGGTTGAGTTTAAGATACTCTATGAAGGATCCTTTCTACCTACTCAGTGTTCCTTCATGGTTATCCTCTAGGCATCCGCAGTTATAAACCTTCCTTTTGGATCCACTCCTTCTCTTTCCACACATTTCTCTCCTCGCAGTCCTGAACTGAGGCTCTGGAGCTGTTGCTTACTGTGGACGGCTTGTCGCTGGAGACCCCGACCTCATCCTTTTCTTGCTCCATGGCCCTCCTGTGCCCATCACCAGTTCCCAAGGCCACAGGCTGCAGCCCCGGTCCC